>NC_084562.2:12477500-12797500 GCF_033978685.3 Nerophis lumbriciformis | reverse complement strand
TTATTTGTTTTAATATGGTTTCGGTAGGATGGCAAACATGACACAAACCTTCCTGATTGTTAGAAATCCCACTGTTTGTATGAAACATGCTTCACTGATGAGAGTATTTGGCGACCGCCGTTTTTATCCTAATTGTGGTCCTTGAACTCATCGTAGTTTGTTTACATGTACAACTTTCTCTGAAGCTGCCACAGAAAGACGTGTCTTATGCCACTCCTTCTTTGTCTCATTTTGTCCCCCAAACGTTTTATGCTGTGCGTGAATGCACAAAAGTGAGCTTTATTGATGTTATTGACTTGTGTGGCGTGCTAATCAGGCTCATTTGGTCACTGCATGACTGCAAGCTAATACATGCTAACATCTTATTTAGGCTAACTGTATGTACATATTGCATCATTATGCCTCGTTTGTAGGTATATTTGAGCTCATTTAATTTCCTTTACTTATGTGCTCTGTGTATTTAGTTTATATTTGCATGTCTCATGACACATTATCTGTACCGGGTATGTAATATTGGCTGCATTTCTGATAGTTGTTTGTGTGTCATGTTGTTCCAGACCACAGCAAATGTTACCCATCTTGCAAATATTTTAATAAATCCATTTGAAGAAGACAGCCTGCCGTTTCCTGTAACTTGGACACACACATCTATACCTTTGGCCATTCTAAGCCAGTAATTTCCTGAAGTTATCTCACCCTCTAGGAAGCCTCCGTTTCACTAATGTGTAGAATAAACATTACATTTCAACATTTCTGTCAATGAAGATTTGCGTCAGCCTTCGACACATAGTAATTTTGATAGTAGGCTAATATAGCTAATATAGACACTTACATCATGTGTTGCATTCATTATACGGCTTATATAAGGCGTTTAATTTTTATTTGGTATCTTTAGTCCAATATGGCTCTTTCAACAGTTTTTGGTTGCCGACCCCTGCTCTATTTGACTAATGTTTGTTTAATTTTATACAATATTTTATAAAATGCCAAAAAAAAACAAGCTACGGGTTGCGTATGCACTTTGGACCTACTTTTATGGCTCTTCTTTAGGGTTGAGCGTGTGAACTCAGTGAACCACAACTTCCGTCGACTATTTAGCATTTTAGCTTCTTTGGTCCCGGGTGAACGATGGGTAACTTACGGGAGAAAGGCAGTGTTGGGTTAGTTACTGAAAACCAGTAACTAGTTACAGTTACTAGTTACTTTATTTCAAAAGTAACTCAGTTACTTACACCAAAAAGTAATGCATTACTGTGAAAAGTAACTATTTAGTTACTTATATATATTTTTGTATTTTTTTTTTTTTTAAGGCCCCCTTTAATGCCCTTTTAGCCTTCATTTCAGTACTGTTATTGCACTGGAGAATAATACAATCTGTTGATCAACTTGACATGCATTTGCATCACTGAACTCTGCTAAACAATGTGGTCTACATACAACACACAAAGACAAAGATACGTTTCAAAAGGCCAATTTATTTCAGGCCAGAACAAATTGACAAAACTATTTTAAATAGCTGCAACATAACATACATAAGTAACAAACAGCATAATAACAACATAGCTGTAAAACAAGGAAGGCACACACTACATACACAAAGCCTCCTAACCAGGCGTTTTTTTCTCTCAAGGAATTCTGAAATAAAATCATGTCTGAAGCCCAGAGCACTACACATTTCCCCAGTTTTAGTTTAGAGATAAGGAAAGATTGGCCTGGCCCACTAGCATCCCTCTTTATGTTTGTGAACTTTATAGTCTATACATTTAGAGTGATGTGATAATCAAACACTCTAAAAGTCTAGAATGAAAGAGCAACAGTATATAAGAGAATTGACAGAGTGTGTGTACCTTTAGTGTGCAGTGCCTCGTTAAAATCCAGCCGCTGTTGCTTAGGAGGTGAAGTGTGTCTTTCTTTACTAGCTTTGTCGAAGCATGTTGCTTTTGTAGCTGTTTCAGCAGATTTGAATTGCTAGGATAGGATCTTTGATCCAAGACACAACTTACATTTAACTAAAATGTTATTTCTTTGTCTCAGCTACAATCGGGCGGAAGGCGGGGTGCACCCTGGACAAGTCGCTACGTCATCACAGAGCCAACACAGATAGACAGACAGCATTCACACTCACATTCACACACTAGGGCCAATTTAGTGTTGACAATCAACCTATCCTCAGGTGCATGTCTATGGAGGTGGGAGGAAGCTGGAGTACCCGGAGGGAACCCACGCAGTCACGGGGAGAACATGCAAACACCACACAGAAAGATCCCGAGGCCGGGATTGAACTCACGACTACTCAGGACCTTCGTATTGTGAGGCAGACGCACTAAACCTTCTGCCACCGTGTAGATGCCTTCCGCCCGATTGTAGCTGAGATAGGCTCCAACGCCCCCGCGACCCCGAAGAGAATAAGCGGTAGAAAATGGATGGATGGATGGATTATTTCTTTGTGGTCGACAAAAGAAAAGTAGTGAGAATATCTCCATGTTAAGAAACTCGGCTTCTGGCTTCGCCATGTCTTGTTAGTAAACACAGACACGCCCCCTCCCAGACACACACATACACACACATAGCGCGCGGCGGGCCCCTTTCTTGTCGCCTCTTCCGCAGCGCTCCAGTAAAACACACTCAGATCTTCTCAGTTTCTAGCCGATATTACATAAAAAAATAACGTAAAATAACGACGCAGTAACGCATCATGTAGTAGCGGTAGCTGAGTTACTGAATATAAAAAACAACGCGTTAGATTACTATTTACCACCGAAAGTAACAGCGTTACAGTAACTGATGATATTGCGGCTGGAACTAATCAAAATGTGCAAATGTTGAGCCGAAATCAGAGGAGATGACATTGGCCAAGTTAAGCTCTGAACAAGTCGTTTACACACAGGAAATGATGGTTGACAAGTCGACCCCAACTTTGACCGATTTTTTTTTAGGTGCACATTCCGCTACGCAAGAGGTGAGGAGTGAGCCGGTGTAGCGTACTATGGTGCTTTGACACACGAGCACAGGCGTATCAAGGGTCAAAATGCGTGCCGAGTACGAAAAATGCGTACATGTTGGCTGGTCTGCATAATCACCTAATTATTCTCACATCAAATTAGCATTTAGTCTTTGCACCAACGTGGCAACACATGACCTCTTTGGCACATACGGCCTTGCTCGCACAATACTTACACAACACACAACTACCCCGAGGTTGTGGCTGACATTGTACAGCATGCATTACACGCTTTCATGTGTCGACGTGTCAGCACCATGCAGGTGCTTTGCCACAGCTAACAGATTTAATATGACAGTAATGTGGGTCATAAAAACACAGAATCCTGATAAAACAAAGGTTTTTACAGGTATCCGTTTTTAATCTCGGAGCAAAGGGTTACGTCTTCTTTTAGCTTGGCTTTGAGTGATTTTAATATTTGTTCTTGAATATGAATGTGTATGAGTTGCCACCAGGGACGGAGAGGAAGAAAACATTCCCCTTTGACCAGAGGAAGTGAGGGTTTATGGAAATGCGGTGTTAATTGCCACAAACTGTACCTTGGAGCATTGTTTTAAACCAAGGTATATCATTTTGGAAGACACAGTTTCCTATTACCGGGGGGGATTTTCGGTCCACTTCATGACAAACAAAAATATCTTCAAGGGATTGTCAAGCAATCGGGGACCCGACTAATCCAGAATGACTCATCAGGCGGGTGCTTTGGCGCCGGTAAAAACCAATCAGCGTTTCTCCCCTACCCTTGTTAGGATTTTCCACAGACATCATAGCCAGATTGTTTGAGGCTACATATTTCTTTTCCGGGGCTTCAACATTTCAACATCGGCTACAAATGTTCCTGTTAATGGTATTCATCTCGATTATTTCATGCTTCATCTATTTTTGCTACTTCTTTTAAAGTATTCAATCATTATTATTCCTCTGGAACGGCCGCACTTTGTTTTGAACTTAGCTTTGGAAGAAACATCAAACCTCAGAAGAAGCTTATTTTGTTTGCCCTTATAGTACAAGGAGGTCGTTGTGTAATATGCAAACGTTGTTGTCTTTTTTTTTCTCTTTTAGTCTTTGAAAAACGATGACTCAGTCGCCAAGAAGGACGTACAAAGGATTTTGGAGCTCAGCCACAAACAGAGGTAAAGACACTCTTTAAACTTTTTAAAGCCACCAACAATGCTGTTCAAATGTCGAGATTACTCACATATAGTTAAAGAAGTTATATAGTATTGTTATTTTTAAGATATGATCAAACAATTCTCTTTACATTCTTCTTTTAGCTAAGCATCAATGTTGAAAGAAAACTATTTTGATTTGAACCTCCATCATGAACATTCATGCAACATTTGCAGCCAGTGCTCCCTTTTTGGATGTTTTTAGTCACGCAAAATAACAAAATACTGTAATACTTTTGTAAAAACTAGTTCTAAGGGTGTCCAAACTTTTCGACATGGGGACCACAGGCTGAAAACCGACTGCATGTAAAGTAACATACATATAAATATGTATATGTAAATGTATATGTATATGTATATGTATATGTATATGTATATATGAATATATAGTCATTGCTTGTATTCCAACGCGAGACTTCTTCCCGGAAGTAAAAAAAAAACAGTGGTCAACCAAGTCAAGATGGCTGTTATGCTGCAAGGAGCCTAGATCTTCCTGCAAAAAGCAGATAAGAGCAAATAATCCAACTATACAATGGTCTGGATCCCTATACTTTATCAAAAAAAGATTTGTCGAGTGATTTTAAGGATTAACCTGCTCAGTGGCCTTGTGGTTAGAGTGTCCGCCCTGAGATCGGTAGGTTATGTTCAATGACGTCACGTCACATTAAATATGCTTGGTGGTCAAACAACGTCGGTTTTCAATGGGTACAAGGTGCCATTTAGCCTTTCTTTAACCTTCTCAGTGGCCTTGTGGTTAGAGTGTCTGCCCTGTGATTGGTAGGTTGTGTGTTCAAACCCCGGCCGAGTCATACAAAAGACTATAAAAATGGGACCCGGTACCTCCCTGCTTGACACTCAGCATCAAGGGTTGGAATTGGGGGTTCCATCCATCCATTTTCTACCGCTTATTCCCTTCGGGGTCGCGGGGGGCGCTGGAGCCTATCTCAGCTACAATCGGGCGGAAGGCGGGGTACACCCTGGACAAGTCGCCAGCTCATCGCAGGGCCAACACAGATAGACAGACAACATTCACACTCACATTCACACACTAGGGCCAATTTAGTGTTGCCAATCAACCTATCCCCAGGTGCATGTCTTTGGAGGTGGGAGGAAGCCGGAGTACCCGGAGGGAACCCACGCAGTCACGGGGAGAACATGCAAACTCCACACAGAAAGATCCCGAGCCTGGGATTGAACCCCAGACTACTCAGCACCTTCTTATTGTGAGGCAGATGCACTAACCCTTCTGCCACCGTGCTGCGGAATTGGGGGTTAAATCACTAAAATGATTCCCAAGCTCGGCCACCGCTGCTGCTCACTGCTCCCCTCACCTCCCAGGGGGTGGAACAAGGGGATGGGTCAAATGCAGAGGGTAATTTCACCACACCTAGTGTGTGTGTGTGACTATCAGTGGCACTTTAAAGCCGACTGCATGTAAAGTAACATATGTATGTGTATATATATATATATATATATATATATATATGTATATATATATATGTATATATATATATATATATATATATATATATATATATATATATTTATATATATATAGTACGCAAAGGGCCTAGATATTCATGCAAAAAGCAGATACGAGCAAATAATCCAACTATGCAATGGATTAGATCCCTATACTTGATCAAAAAAAGATTTGTCAAGTGATTTGAATGACTATCCGTCGGTGGAGTTCCCAGACATACAGTCGTGGTCAAAAGTTTACATACACTTGTTTCTCTCTGTAAAGCACCAGTTCCATTGGCAGCAAAAAAGGCCCAGAGCATAATACTATCAAAAAATTAGCTGTTTGGCTACAATACCCAGCAATATGTTTGGAGGAGAAAAGGTGAAGCCTTTAATCCCAGGAACACCATGCCGGCCGTCAAGCATGTAGTTCAGGTATGTAGTTTTCTCTGGGCCTGTTTTGCTGTCAATGGAACTGGTGCTTTACAGAGAGTAAATGGGACAATGCAAAAGGAGGATTACCTCCAAATTCTTCAGGACAACCTAAAATCATCAGGTTGGGTCTTGGGCGCAGTTGGGTGTTCCAACAGGACAATGACCCCAAACACATGTCAAAAGTGGTAAATGAATGGCTAAATCAGGCTACAATTAGGGTTTTAGAATGGCCTTCCCAAAGTCCTGACTTAAACGTGTGGACAATGCTGAAGAAACAAGTCCATGTCAGAAAGCCAACACATTTAGCTGAACTGCACCAATTTTGTCAAGAGGAGCGGTCAAAAACTCAACCAGAAGCTTGTGGATGGCTACCAAAAGTGCCTTATTGCAGTGAAACTTGCCAAGGGACATGTAACCAAATATTAACATTGCTGAATGTATACTTTTGACCCAGCAGATTTGGTCACATTTTCAGTAGACCCATAATAAATTCATAAAAGAACCAAACTTCATGAATGTTTTTTGTGATCAACAAGTATGTGGTCCAATCACTCTATCACAAAAAAATAAGAGTTGTAGAAATTATTGGAAACTCAAGACAGCCATGACATAAGTGTATTCAAAGTTTTGACCACGGCTGTATCAAACTATCTTGTGCTTCGACATCAGTCTACACGACAAAACAGAAAAGCAAGGAGGTCTACAACTTCTTTGTGTGTGGCTGAGTCAACAAAATTGGTTTCAAGACACCCGGATAAATATGCATTGTTTTTGCTCTGGTAATTTTGCATTTCATGATTCAACTTTGTGTCTTGCGAGAACGCGTCCATGTAATCCAGTCCTTCTCAAATGTGACCTTGGGAATCGTGCTTATCTTGCCGACATATGATGAAGCGAATGTAGCAATTGGCTTCACTGTAACCACGGTGGGAGACGAGGAAAGACTGGTGTGTCATTTCCTTTAACGTTAATAAGCTTACAATGTTATGCAGAGGTATAGTTATAACGATGGTATCCACAAATTATTCTATTTACAGTCACGGTGGAGAGTCAGGAGGGTCGCGCAAAATATTTTCTGAGAAGTACCGATGTAAACAAACTGGCACCCGACAGCTGACACCTGTGACTGCATATCCATTTAACAAACTAACAATTACTGAATCATCACCATATTTTGTTTTTGTGTTGTTATCATAAGTACTCTGACACATTTGTGGACAAAACAAACAGGAGGGGCGACATAGAAGTACCTTTCCTGACAAAGCATCGATTTTCTGTCAGTTAAAAATTAAAACACAAATAATATCAAGATAGTACTTCAAGGGGAAATACTAAATGAATAAAGTATATTAAAAGTATAACGAAAAAACCTTTAACGTTCTTCGACTCTGCTCTCTTGCACGAGAGTGTGTGCCACTTTTGTCGTCAGCTTTCGTAAAAAAAAAAAAATATTTCACTCTTCCACCTTTCTTGATTACCTCTTGAGGAACTCTTTAGAAACGTTTATCCTTTTTGCGATTTGAAGGGTGCCGAAAACAACGCAAGCATAGGGGATTTTTTCTTCGAGAAAGTTAAAGTTAAAGTACCAATGATAGTCACACACACACTTGGTGTGGTGAAATCACTCTCTGCGTTTGACCCATCCCCTTGTTCCACCCCCTGGGAGGTGAGGGGAGCAGTGAGCAGCAGCGGTGGCCGCTTTCGGGAATCATTTTGGTGATTTAACCCCCAATTTCAACCCTTGACGCTCAGTGCCAAGCAGGGAGGTAATGGGTCCCATTTTCATAGTCTTTGGTATGACTCGGCCGGGGTTTGAACTCACAACCTACCAATCACAGGGCAGACACTCTAACCACAAGGCCACTGAGAAGGTTGAAGAAAGGCTAAATGGCGCCTCGTACCCATTGAAAACAGACGCTGTTTGACCACCAAGCATATTTAATGAGCCGGACGTGACGTCATTGAAATGCAGGCAATTGCCTATGAATATATATATATATATATGTGTACATATTATATTAATACAATGGATTTATAATTAATAACACATACAATTGGATATTAAGAGTATGTGAAAGTTCGACTTCTACCTTGTTTACTTTTGTGACAACCTCCCTAAAGTTTTGTAATCAATAAGAAATGTCAAGCAGCTAAAGTGCACCCAACATGGAAAAGTGTTTGGCATTTTTCCCATCATGCATTGTACTGGATTTAAATGGGTGTACTTTTGAATTTTTTATGGTGCTTTGACGTTTTTGTATAATAGCCACAAACTTCAGTGAGCAGTTTATGTTATGTGCGACCGTGTGTTTTGACGTTTTGTGTTGGTTGCATTTTTTTTTGGCGCCATGAGTATGGAATGTTGTTTGGATACAGTCATACATGTAAATGTTGTGCTGTATTCACTTCAAAACACAATTCATGTTCATTGACCTGATTTACTGAAGTTGTCCACAAAAATGAAGACACGGGCCATAGCCTGGACTAAATAGTCAATAGGGGGGTAATGGCACAGCATCCTCACGCCCCTGTACATAGCTCAACCATATCGTTTATATGAAGTCTGCAATAAAAATGTGTTACTACCGACAAGTCGCTTATATGTAAATATACATTTTAGTTTTTAGACCCCTAGGAATAGTCATGTTTACACTATTATTACTTGAGGTACATAATTGCAGCTGAATAACCCTAACGGTACTAAATAAAAACACTTTTTCTACTGAATGTCATGTGAACCAGACACTGTGCACTTAAAGTCTGTTGGTTAAATACGTTATAATACTTTGTATAATGCAATAGCAGATCATTAGCAGTGATTGTCTGACTTATCAACTAATCAAGAAAAATAATCTGATTAGTCCACTAAATAAAATAATTGTTAGCAGCCCTATCCTAGTGTTATTTACACAGCTACCTAGAGGATGCCAATTTTCCAATGTATTTTATGCAGTATATGCTGCCTTCTTACGACTTCAAGGAAGTAATGGCATACAGTACCTATGTACGTACTTCCGTAACATGTGCACTTGCATTAGCTTTGAGTGTCGTTAGCAAATAATAGCAATTTGGAAAGTTAGCGTTAGTTGTCATTGAATGGATGTTCTATCATCATAACAACATGACTGCAAATTGTTTGTGTGTTTTTGGTTATTTGCAAACGCTCCCAGTGTATATGTGGTGATGAGAACTTTTGAGTAAGAATCTTTTTTTGGGAGGGCCAGCAAATATTTGTATTACGTATACTTATGAACTGTAAAACATATAGACAATTGTAATTTTGCTTTGTAAAATGTTACCGTCAGCAAGTTGCAAACAGCCCCTTTAAGGTCTTGGGTCGGATAATGTTTCGATATAGTACGGGGACAGAATTCAGTCCATAAACATTCTTACTGTATTGACACGGCACCGGGTTAAGCACTTGGCTCAGAAACAAGCACTCAGTGTTACTTTATTGGCATGAAAAATTGCAAGTATACCTGACAGAAAATGCCCGAAACGTACAGGCTCCACTTTTCAAAAAGCGCTAGCTCGATGCAAATTTAAATTGGCTATTCCCTTTACATATTGTAATTTTGTCATTTCCTCATGTTTGATGACATTAGAGTGTTCTAATCTTTTCTGTTGTACATGCTAACGATTAGCATTAGCAATTTTACATGGCGATTTTAACACCCCCAACTTTGGTGACGAAAACTACACCTAAGATGCACGTTACAATCAAACAGCGAGTGTGTAATAACTGCAACACTTACAGTATCAACATTTTGCAGGGCTCAACAAAAGTCAACACTGGCACGTTCATCCTAATGGCAAAGGCAACACAATGTAGTTTGTACATTACTGCCATCCAACGTCTTGGAATTGCAACTGCATGCACATAATACTTGCAAATGAGACTCAGAAGTTTATCAATCAATCAATCAATCAATCAAAGTTGACTTATATAGCCCTTAATCACAAATGTCTCAAAGGGCTGCACAAACCACAAGGACATCCTCAGATCCCACATCAGGGTAAGAAAAAAATAGCTTGATGCAAATTAAATTGGCTATGCCATTTACATATTGTAATTTTGTCATTCCCTCATGTTTAATGACATTAGTGTTCTATTATTTTCTGTTCTACATGCTAACGATTAGCATTAGCAATTTTACATGGCGATTTTAACACCCCCAAATTTGGTGACGAACACTACACCTAAGATGCACGATACAATCAAACAGCTAGTGTGTAATAACTGCAATACTTGGACTTAGACTTCCTTTATTGTCATTCAAATTTGAACTTTACAGAACAAATAAGAACGGAATTTTGTTGCATTAGCTCGTTATAGTGCAGGATAAAAGAGCAATAAGGTGCAGATATAAATAGATTTACTGTACGTATCAATATATTGCACTTTTGCATATGCATCCACGTTTATGGATGTATGTTATATTGTCTTTATATTCCAATGTGTTAATCTGTTTTTGGAGGGGATTATTATGATGCGTTCAAGAGTCAAATGGCCTTAGGGAAGAAGCTGTTACAGAACCTGCAGGTTCTGCTACGGAAGCTGCGGAACCTCTTTCCAGAATCCACCAGTGAAAACTAGTACTTACAGTAATTTTGCAGAGCTCAACAAAAGACAACACTGGCACATTCAAAGGCAACACAAAGTAGTTTGTACATTACTCCCATCCAACGTCTTGGAATTGCAACTGCATGCACATAATACTTGCAAATGAGACTCAGAAGTTTAAGAAATCCAAATATAAGAACTAGACTGCACAGTTCCCATTATTAGCTTATTGTTTAACTGTAAATACAATTAAATGAGACATTATTATTAAACAATTAACATTTATTACCACGTGAACACACACTAAAGTATCGCTAAGTACCGCTATCGATTGCCAGGTACCTAGAAATTGGTATGTTCAAACATGACAGGTACCTATCCCTGGGTGTGCTAGTAAAAATCTAACCACATACTGTACTGTGTTCATTGATAAGATCCCTTTGTGAGTCTGCAATATATCTTTCTGCGAGCGAGCTGGAAAACCGTTTACCTAAAGTGCTCCGCCAGTTAGGATTGTCTGATTAATGTTGTATGTAACGAGACTGTTAATGATTAGGAGTCACTTGTGGCCTCCTTGCTCCTCGAAATGTCAGACTGATTGAAGTCCGGCCTCCTGTGTGCAGTGTCTTGATAGGCAATCAATAGCCTATCACCAGCCCATGGCAGACCTCATGTGATGAAGCTAAAAACCATAGAGCAGCACCGCGGTTTCCAGGTTGCCTACCAAGCACTTGCGAACCGCAATCTTAGTCGCACGTGTTATTAATCCGCCCATGGAGTCCCACACTTGCCAAAAGTAATTACATGCTGATTCCATCATGGCAGACGAGGACATGTGATTGATCACAAGCAACGCACTGTTGACAACTCTTTTTCAACAATTTCTACTGCATACTGCAGTGCAACGTTGAATCTCTGCCAACTTCAAGGGTTTTTGCTTTGAGGTTTCATAAAAGCTAAAGAGATTTCAGGTGATTTAGACTTTCTAAACCGACGTGGCCCCCGCTGGTCATATTTTCACTCTGTAGAACTGTTTTCGCTCTGCCCTTTCCTATCAGTAAGGGCGAGTTTTTGATTTTGTTTGTAAGTGTTTCAAAGTAGATGAGAATAAAAATGAAATGCCAAAGCAATTGTGGGTGGCTGGTTACTAAGAAAAGGGAACATGTTTGCAAGGATTTTCTAATGCCAAAAACAAGGCCGATGGCATACAAAAACTGCTCTGCGGCTTTCAAGCAGCAAGGGTCTTTCAACAAAATGTGAGTGGCTTCAAAACCTTCAAAGATACGAAATTAGCCCACCGGCTGAATAGTTAGTGTTCGATATAAAAGTGTTAAGAAACATCAAATAAATAGATTGCTTTTTTTTTTTTTCAAATCACTGACCTAACACAGTTCATGATTGAATGTGCACGGTACAGTATGTGAGCACATGATAAACCTCCACTATATTCTTACTCATTCATATTCATATACTCCATCCATCCATCTATTTTCTACCGCTTATTCCCTTTGGGGTCGCGGGGGGCGCTGGAGCCTATCTCAGCTACAATCGGGCGGAAGGCGGGGTACACCCTGGACAAGTCGCCACCTCATCGCAGGGCCAACACAGATAGACAGACAACATTCACACTCACATCCACACACTAAGGCCAATTTAGTGTTGCCAATCAACCTATCCCCAGGTGCATGTCTTTGGAGGTGGGAGAAAGCCGGAGTACCCGGAGGGAACCCACGCAGTCACGGGGAGGACATGCAAACTCCACACAGAAAGATCCCGAGCCCGGGATTGAACCCAAGACTACTCAGGACCTTCGTATTGTGAGGCAGATGCACTAACCCCTCTTCCACCGTGCTGCCCTATTCATATACTAATACAGCATAATAGTACATTAAGCATTCCAAATATCTAAAGAAAAGTTCATTATAAAACATAACTAAGGCCTCGGTCACACTGCATTTTCAGATTTTTTTTGCCCATATGCGACCTGTACCTGTTTTTTCTTTAATGTTATTTTGAACAAGTGATGTCCCGATACCAATATTTTGGTACCGGTACCAGTACCAACATAATTTCGATACTTGTCGGTACTTTTCGATACTTTTCTAAATAAAGGGGACCACAAAAAATTGCATTATTGGCTTTATTTTAACAAAAACTCTTAGGGTACATTAAACATATGTTTCTTATTGCAAGTTTGTCCTTAAATAAAATAATGAACATACCAAACAACTTGTTTTTTATTAGTAAGTAAGCAAACAAAGGCTCCTAATTTAGTCTGCTGACATATACAGTCTATTATACAGCATTATTCACATGTGAATAATATAAATACAGTCAATATACAATATAATGTATACAATATAATTAGCTTTTACGGCTTTTACAGCATGCCGATGTTTTACACCACTGAAAAAAGAGTTTCTCAGTGTTCGCTCTTACAAAAACACCGTTGCTACAGTTTGGTTATTATGCAGATTACGGAACATAAATGAAGAATTGTTGGCGGTTGTTGAATTAATTTTTAAAGTGATTTAGCGGTATAATTGATTGCTCCCCTTAGCTGCATTGCTAGCCACCTAGAACGAGCCAATTTTTACATTAGACTGCAAAAAAAAAAAAGTTATCTTCTTGTCTCTCATAAGGATTGTGAACGATAAGCAAAATTCCCCCCAAAAATTGCAGTTCCTCTCTAAGTTGCAAACATAACAATCATTATGCTGTAAATCATGTACTATATTATTGAGCTAGGGTGAATGAGATGTGTTTTTCTGTGATCCGAACTGCTTACTTTGGCAGCAAAAAAAAAGCCAGGAATGGGCGAGTTTTGGGCTCCAAATGTATAGACATTTACCTCATCAGCCAGTCTAAACCTGCAAGAATCGTGTGCTAACAGTTTCTCATTTGCTTCACAATTGACAGAGACGAGATGAAGTCCCTCCAGGCTGCCTTGCAGAAGCAGCTGGACGAGGCAAACGAGAGAGCCGAGAAGCAGCAGGCCACGGTAAGACGAACCTGACCTGACCATCAACATCCGGTTGTCTGGAACCTGCCTTGTCACCTGTCACACGGTCCCCCCCCCTGATCCAGGCTTATTAGCCAGGAGCTACCTCGCTGTCACCTCCTTCACTCCACACTTGACACTCTTAGAAAATGGCAAGAGAAAGTGGTCTGTCCCCTTCATTCAAACCCCAACTAAAGAATAATAAGACTGAGCAAGGCCAACACAATAGCCTAGTGGCTATCTTAGTTTTCCTGTGTGGAGGTGCTCACCCTGTGTTCACTTTTGTTATCTCCTTTTGTGTCGGGTTAAAAGAAAACTGCACTTTTGTATTGTATTTTTTCGATACAAAAACAAGAACAATTAATTTGGTGTCAAACTGCTAGTACCAACAATGCAGTTAATTGGAATTTCATCTCGTCCGCCTATTAAGTGCTCTAAAAAAACATTCAAAAACCCCTAACACTCCATTTACAGTTGTGGTCAAAAGTTTACATACACTTGTAAAGAACATAATGTCATGGCTGTCTGGAGTTTCTAATCATTTCTACAACTCTTATTTGTTTGTGATAGAGTGCCTGGAGCACATACTTGTTGGTCACAAAAAACATTCATGAAGTTTGGTTCTTTTAGGAATTTATTATGGGTCTACTGAAAATGTGACCAAATCTGCTGGGTCAAAAGTATACATACAGCAATGTTAATATTTGGTTACATGTCCCTTGGCAAGTTTCATTGCAATAAGGCTCTTTTGGTAGCCATCCACAAGCTTCTGGCAAGCTTCTGGTTGAATTTTTGACCACTCCTCTTGACAAAATTGGTGCAGTTCAGCTAAATGTGTTTGTTTTCTGACATGGACTTGTTTCTTCAGCATTATCCACACGTTTAAGTCAAGTCTTTGGCAAGGCCATTCTAAGTCATGCACAGCCAGTTATCTGGAAATCAATGTCAATAAAACAAAATAAATATGGTTCAACCCCCCCTCACCTCAGAACCCCATCATCATAAACACACAAACAGTTAAAACAGTTGACACTTTTAAATACCTGGGCGTAACTCACCTTTGATCAGCACACCACGGACATTCAAAAAAGAAGTCAACAAAGACTGTCAGCCATCCGAAAACTTAAAGGACTATACGTTGCACCTCATCTCCTGTTATTACTTTACCAAAGCATTGTTCAACCCATCCTTCTGTACTGTTCCACATGTTTTTTCACCATGCTTTCTGTAACCAACCGGACCAAACTCACACGCATTACAAACATAGCAGCTAAAATCATCGGCCTACCCACACCCAACATTTCAGATTTAAACCACAGGTCCATCACCCGACTGCCAAAAACAATAGTCCAGGATATCACTCACCCACTACACCAATACATCATCCCACTACCATCAGGGCGCAGGTACAGAACTATCAAATTCCGGCGGGCCCGCTTCAGGAAAAGCCTTATCCCTGCAGATATAGCCGCCCTTAACAGCAGGCCCGGCCGACCTGTCTGACAAGTCTGTAAATGTGTGTTAGTCATGTATGATGTCTTTTTGTTATTTTTTTTTTGTGTGATGTGTAATGTCTAGTGTTTAAATGTACGGCAGTGACAATGAATTTCCCCAAGGGGACCAATAAATCTAAATCTAATCTAAAACCTTAATTCTAGCCCGGTTTAGCCATTCCTTTACCACTTTTGACGTGTGTTTGGGGTCATTGTCCTCTTGGAACACCCAACTGCGCCTAAGACCCAACCTCCTGGCTGATGATTTTAGGTTGTCCTGAAGAATTTGGAGGTAATCGTCCTTTTTCATTGTCTCATTTACTCTCTGTAAAGCACCAGTTCCATTGGCAGCAAAACAGGCCCAGAGCATAATACTACCACCACCATGCTTGACGGTAGGCATGGTGTTCTTGGGATTAAAGGCCTCACCTTTTCTCCTTCAAACATATTGCCGGGTATTGTGGCCAAACAGCTCAATTTTTGTTTTATCTGACCACAGAACTTTCCTCCAAAAGGTCTTATCCGTGCCAGCAATCGGAGGGTTGCTGGTCACTGGGGTTCAATCCCCACCTTCTACCATCCTAGTCACGTCCGTTGTGTCCTTGGGCAAGACACTTCACCCCTTGCTCCTGATGGCTGCTGGTTAGCGCCTTGCATGGCAGCTCCCGCCATCAGTGTGTGAATGTGTGTGTGAATGGGTGAATGTGGAAATACCGTCAAAGCGCTTTGAGTACCTTGAAGGTAGAAAAGCGCTATACAAGTATAACCCATTTATCATTTATCATTTATCTTTGTACATGTGATGTCAGATGAAACAAAAATTTAGCTATTTGGCCACAATACCCAGCAATAGGTTTGGAGAAGAAAAGGTGTTTTTTACATTGCATGTATAATGTTTTACCACGACTGTACATGCTGTGAGGTTCTATAGCAACATTGTTATTGTAGAAGCTAACACCTTGCTCACACTGCTACTCCAAACACTATTGAGTAGCCAGCTACTAGCTAGTTTGAACTGCTAATAACGTTGTTCGCAACCCGCCATAAAATAAAAAAAGTGGCTTGAGCTGCTTCTGCTGTATTGACGATGAATTAGTAAAAGTTAATGCTAGGCTATAAATCATGCATAATAATGCATCTCACCAAGTTGGTCAACTTTGAAAATGTGTAGTTTACCGAATTAGCTCTAAACAAATGAAACACACCATAAGACCACCGCAACATTGCTGGGAAGTTTATTTTTTTTATTTTATTTGAGGAGTTTGAGCATGTGCTGAAATATACAACCATCCCATCAGAAATAATCCCAGTGTTTTATAGATTCGTATTTGAAACATTTAGCAATAGTGCTACATGATAACCCTCCACGGCTCTCACAAAGTCTGCCATTAGTGGTGGCAAACACAGAAAGTGCTTTAGTCGCTGTTGTTGACGGAAGTAACGTTCGTTGCTGTGCGCTGTGTGAAATCAATGCACCCAGGAAAGAAGATAGGGTAATGTCTATGGATGGTCTCATTCATCCAGGTCATTGTATTGTCAAGGCATTTAATCGATCGCGAGTTCTGGCCAATCAAAATCTTTTAGCGTGAAGTGATGGAACCTACTAGGTAGAGACAAACAGTTATTTTACAATCAATTGACTGCCCTGAGAAAGTCAGGAAAATGCCTAAAGTGATATAGATATAGTATAGAGAATGTACAGCATGTATATAAAACTTTGTTGGAGGATTTTTGTTACGCTCGGGTCGCATTTTACTGCACGGATCATTCTCCCAAGATGCAGCAGGAACTCCGGAGGCAAGGTGCAGGTAAGACGAAGATTTATTCTCAGAAATCCTTCAAAAATACAAACAAGTGTGCCGATAACACAGGCAGCTAAGGCGAATATTAGCACAGGAATCAAAAGATAAACAGGCATAGGCACCAGAAGCAAGGTATACACAAACATAACGTGTTGCTTACAGCAAACAAGACAGGTGAGCGTCCCGAACACTAATCAGAGGCAGGTTAAACTAATCTGCAGTCATGGCAACTAAAACACAAACCCAGGGGTGCTCAAAACAGAACTAAGGGAGTCAAACTAAAATAACACATGATCCGGGCAAAGGATCATAATATGTTTGATGTTTTTTAGAGTGTTTTATGGGCGAAATACATTAATACCAATTAGCTGCATTTTTAACCACGTCATACTAGCAGTTTTTTTACTATTTAGAATGCACAGAAAAAGGAAAGAGATGGGGATTTTGGATTTTAGGATTTTGAAAGATGGGCAAAATTGAAAAAAAAAGTGCAGATTTCCTTTAACTGTCAATACATGATTGACCAATTTCCTCTAATGATTACCCCGAAAAGGACAAAAAAAATGGATGGGTGGAAAATAAAACATTCAGGCTATCTGTGTTACACGTATTGCAGCATGTCTTCCAAAACAATATATTTAGCACCATCCATTAGGGGCACCACAAAAGTATGTTACAGTCATCGGAATGACTCTAAATTTGGAGGTTTTTCCACACAACCAGCAACCAAAAGCAAAACATTTTCTGCAAGCAAAACAAAGACCATCTTTCAAATAAAACTTCATTAAACCACAACTTAATTTGGGCTATATGTTATGAAACAAGTGATGTTATTGTGTGTGTGTAAGTTAGAATAAAATAGAAAATAAACATGTGTTTCTCCAATACAAACAGCTCTTTGTTTTATTGGTAGACCCCGCCACTCTCGGTTTAGCCTCCTGTGGTTTTATGTCCAATTCTCTTCCAAATCATATTAAATGAGCATTTTAGGATCTGTTAGCATCATTCAGTGTGTCTCAATTGTTCTGTACAAAATGCTTTCTAGGCCAAATAAATTAACATGCATAATTGTACTGACTATGGGGAATCCATGTTCGACCAACAACCTCCATACTCAATCAAACAATTGGAAGAGACATCTTAATGCTTATCTAATGTCTGTAATTACTCTTTTTTTTTCTACAGTAGTTGTTGGCATATATGAGATAATGCTCAGTCCAAATTGGCATGACTAATTGACGACTAATGTAATCTATATTTAGCTTTTCCAACACGTACTGGGTTGCCCCTCCTCCTACTAAGTACTATCAATAAATTACATCGCATAAATCTCATTAAGTGGTTATGCTTTTGCAGTTCATACAACCATACCCATTTGAAATGTCATTTTGTACAGTTTGTTTTCATCAATTGAAACACAATTCAGTTCACTCTGCACAGACATTGCTTAACAATTTGCCCAAATTAACAATCTCAGCTACTGGAAAATGTGCAAAATAATCATGGTTGCCACAGTGGTCTTTAAAAAAGTAATTTGATTACTGATTATTTAAGTTAAAGTTAAAGTACCACTGATAGTCACAGACACACAGTAGGTGTGGTGAAATTACCCTCTGAATTTGACCCACTTGTCCTTAAAAATGTTGACGAAATAATAGAATGGAAAATGACACAATATGTTACTGCATATGTCAGCAGCTAAATTAGGAGCCTTTGTTTGCTTACTTCTAATAAAAAACAAATTGTCTTGTATGTTCACAACTTTATTTAAGGACAAACTTGCAATAAGGAACCTATGTTTAATGTACCCTAAGATTTTTTTGTTAAAATAAAGCCAATAATGCAATTTTTATGGTCCCTTTTATTTAGAAAAGTACCGAAAAGTATCGAAACAATTTTGTTACCGGTACCGATACCAAAATATTGTTATCGGGACAACATGATCCAGTTTAAGAAACTATTCAAACTCAAGGTGTTTACAAAGTACAAAGAAGAGTTCTGATAAACAACTTGAACCTTACTTAAAATGGGATAGTCTTAACTATCTCATAACTTACTCAACTATTTATTTATGAGGACTGTTGTCTTTGTTACACATTGATTTAAATTGTGTGACAAATTGAGAGCAGGCAGTGAACAAACTAGAGATGTCCGATAATGGCTTTTTTGCCGATATCCGATATTCCGATATTGTCCAACTCTTAATTACCGATACTAATATCAACCGATGCCGACATATACAGTCGTGGAATTAACACATTATTATGCCAAATTTTGTTGTGCTGCCCTGCTGGATGCATTAAACAATGTAACAAGGTTTTCCAAAATACATCAACTCAAGTTATGGGAAAAAAATGCCAACATGGCACTGCCATATTTATTATTGAAGTCACAAAGTGCATTATTTTTTTAAACATGCCTCAAAACAGCAGCTTGGAATTTGGGACATGAGGAGGTTGAGGTGGGCGGGGTTGAGGTGGGGGTTGGGGGGGGAGTAGGGTGTAGCGGGGTGTATATTGTAGCGTCCCGGAAGAGTTAGTGCTACAAGGGGTTCTGGGTATTTGTTCTGTTGTGTTTATGTTGTGTTACGGTGCGGACGTTCTCCCGAAATGTGTTTGTCATTCTTGTTTGGTGTGGGTTAACAGTGTGGCGCGTATTTGTAACAGTGTTAAAGTTGTTTATACGGCCACCCTCAGTGTGACCTGTATGGCTCTTGAGCAAGTATGCCTTGCATTCACTTATGTGTGAAAAGCCGTAGATATTATGTGACTGGGCCGGCATGCAAAGGAAATGACTTTAAGGTTTCTTGGCGCTCTGTAGCTATCCCTACGTCCAAGCACACAGAGGCGTTTTAAAAAGTAAAACATTTTACTTTTTGAAACCGATACCGATAATTTTGAAACCGATATCGATAATTTCCGATATCACATTTTAAAGCATTTGTTGGCCGATAATATCGGCAGACCGGTATCGGACATCCCTAGTAATTGCTATGAAGTGGAAAAGGTGTAGGATTAAATAAGATGTGCTTCTTCCTTGTTGTAATGAGAAATTGAACAAATGCATGTTCAAAATGAACTTAAAGAACAATAGACCTTGAATTGAATGAATACACATTTTTATTAAAAAAATTTAAAAAAAACATAATAAAATGATCTCTTATAAGACGCGTAGCGCTCAATATTGTGAGACAGAATGCACTCAGAATCTCAAGGACCTAATCCATGCTCATAAAAAGGTCCCATGTCTACTATTGGCCTCGGTTGTTAGTCAGAGGCTGACAGACAATGCATGCTGTGACATTACAATCAAAAATCAAACCGGCGGCTTGCTGCGATAAACAACAGTGAAATAAGACTGCAGGAGCTTTCCATTGGATTTCTCTTAAGAGTACAGACAACTCCCACTTGCAGTGTTTTATTGAGTTTGACATTTATGTTCTTTAAATAGTATTAATCATCTCTTGCGAGTTTCACAAACGGAAGCATGCGAACGTCACATGCGTTTGGTGTTCACATTTTTCAATAGTGTGCTCTCGAATGTATTCAAAACGATGTGATTTATTTAAATCATGTCACAAATGTATAAGCTTTATAAACACGCACCCTAAAACAAGTCAACATGTAGAAAAAGGAGTCGGAAGCAAAGTTTGGTTCTTAAAACAGAAGCGATGACAACGTGATCAACAAACAAATGTTACGTCAATGTATAACACATTTCATTATTGATTTTTGTCGACATAATTGACAAATTTTTGCTCCTTATTCAAAACAGAAATATGTCTTGCCACTTTTTGTTATACAGTCGTGATCAAAAGTTTACATACACTTGTAAAGAACATAATGTCATGGCTGTCTTGAGATTACAATAATTTCTACAACTCTTATTTTTTTGTGATAGAGTGATTGGTTCTTTTATGAATTTATTATGGGTCTACTGAAAATGTGACCAAATCTGCTGGGTCAAAAGTATACATACAGCAATGATAATATTTGGTTACATGACCATGGCAAGTTGCACTGCAATAAGGCACTTCTCCTCCAAACATATTGCTGGGTATTGTGGCCAAACAGCTATTTTTTTGTTTCATCTACCATCACATGAACAAAGATAAGACCTTATGGAGGAACGTTCTGTGGTCAGATGAAACAAAAATTGAGCTGTTTGGCCACAATACCCAGCAATATGTTTGGAGGAGAAAAGGTGAGGCCTTTAATCCCAAGAACACCTACCGTCAAGCATGGTGGTGGTAGTATTATGCTCTGGGCCTGTTTTGCTGCCAATGGAACTGGTGCTTCAGGCTAGAATTAAGGTTCTATAATGGCCTTCCCAAAGTCCTGACTCAAATGTGTGGACAATGCTGAAGAAACAAGTCCATGTCAGAAGACAAATTTAGCGAACTGCACCAATTTTGTCAAGAGGAGTGGTCAAAAATTCAACCAGAAGCTTGCCAGAAACTTGTGGATGGCTACCAAAAGCGCCTTATTGCAGTGAAACTTTCCAACTTTATATTAACTTTATGAGAAACAGTGTCCTCTACAGTGGACGTGTGTATCAGTCTTGAAAATACCGTTTCTTAGAAAACTTAATTAACAATTAAACTTTTAATAATGTCAATACCTTTACCAAGTAACTTTTAAGTTTACTTGTATTTCCGATGGTGTTACGTTTTTGTTTTTGGTGCACTTTGCTTTCCAAAACGCATACTTTCTTACCTCCGCCAAAAAGGTTATGTTTTCGCCAGTGTCCTCTACTGTGGACGTGTGTATCAGTCTTGAAAATACTGTTTGTTAGAAAACTTAATTAACAATTAAACTTTTAATAATGTCAATACCTTTACCAAGTAACTTTTAAGTTTACTTGTATTTCCGATGGTGCTACATTTTTGTTTTTGGTGCACTTTGCTTTCCAAAACGCATACTTTCTTACCTTCGCCAAAAAGGTTATGTTTTCGCCAGCGTTTGTTTGACTGTTTGTTAGCAACATACCTCAAACAGTTATGGTTGGATTTTGATGACATGTTTCGGAAATTCCCTCCAAAAAAACAATTCCTGTTATCTACTACGAACGCTTCACTTCCTGCTTACGGAGTTACGCTCCCCAACTTGCCTGCCCTGCGCTGTGCTGAGGATTCTGGGAAATGTTGTTAATTTCAGACCCACCCAATGATAAAGCGCCAGAAAAACAGTACACTCACCAATTTTTCGTTTGATACCGTAACACGTCACATTATTGTGAAGAATTTGACTTTTACATCCCAAGTCTTTACTTAGGTAGTTCCCACCATTCACGTTTCATTTAGACAAGATCTGACTGATTTACTTACTTTGCACTGTGTTCCTGTTTATGAAATACATTTTGTCAAAACACTAAAGTATCAAAAGTATCAATATTTTGATTTGAGAATCGATAGTCGAGCATAAAGATTTGGTATCGTCAATATTGATATTAGAGTACTCATTACTTTCTGTGTATTTGCCCTTGAGCAGAATGCAGCAGTGTCCTCAGCAACCAGGACTAGTTTCAGGTATTCTGTGGCATTTCAGATGTCGTTGACATATAAATTGAATAATTTTGTCCCCAGAACTGACCCTTGTGCTACACCAGCCTCGCACATCGCTTCCTGTTTGTTAAGTAGCTGTTCATCTAATTTAGTACCACACTCCTCATGCCGTATCGTTCTAATGCAGGGGTGTCAAACGTACGGCCCGAGGACCGGATCAGGCCCGCGAACAGGTTTTATCCGGCCCACGGGATGAGTTTGCTAAGTATAAACATTTAACTGAAATTTTGGAATGAAAGAAACTGCTGTTCTAAATGTGTCCCCTGGATGTCGCAATAGCAATTATTTGTATCTTTGTAGATGATGCTACATATGTACAAAATAAACGACATGATGTTAGTGCATCGGTCGAGGAAAATGATCAAACTACATAAATATCATACTGTAATTTGATTTTGATGTAATATTTTCATCTTGATACACATCATGTCATTAAGTGGACTATGGCGCAAATTACTGCGAGGATTGCTTTCCCTGGGTGCAAAACGACTTGACTGGACAATGTGTGAAGGTAAAGACATGTTAATTCTGACTATAAAAAGTGTAAACAAAAGGCGCGCACAAGGCGGAAAACAAACTTGGCTATGAAAACAAAAACTAGAACAAAGGCAAAACTATGGACATAAAAACGAAAACACTTACTGTGACACAAATAAACAAAACTTACTTGGTTAAGCATGGAAAGAGCATGGAACTATGGCATGGCATAAAACAAGAGTATCAGGGGTAATAACATGAGTAGTAGAGGTAATGTCGCCAGGCCGACTGCCTGGCAGCTACAAGCTTAAATACTGGTGACCTAATTAGTCACAGGTGCGTGAGTCCAAAACGTGAAACAGGTGAAAACTAAAGGGTCGGCAAGGTAACAAAACAAACAAGAGTGCACAAAGAGTCCAAAAACCAACGGAACATAATCAAACAAAACATGATCACAAAGGCATGACACATTATCACATAATTTATTCAGAAAATATAAATAACGACAAATAAAGTATATATACTATTAACCGCAACAGGTAATTGTAAAAAAAAAAAAACAACAACATTATGATTTGTACATTTGTAAAATGACTTTGACACCCCTGTTAATGTGTTGATTATATCAAAACCTTTTGTTAGATACTGCGGCTAAGCATGGCTACTGTGTTGGTTCAGTGGTATTTGGGAGTAAGACAAGATTTACCAAAGTAATGTTGCATAACCACTTCAAACATCTTGGGTTTCAGCAGTGTGTTCTTGCTAACCAAGAGAAAATACATTGGGCCTATCAAGACTGAATATTACAATGTCATTGCTGTAATTGTTACCTGCAATTTCTTGTTTAAACAAGTTTTTTTTGTAAAAAGGTTTGACGTCATAATTGATGATCTGCTTAACCCTTATTTTCTTTTGGTCATGCCAACAAATTCTCCTGTAGACCAACAGCCCATGCCAGTAAAATAATAATAGTTCCAGTCTGACTTAAGTACCTCATGCGTGCCACCAGGGCTCTGATTCCCAATGATGTTGTTATAGGGGGTCAGTAAGGTACGTGGGCGTCACTTGTGTTCCTCCCTTGAACACAATCTAGTCTCGCCATTCGTGGGAATTGGTCAATCGCCAATTGGACTGTTCTCATTTAAAGTTCCCAGGTGGCAGCATGATCCATTAGATGTGAACAGACTAAGGGTGTCCCTTCCAATTTCCAAGAGTCTCTTGGAAATTAATCTCTTTCCAGCACAGACTCTCACCTCAACGCTCAACATTCCCACTCCCACATATTGCACCTGATCCTCATTGTGCATCTCAGTGAACACCTTCAGTGCTGAGCAAATGCTAAAAGCTGTTTGCTTTTGGATCAAAATAAAAACCCCTAACACCATTGCTATTTACAGTAGGAACGATAAATCATATATCTCCTTCAATAATATGTAGTCGTGCATTATATCCGATAAAACCACTGGTTAAGTATAAACAGACATATAAAGTTGAGTTTATTTTTTTCATTTTGAACAAAATTGTTGGGTTTTAATATTTCTTTCCTGCGTAAAGTCAACATCACTATTACTTTTCTCCCTATAAACTCACCTGTCTTGTAAGATGTCATGGTTCTTGGTTGAGAAGTAACAATGCTATAAATCAGGGGTGTCAAACTCATTTTAGATCGGGGGGCCACATGGAGAAAAATCTACTCCCAAGTGGGCCGGACTGGTAAAATCACAGCACGATAACTTAAAAATAAAGACAACTTCAGATTGTTTTCTTTGTTTAAAAATAGAACAAGCACATTCTGAAATTGTACAAATCATATTGTTGTTGGGGTTTTTTTTACACTTACATGTTGCGGTTAATAGTATGCTATCTTTATTTGTCATTATTTATATTTTCTAAATAAATGATGTGATAATGTTCGTCAGTCAACTCATTGGTGTTAATTTCCAATCTATCAAGATAAAAAATATATATCAAAATCAAATTACAGTATGTTTTTTATGTAGCTTGATTATTTTTGGATGTACTAACATCATGTGGTTTATTTTGTACATACAGGTAAAAGCCAGTAAATTAGAATATTTTGAAAAACTTGATTTATTTCAGTAATTGCATTCAAAAGGTGTAACTTGTACATTATATTTATTCATTGCACACAGACTGATGCATTCAAATGTTTATTTCATTTAATTTTGATGATTTGAAGTGGCAACAAATGAAAATCCAAAATTCCGTGTGTCACAAAATTAGAATATTACTTAAGGCTAATACAAAAAAGGGATTTTTAGAAATGTTGGCCAACTGAAAAGTATGAAAATGAAAAATATGAGCATGTACAATACTCAATACTTGGTTGGAGCTCCTTTTGCCTCAATTACTGCGTTAATGCGGCGTGGCATGGAGTCGATGAGTTTCTGGCACTGCTCAGGTGTTATGAGAGCCCAGGTTGCTCTGATAGTGGCCTTCAACTCTTCTGCGTTTTTGGGTCTGGCATTCTGCATCTTCCTTTTCACAATACCCCACAGATTTTCTATGGGGCTAGGGTCAGGGGAGTTGGCGGGCCAATTTAGAACAGAAATACCATGGTCCGTAAACCAGGCACGGGTAGATTTTGCGCTGTGTGCAGGCGCCAAGTCCTGTTGGAACTTGAAATCTCCATCTCCATAGAGCAGGTCAGCAGCAGGAAGCATGAAGTGCTCTAAAACTTGCTGGTAGACGGCTGCGTTGACCCTGGATCTCAGGAAACAGAGTGGACCGACACCAGCAGATGACATGGCACCCCAAACCATCACTGATGGTGGAAACTTTACACTAGACTTCAGGCAACGTGGATCCTGTGCCTCTCCTGTCTTCCTCCAGACTCTGGGACCTCGATTTCCAAAGGAAATGCAAAATTTGCATGGTTGGGTGATGGTTTGGGGTGCCATGTCATCTGCTGGTGTCGGTCCACTCTGTTTCCTGAGATCCAGGGTCAACGCAGCCGTCTACCAGCAAGTTTTAGAGCACTTCATGCTTCCTGCTGCTGACCTGCTCTATGGAGATGGAGATTTCAAGTTCCAACAGGACTTGGCGCCTGCACACAGCGCAAAATCTACCCGTGCCTGGTTTACGGACCATGGTATTTCTGTTCTAAATTGGCCCGCCAACTCCCCTGACCTTAGCCCCATAGAAAATCTGTGGGGTATTGTGAAAAGGAAGATGCAGAATGCCAGACCCAAAAACGCAGAAGAGTTGAAGGCCACTATCAGAGCAACCTGGGCTCTCATAACACCTGAGCAGTGCCAGAAACTCATCGACTCCATGCCACGCCGCATTAACGCAGTAATTGAGGCAAAAGGAGCTCCAACCAAGTATTGAGTATTGTACATGCTCATATTTTTAATTTTCATACTTTTCAGTTGGCCAACATTTCTAAAAATCCCTTTTTTGTATTAGCCTTAAGTAATATTCTAATTTTGTGACACACAGAATTTTGGATTTTCATTTGTTGCCACTTCAAATCATCAAAATTAAATGAAATAAACATTTGAATGCATCAGTCTGTGTGCAATGAATAAATATAATGTACAAGTTACACCTTTTGAATGCAATTACTGAAATAAATCAAGTTTTTCAAAATATTCTAATTTACTGGCTTTTACCTGTATGTAGCATCATCTACAAAGATACAAAGAATTACTATTGTGACATCCAGTGGACACATTTAGAACAGCAGTTTATTTCATTCAAAAATGTCAGGTTAATTTTTATACTTAGCACTCTCGTCCCGTGGGCCGGATAAAACCTGATCCGGCCCTCGGGCCGTACGTTTGACACCCCTGCTATAAATGATACCAAGACAAAGATTTTTAGGATGCACGCTCAGTACTAATGTGCTAAAACAATGATAGGAGATGCCACAATCCCGATCTTTGTCTTTTTTTAATTGACCGGTGATCATCTGAGTGAGGTAGTACGGTAATTGTATTGATACAGGAAGGCTTTGAAGGTAAAACCCAAATGATTTAAATGAGAGCAAAGCAATACGAGCAAATTCTAAATTGAATACAATAAGTTTTATTAAAATCAGTTAATGTGTTTACTTTAGTCACTTGCTATAAAACATGTTCGAGTATTCAATCAGGGCTCGGTATCGGATCGGATTTTAGGCCCAAAAAAATCGCACCACTTTTGAGGCCAAAATGGTTTATGGGAACATCTGATAATGCCAACTCATACATTCGACATTCTACTTTTTCTATTTTCCTTGGAATTTCTTTAAGGGTGTTAAAAAAAGATATTGCTTTTCGAATTAATCGCAATTCTCTTTTGTAATGATTTTTAATTGATTACAAAAAAATCCAAAATGTATTATTTTTTCCATTTTATTTGTTTTAATCTGTCATGTCCAGCCTCTCAGGCAAATCATTTTGTTGAAGTAAATGATATTTATATAGCGCTTTTCTCTAAGATGCCCAATCTGCTATCCAGATTTACTTTAGAAAAGAGAAGTGTTGGATACATCTGTTGTTGCTTTATCTGTATTAAATGTTTGGGTAGAATTTTACAACAATACCAGTTTTCTTTTAAGTCATGTAAAACATGATCAGAGCTGTTTTTCTATTTATTTGAGGAATGTAGTTAATCATACAAATGTTATTAAAAAAAGTATTGATTTTGAATCAAGAATTGTTTTGAATCAAGAATTAATTCTGTATCTTTGATTGATTAATTGAAACTTGTATTAGTATATTGCACAGTGAAGTACATATTCCGTACAATTGACCACTAAATGGTAACACCCGCATAAGTTTTTCAACTTGTTTAAGTCGGGGTCCATTTATATTGATTCATGATACAGATATTTACTATTTTCATAATACAGTCATCACACAAGATAATCATCAGAGTATATACATTGAATTATTTACATTATTTACAATCCGGGGTGTGGGATATGGAGGGGGGAGGGGGGGTTTAGGTTTGCTTGGTATCAACACTTCAGTCATCAACAATTGCATTATCAGAGAAATGGACATTGGAACGGTGTAGTACTGACTTGGTAGGTAGGATATGTACAGCAAGTAGTGGACACAGAGAGAGAGATCAGAAATTATAAGAAAAAGTGTCTACATTTGATTATTTAGAATCCGAAGAGGCATGATGAGGAAGGGAGGTTGTTAGTTTAGGGTTGAAGTTGCCTGGAGGTGTTCTTTTAGTGCAGTTTTGAAGGAGGATAGAGATGCCCTTTCTTTTACACCTGTTGGGAGTGCATTCCATACTGATGTGGCATAGAAAGAGAATGAGTTAAGACCTTTGTTAGATCGGAATCTGGGTTTAACGTGGTTAGTGGAGCTCCCTCTGGTGTTGTGGTTATGGCGGTCATTTACGTTAAGGAAGTAGTTTGACATGTACTTTGGTATCAGGGAGGTGTAGCGGATTTTATAGACTAGGCTCAGTGCAAGTTGTTTAACTCTGTCCTCCACCCTGAGCCAGCCCACTTTGGAGAAGTGGGTAGGAGTGAGGTGTGATCTCGGGTGGAGGTCTGGAAGTAATCTGACTAGCTTGTTCTGGGATGTTTGGAGTCTAGATTTGAGGGTTTTGGAGGTGCTTAATCTAATCATTTCCCCGAAGAATCGAATCGAAACAAATCGTGTGGTGCCCAAAGATTTTCAGCCCTAATTTCTGTGACACCAGACGAGGCAATTGCTGACATTAGCATTGTTTTCACCGAACGTGTCCTATTGTGGCAGTACAGTAGACATCAATATTCCTTTTTTGTACAGTATGTTCATATTCAACATAACATAACAAACATACTCATTGGACACCATGCAGCAGTAGAGAATGTTCATTTTCATTGGCTGTAAAGTAATGCCACTTTTCCCTTTAGAAGCATTGCAATTATCAGAAAATAGATGGTGAACATTACTGAGCAGCACGCAGGGAAGGCAATGATCTGTTAAAAGAGAAACTTCTGTTTAAGAAAACAAACACAAAAAATACTTTTTTTTCCGCTCATCATTTCAAAATCCTTATGTGAGACAAGAACACACATGTATTTCTCTTTTCTGTGTGTTCGAAGAAGTGAAAAACTGCTAGCAAGAGGCAGCTAACAATGCAGGTATTGGGGAGTCATCTGTTCTGCCTATAAAGCCCTCTAAAAACATCCAAAAACTGCCAACAATGCTTCATTTACATGCCGTGATGTGCATATACACCAAGCTATAGCGCGTTATTGTAAGAGCTAACTTCGAGGAACTACTTTTCTGTCGGAGTAACACAGTGCCTTGCTCGCAGAGACATTCTTCCACTGTTTCTCCGGCCACTAGCGAGAGCTTTAGCTTCTCGCCTCTGAGTTTCTAAAATGTAATGCTTGATTATAAATGCCTTGGTCGACATCCCAGTGAGATCAGTCATTGTAGTGACCGTTTTGTTATGTTGTCAATTAAACGTGTAGCACTAGTGCTAAATTCCAACTGTTTTGTTATGTTGTCAAATAAACGTATAGCACTACTGCTAAATGCTAATGATAGAACAATGGCTTAGTGTTTCGCTCTAGCCGACTTTACTTAGCACCCAGCTATTAACACTTGTAGCTCATCCTCCATATATTCAGGCTCAAAAGGATAAGGTTATGGATCCTGGTTTGTCCCAAAGTAGTAGTCATCGTCATCTCTCACAAAGTCCTGTATGATTAGTGGTAGCATACTTAGAACATGCTCTAAATGCTGTTGTTGTTGATGGAAGTAGTGTTTGTTGCTATGCGCTCTGCAAAATCAGTGCGCCCAAGTAAAAAGTTTAGTTAATGCTAAAATGACCAAAGTACTGTAAATATTACATGTTATCGTGAATGTGCATGTTACTACATCACATTCATATTTACAGCATGTATATTGTTGGAGGTTTTTGAAAATAGGTCAATCTCGATTTATACTGTATTTTCTGGATTACAGAGTGCATCGGTATATAAGATGCACCCACTAAATTGTATTAAAAAAACCAATGTTTCCATATATTAGTTGCACCGGACGAGAAGCCGCATTTACGTCGTGAAATGAGTTATTTACACAGAAAGATTTTGTAAATGTGTATTTACATAACTTAATTGTTTCCAAACAGTGCCTGTAACACAGCAGTAAAACGGCTGATCAGACAAAACAGAAGTCATCTTCATGGACCCACTAGCTGTGGAAGCTAGCTCTCCAATCAGCTAAACTGACTCAATAACTCCACGGGGGCGTTTTGGTTTTGCGGATCGATGCCCTCTAGAGGACTGAACTAAGGTCTAAGGCAGGGGTTGGCAGCCCAAAATGTTTAAAGAGGCATATTGGACCAAAAATTAAAAAAAATTAAACATTTGTCTGGGGCTGCAACTGTCATGTCTGTTTTGATCATGTTTTTGTTTGGCCATGTGCTGTTTGTTTTTTGGACACTTTCTTAGTTCCTGGTTGTTCACTCCCTTGTTTTGTTTCCATAGCAACCCATTAGTTTTCACCTGTCATGTCACGCACCTGTTTCACGTTTTGAGTCACGCACCTGTTGTTAATCATGTCTGTGTTATTTAAGCTTTTCATTTTCTGTTGGTCAGCCTGGTGACATCACATTTATGCTCTGCACACTTTATGATCACTCTTCTTCATGTCATGTTCACAGTTCCATGCCAAGTAAGTTTTTGTTTCTTGTTCATAGTTTTCCGCCTTTGTGCGCGCCTTTTGTTTTCATAGCCAAGTTGTTTTACCTCCGCTGTGAGCGCCTTTTGTTTATACCTTTTTGAGCTTTTTGAGTTTAAATATTAAACATGTACTCACACTCACGTTTTGCCCGCGCCAATTTTCCGTTGCCTTCCGGAAAAACAAACCCCAAGGACCAAGTCTTGACAGCAACAAATTAAAAGCCTTAAACTAATTGTTATAATAAAGGCAATACCATCTGAGCCACGCCGCTCTGCCTCTTGCTAGCAGTTTATCACTATTTAGAACACGCAGAAAAGATAAAGATGTGTGTCTCACATAAGGATTCTGAAAAAAACAACAACAACCAAATGTCACACATCAATCAATCAATCAATCAATCAAAGTTTATTTATATAGCCCTTAATTACAAGTGTCTAAAAGGGCTTCACAAGCCACAACGACATCCTCTGCTCAGATCCCACGTCAGGGCAAGAAAAAACTCAACCAAATGGTGTACAATGAGAAACCTTGAAGGGGACCCAGTTGGCTCTTTTAACCCTAACTATGCAGTCAATATTAGAATGTTGTAGTTCAGCACAGAAAATGTAACATTTACATAAAGATGTTGATATAACCATATCATGCTCCCTTTGGCTCCGACAAAAACTGAGAGGATCAAAGATAAACCGTGATGTTATCTCACCGTGAGGCAACCGATGCGGCTTGGTTTACAGTTCCCGGCGGTCCCTTCCCGGTATGAGGTCAGCAACACTGTGATAATTTCCCTCATTGTCAACAGGTTTATCTTCATGACCTCCCTGAAGGACGTACAAAGCTTTTAAACGGCCTGTTCCGAAACGACGGAGAAAAAAAAAAAAAAATTCCTCCTCTCGTTTTAAAATGCTCACTTAATATTTAAACACACACAAGCTAAAAGTGACAAATGGTGCGTTCGTTTTTGCAACTCCCTCAGGGAGCCTTGTATTAAAGTGAAAAACTGTAACCATGGATATTTGCTGTCCCTCAACCACAAACACCAGCTATATGCAGTATACCGTGGGGTCTTAAAAAGTCTTAAATGCAAAATGTTTTATTTAAGGCCTAAAATCTCATAAAAGGTCTTAAATACGATTTTGAAAGGTCTTAAACATCTACTGACGTTACTTTTATTTAAAACATGCATAAACTTCAATCTTGCTTTTTTTAAATGTTTGGATTTTTCAGGACGCTAAAACGTAACGACAAAACGGAACTAAAGTAGGCTACCTGTGCTGACCCGTCAGAATTTATTGAGCACCTCCAGCTAGTGTGCTGTGCGCGCAGCGTTGTGTTGTTAGCATCGGAGAAAACCTAACGGAAGCCCACAGCAAAGCCAAATGACTTGCATAAGATGGGTAAGTAAAAGTTCAACGATTTGGTTGGTGTTCTTTACTTGAGTCATATTGCCATCATAGTGCAGTCTACACATATCTCTTAAGTGTGACTGCCATCATATTACAGTCTACACATATCTCTTATGTGTGACTGCCATCATATTGCAGTCTACACGTACACTATATTGCAAACGTATTTGGCCACCTGCCTTGACTCACATATGAACTTGAAATGCCATCCCATTCCTAACCCATAGGGTTCAATATAATGTCGTTCCACCTTGTGCAGCTATTACAGCTTCAACTCTTTTGGGGAGGCTGTCCACAAGGTTGCGGAGTGTGTTTATAGACATTTTAGACCATTCTTCCAAAAGCGCATTTGTGAGGTCACACACTGATGTTGGTCGAGAATGCCTGGCTCTCAGTCTCCGTTGTAACTCATCTCAAAGGTGTTCTATTGGGTTCAGGTCAGGACTCTGTGCAGGCCAGTCAAGTTCATCCACACCAGACTCTGTCATCCATGTCCACAATTGTCTAAAATGTTTTGGTATCCTGGAGCATTCAAAGTTATTTTCACTGGAACTACCCCACATCATAATTCCTCCTCCACCAAACTCTTCCATTTTTTAATAATAAAGCCGACAGCTGACTATAGAATATTTAGGAGCGAGGAAATGTCACGACTGGATTTGTTGCACAGGTGGCATCCTATGACAGTTCCACGCTGGAAACCACTGAGCTCCTGAGAGGGCCCATTTTTTCACAAATGTTTGTAGAAACAGTGTCTATGCCTTTGTGCTTTATTTTATACACCTGTGGCCGGGCCAAGTGATTAGGACACCTGATTCTGATTATTTGGATGGGTGGCCAAATACTTCTGGCAATATAGTGTATCTCTTATGTGTGACTGCCATCATATTGCAGTCTACACGTGTCTCTTATGTGTGGTTGCCATCATACCGCAGTCTACACGTATCTCTATAATGTGTGACTGCCATCTGCTGGTCACACTTATCATTACACAATGTATCAAATAAAATTTCTTCGAGGTCGGTAAGCAAAACCAGAATTATTCCGTACATTAGGCGCACCGGGTTATAAGGCGCACTGTCGAGGATTTTAAGTGCGCCTCATAGTCCGGAAAATACAGTACGTACAATTAATTCTGGACCTCTGATTTTACTTTGTTGTTGTATTTTTTGTCCGTATGGATGTGAAATGGTCTTACATTATTTCCAAGATGGTCTTAAAAAAGTCTTACATTTGACATGTTGAAACCTGCAGAGACCCTGCATATTGCAAAAAAACTGAACGAAGCTGACTTTATTCCATTATGGTTGCCGTAAACACGTTGATTAAATGCTCTTTTTTTTTTTTTTTTTTTTTAATTAAATCAACATAGAAAAAAAACACACGATACACTTTCAACTAGTGCATCAACCCCCCAAAAAAAACCTCCCTCCCCCATTCACACTCATACACACCCACTCACACAAAAGGGGTTGTTTCTTTCTGCTACCAATATTCTGGTTCCCACAACATGGACAACACTTCTGCAAGGGACACAGTCCCTGAAGCACACTTGATTGTTTGTGCTGCTGGTCTACTAACATTTTCATTTAATTACTATTTTTTATTTCTTATGTAATTATTTTTATATTGTTTTACTTTCTTTTTTATCCAAGAAAAGATGTATTTATCTTATCTAAAAAAAAAAAGAAGAAAAAAAAAGGGACCTTATCTTCACCAGACCTGGTTGTAAATGAAATTAGCTTCGTTTAAAGGTTTTTTTTAAAACCAGGTCCAGTCCAGATAATGTCCAAGTCGGGTTATAAGGCGCACTGTCGAGGATTTTAAGTGCGCCTCATAGTCCGTAAAATACGGTACTTACAATTCATTCTGGACCTCTGATTTTACTTTGTTGTTGTATTTGTTGTCCGTATGGATGTGAAATGGTCTTACATTATTTCCAAGATGGTCTTAAAAAAGTCTTAAATTTGACATTTTGAAACCTGCAGAGACCCTGTATATTGCAAAAAAACTGAACGACGCTGACTTTATTCCAGTTTGGTTGCCGTGAACACGCTGATTAAATGCTCTTTGATTCTTGCGAAATGTTGACGGATGAGGAAAAAGCGATGACATTCACGACGGCTGCTTTATTGTGTTGTCTGTCTTCAGGTTAAACTGATTAAAGCGGAGATGGAAAAGAAAACCAAAATCATCAAGGACTTACAGCAAGAGGTGAGTCAACTATGAATCATTCGAAGGTTTGTCAGAAAATAAGTCCTGTTTACATCAATATTTATCTACAGTTTGTACGTTTGAAGTGCACCCCCCCCATCCCTATGTACACCTTTATTGCATTTATGTTCTGCAAATGCCTTCTGACAAGTGCGGTTGACTGGGTGGACGTGATTGTTGCTTTCAACTCGAGTGGGTGGTTGCATGCATAAACATATCAATGTGGTTTATAAATACTGAAGTGTGTCTTACCCCTCATACCTGCTTTGATTTATGTGGGTTTGGAAAATGTCTCTGCTACAAGGGTGTATTTGTTTAAACCAGGGGTGCCCACACTTTTTCAGCAGGCGAGCTACTTATCAAATGACCAAGTCGAGGTGATCTACTTCATAATTATATCTATACATATATACTAGGGCTGTCAAAGGATTAAAATAAGTCATCGTGATTAATCGCATTTTGTTCATAGTTAACTCAAAATTAATCACAATTAGGTATCATTTTTCAATCAATCAATCAGTCAATCAATCAAAGTTGACTTATATAGCCCTGAATCACAAGTGTCTCAAAGGGCTGCACAAGCCACAATGACATCGGCTCAGATCCCACATCAGGGCAAGAAAAAACTCAACCCAATGGGCACAATGAGAAACCTTGGAGGGGGCCGCAGATGTTGGGACAAAGACAAGATACTTAACATTCAAACTGGAAAACGTCATTAAATTTGCAAATATTAGCACATTTGGAATTTGATGCCTGCAACATGTTTCAAAAAAGCTGGCACAAGTGGCAAAAAAGACTGAGGAAGTTGCGGAATGCTCATCAAACACTTATTTGGCACATCCCACAGGAGAACAGGCTAATTGGGAACAGGTGGGTGCCATGATTGGGTATAAAAGCAGCTTCCATGAAATGCTCAGTCATTCACAAACAAGGATGGGGCGAGTTTTTTGATTGATTGATTGAGACTTTTAATAGTAGGTTGCGCAGTGAAGTACATATTCCGTACAATTGACCACTAAATGGTAACACCCGAATACGTTTTTCAACTTGTTTAAGTCGGGGTCACCACTTTGTCAACAACTGCGTGAGAAAATTGTAGAACAGTTTAAAAACAACATTTCTTAACGAGCTATTGCAAGGAATTTAGGGATTTCACCATCTACGGTCCGTAATATCATCAAAAAGGTTCAGAGAATCTGGAGAAATCACTGCACGTAAGCCATGATATTACGGACCTACGGGCCCTCAGGCGGTACTGCATCAAAAAGAGACATCAGTGTGTAAAGGATATCACCACATTGGCTCAGAAACACTTCAGAAAACCACTGTCAGTAACTACAGTTTGTTGCTACATCTGTAAATGCAAGGTAAAACTCTACTATACAAAGCGAAAACCATTTATCAACAACACCCAGAAACGCCGCTGGCTTCGCTGGGCCCGAGCTCATCTAAGATGGACTGATGCAAAGTGGAAAAGTGTTCTGTGGTCTGGCGAGTCCACATTTCAAATTGTTTTTGGAAACTGTGGACGTCGTGCCCTCCGGAACAAATAGGAAAAGAACCATCCGGATTGTTATAGGGGCAAAGTTCAAAAGCCAGCATCTGTGATGGTATGGGGGTGTATTAGTGCCCAAGGCATGGGTAACTTACATATCATTACATGTAATGCATTATATTGTGCCAAGCAAATTCCACCCCATATGTGTTTGATGCACATACAGTACCAGAAACCGCAATTAGCTGTGCTAATGTTAGAACACATGTCCTCAGTGTATCTGCATATTGAGAACGAAATAGGCACTGACCCTACCCACATTTTATTTGTTGAAAATATATTTTGCCCTGTCAGTTGGATGACACATCAACATACAGGCTAACGGCATATATGTCCCCCGTTAGCCTATATGTCGATGTGTCATTGACCGGGCGAGCATGCTAAGTAAGCATTACGCTAGTGTGATGGTGCTTCGCTCCTAAGCATTTGTTGCACGAATATACTAGTTTTGTTAGACAAGGTCATAGACTGTATTGGACAATACAGTTTACATACGAAATGTCCATTTTCATTTATTACAATTAATAATAAAACATAAATGCCTGACTTACCTATCAAGGAGGAAATTAGCAAGTTTGGCGTCAGATGAAAAAATCTTCTCCGCGTTCAATTGTCTCCATCTTTCAAAGGCATCCTCGTTTTGTTCCTGGCTTTGTCATGAATAAGTTGAGAATCGTAAAGACGCCTTTTAGATTTACTAAGGTCTAACATGTTTAGTAACTTTACCAGTGGCAGTAGCTCGACACAGAGGGCGGTGCGTAACTGACAACCTGGATGTGACACACTCACGGACTTTCTAATTGGTCAAACGGTTGAGGGCGGGGCATGGAAATGAAAACAATAACAAGATTTCAGGGCTGTAAATCTAATTTTGAAATGAGCATATCCCGGCTGAACTACCATTATCAGTTACAAAAGGTATTCGAAAAGAACATGATTTATTAATGCCTTTTGACATAGCATGGCCATTTAATGATGACTTGACATGAAATTATTACATATGGCACCTTTAAACCAAGAAAAGGCTAAGTCTGAACGTGTTTTGATACGTTCTAATAGAATGTTATGATCGACGGTATCGAAAGCAGCGCTAAGATCAAGTAGCAGCAACATAGATGACGCATCAGCATCCATAGTTAGCAATAGATCATTAGTCATTTTTGCGAGGGCTGTCTCCGTAGAGTGATTTGCCCTGAAACCGGACTGAAAGGGTTCACAGAGATTGTTAACGCTAAGTGTTCATTTAGCTGCAGTGCAACAATTTTTTTTGAGAATTTTCAAAATAAAGGGAAGGTGGGACACCGGCCGGTAGTTTACCTTGAGGTCGGGATCGATTTTAGGTCTTTTGAGCAGAGGATGAATTTACACAATATTTCAGCTAGCCACAAAAATCAAATATCACAGAATAACATTAGAAAATATCAGTGACAAAGCATGATTGTAATGTAAAACATTTTCATTGTGTTAATGTCAGGGTTTCCCCTAAATTGCCAAAATACCGGTGGTGGTGGGGGCGTGGTCGAAGGACAGCTAATCAAATGCTTTTCCTCTTCAGATGAGGAAATCAGTAGTCCCCGCCAAAAACGAGACCTGTTTTCTTCACTTTTTCATTGTTGTGTCATCTTATTGCTAAATATGTTGTAGTGTTGAAGTTTTTTAGTTGTTTGAACCCTAAATAATAGTATCTTCGGCATATTGACGGTGATGTATGCGAAGACAAATGGTTGACTGGGTTTCTTCCCCATTACAAAAAATATTTAACACTGTAATGTCTATCTGTGTTGGCCCTGCGATGAGGTGGCGACTTGTCCAGGGTGTACCCCGCCTTCCGCCCGATTGTAGCTGAGATAGGCTCCAGCACCCCCGCGACCCCAAAGGGAATAAGCGGTAGAAAATGGATGGATGGATGGATGTCAGACCTTGTGATGTCACATTTTATATATGATTGATGGTTTGTATAATCATGACATGATAGCGGTGCTTTTAAGAGGTAAATAAAACTGGTCAAGGACCCACTGAAGGCCTACAATAGGGACTAACTGCCAGCCAGCCATTGCTATCATAAAATTGTGTTTTTTCTTTGGATGTAATGATCCCTGATTCCACAAATCAGCGTTTGTGACTGTCAGCAAGCAGGCAGTGAGTGCCAGGTCTGCTTGTGCAGCTGCAGTCAACCTACTCGTACTGCTGCAGCTTCTCTCTATAAAAGAAGTCAAATTAAGTGCTTTCGATAGCGGTGCAACTCTGCCAATGGTACTGATTACATTGGTACACAGGAGCAGCGCACCAGATTGTTTTTGTTTTTGGCAGGCTTATCATTGTGTGCATCTGGTTGTGTAACTATTCTAGCATGGATTACCAGTTTCTAAATGGAAATATGCCACAAACAGACAATTGCATCCCTGGAACAACAATTATATCGTGAGATGCACCCACCATATTTTTATCTGCTATGTTTATTATTTTAAATACTATTCTCAGTATTTGGTCACATTTTGGGGGCCTAACATGCCTGAAAACTAACCAAAGTTTGCAAACGTATTAAGCCGGTGACACATTTTATATTTTTGTGGTCCCAATTATGAAGCCCCTCCCAAATTACTATGGTGCCCTCTGCAAATGTACCGTAATTTCCTCGCACCTGTCGGTGGTGGTGGATTTCTGTTCCGTGCGAGAGGTTTTTCTTTTTTCGATAGCCTGTTCAAACTTCTTCGGCTATGGAGGCTGTGTCAAGTGCATTTTGTTGTTTCTTGTCCATGACGAGGGTGAGTCCTTAACCTGCTAAATGGCTGACTGAATGATTGTGTGAGTGTGTTTGAGCTGATGTGACGAGGCAAAACTTACTGGTGGCATGTGAAGCTCAAGAATCCAGAAATATCCATAAATTAGCCGCATAATTCTATAAAACGCAGAGTTAAAAAAAAAAGTAGCGGCTTTTAAACCGGACATTACGGTATTTATTTTTTACTAGAATAATGGATTGTGATGTGTAAAATGTATGTACCGTATTTTTCGGACTATAAGTCTGAGTTTTTTTCATAGTTTGACATAGTGCGACTTATATATGTTTTTTTCCTTCTTTATTATGCATTTTCGGCAGGTGCGACTTATACTCCGGTGCGACTTATACTCCGAAAAATACGGTACATAAACTATACCGCAAAAAAATTGCATTGTTTTGACAGGCCTTTTAAAGAAAATTATTTCATGGTTTGAAACAGGGGTTCTTACCTTTTTGACCTCAGGGCCCAACTTTTCGACTACAGAGGAGCTTGGGATCCACTCAAATATAAACCCTGAATTAGTCATCTTACTCTTGATTTTAATCCAATTCAATAATTATATCAAACCGATAGGTTGATTGTAGGGCTGCAACTAACGATTAATTTGATAATCGATTAATCTGTCGATTATTGCTTCGATTAATCGATTAATAATCGGATAAAAGAGACAAACTACATTGCTATCCTTTCCAGTATTTTATTGAAAAAAAACGAGCATACTGGCACCATGTTCTGGACATTAGGGGTGCAGCATACACCAATAAAAACACAGAAATGTAACTCATCAGATCAGAACTGAATCAGATATTGTACACGTTTCTGTTGTGAATAATAAAGGATTCATTTTAGGCTGCCTCTGAATAATAGCATGAAATATCCCAGCACCTTCATAACGTTTAGTTATACAAAAGCGTCACTCAAATCTAAATATATTTATATAGCTTTATCAGGCCCGGCTACATTGATCCATTATGAAACCAACCTGAGATATTTCTGTCCGTTACGTTTATTTCCAAATTGGTAACCGTGCGTTTTCTCTCTCAAAATGGAGTCAAATGTGCCGGAGACACATTATCAGCCCCGCATTGCAACAAAGGCATAACGTTAACGTTACTCACAAAAAAGCTGAACTCATGAATGCCTGTTGCCACTATGGACTTAAAAAGTTACGTACCGTGAGTTCTTCCCTTCATCCATGGCTCCCACATGTTTCCTTTTCAGGTGCTCCTGAAGCAATGTTGTACTTCCGTGCCATTTTGCAGGAAACGGTCTTCTTTGAAGTCTTTAAAGTAAAGTGTTCCCACACTTTTGACGACTTAGGTCGTACACTTTTCTCCATTGAAGCAAAAACCTCAAGATGTTTTTCCGCTGAACTATCTGTACTGTTTTCCTGCGCCATTTTTCGAATATTTCCAGCAAAGCAGACGGCGTCGTCACGTGAGCTGTACATGACACATCATTGGCTAGTTTACCTCCACCTCATGAGACGTAGCCTCAGCGCCGCCCGCCCTGGCACTGTTTTGTACTGTTTTTGTACTTATTTTTGATTATTGTTTCTCAGCTGTTTGTAAATGTTCCAGTTTATAAATAAAGGTTTATAAAAATAAAAAATATAAATAAATAAATAAGCCTCCGCGCATGCGCATAGCATAGTTCCAACGAATCGATGACTAAATTAATCGCCAACTATTTTTATAATCGGTTTTAATCAATTTAATCGATTAGTTGTTGCAGCCCTAGTTGATTGGCACCACTAAATGTGCCCTAGTGTGTGAATGTGAGTGTGAATGTTGTCTATCTGTGTTGGCCCTGCGATGAGGTGGCAACTTGTCCAGGGTGTACCCCGCCTTCCGCCCAATTGTAGCTGAGATAGGCTCCAGCGCCCCCCGCGACCCTGAAGGGAATAAGCGGTAGAAAATGGATGGATGGATATCAAACCTACTTAAAGTTTAACAGGATAAACCTTGTCAAATGATATGACAGCATGTGTCAATCACAAAACAATACTTATCAAATATACTACAGATAAATGTATACACAATTATGCAGTGCTAAAATAAATACATTCTGACTTAATTAATAATAATTATACATACATGTGTCTTAACTAACCATTTAAAACAATTAAAGTGCTTTATCACTTCAGTCATAATGTTTGCCCTTAAGAAACTTCTTAATCACTTGAGCTCCAGATTTTTTCTGTTGGTTTGATATGGTCATTACTGCCACAAGTGGCAGAAAAATATATTACAACTGAGTACGGACCGCAGCCGAGAAACAGATATCTTTTAATGGACCACAATCCAAGTGTTGGATTGTTCACCCACTAATAGGGAACGTAAGCAGGGTTTAGACCGTCGTGAGAAAGATTAGTTTTACCTTACTGATGATGTGTTGTTGCAATAGTTATCTTAAGATACGGTTAAGAAACACTGGTTTCTTTCAAAATATACCCAATACGCAAACGAGCAGGTGTGCTGCTGAGTCTCAATAACGTTTGTTTTTACGCAAGGGTGTCAAAGGTGTCAAAAGACAAGCAAACATTGTCGTGTGGTTAAGAGACTGCTTTTAGCAAAGTCACCACATTCTTGCTACTGGCATAGAAAATAATCTTCATTTTAATCGTGAACACTCATTTGTTTGATCAGAGACCGACCAGGAGGCATCTGGTGGAATCTGGTTTTCTGAAGGCCCTTTAATTCATTGCATTGGGTAGCGAGAGCCGTAAGAAAAATGTTAAGTCTTGCAAAGCATGAGCGCTTTTATCGTTTTAAGGTCTACAAAGTGTGGTTAACTTTACACATAATGTTGTTCAAAAGCAATGTAGTCTCTGACCATTGCCATTCTAATGAGTGCCTGTTATTGGTAGGTCATATAAATTGATTTACAGTATATTGAATTGGTGTACTCAATAGGGAGTGATCAACTCTTGTGGGTCGTATCGTGTGTGAGATCTCTTTAAGTGACTAAATGGCCCATAAATGAGGCCGTGACTCGCCTTTCCAATGGACAATTAAGCACTAACTCTTAAACAACATGGAACTAGACCCGATCAAGTCAGAAGCAAAATTTCTACCTAGCCATTATCTCTCCAATGCCAGATCCTGGACGCTTGCAGGTGTATTTTCAAAATAAAATGCTTTTCTATTATATATCATAGTTATACTTTTACTGCACTGCTGCTTCGAATCATTGTAAACAATAGAGGGTCGAGCCGACCAATACAGTTAGCTGTGTTACGGGATACATAATCATTAGCAAGGTTTGTATAGTAACAGATTATAATACTAACTGGTCCATTGTCAAACACACTAAGCAGTGATCCAATTAATCATTCTTTATTATGCCGGTGGATGGTGATGCTATTGTGTCACTTTAGAGAGCTAAAGTAGCTACACAACAACTCGAGTTAACATCGCTAACGTACAATTCATACATTTCTAACCTACTGTTATAACTTACTGTTTCATTGTCTCCTCTATTGCCATAAGTAGTAGTCACCGAACCCGCGATTAAAAGTTAGTTTTTTGTTTTTTTTCGGAAAATCTATCTTTTTGTGAATGTCTGTGGTTTGAAGCAAACTAATCATTGCACATTCGAAGGGACTCCCAACAGAACATTTTCCTTCATTGAGTATAATCATCGACATGATGTTGTATGTAGCACAGCCGGATTTACATTTACATTTTAATTGGCTGAGTCACGCAAGGATGTTTTTGTAAATGTCTACTATATATAGATAATCTACTGACGTCATACTTCAACAAACCGTCACACTTAAACATGATTCCAAAGCAACCGTTTGGAGGACGTAGGAAGGAAGGCTTGATTGTGTTACAAATATATCTGCAATAATTCCACGGTTTGATTTCAAATCTTCAGGACTTATGCTGATTTCAAATGCATATAAGCAGTTGCCATCAGGTAAAAAAAAAGTTGGTTTGCAAGCATGCAGTCACAAACTGAGATAGCAGGGTTTTAAGTCAACTATTTCACTAAAACTCTTGTAGTTTTCTGTCAAAGGAGTGCAGTTCTACCACCCCAGCTGATTCCCAATGCCCAACAAATTCTCATTAACTCGTAAGTATTAACACAGTCCTTGTAAATTCATAGCGCAATTTAAACAAACATTACATTATGATATTATTCTGGAGCCCTAAATGACCGTTCATTCAGTTAGAATAAACTGCTGGCAAGGATGTTGCTCCAAATGAGGTTATGTGAGAGGCTGTGCATAAGAATATGCAAAAATATGACAATATACAAATGCGACGGCTACAAGACCTCAATTGGTGTCAAGCACTTGATCGGGTCTAGTTCCATGTTGTTTAAGAGTTAGTGCTTAATTGTCCATTGGAAAGGCGAGCCATGGCCTTATTTATGGGCCATTTAGTCACTTAAAAGAGATCTCGCACACGATACGACCCACAAGAGTTGATCACTCCCTATTGAGTTCACCAATTCAATATACTGTAAATGAATTTATATGACCTACCAATAACAGGCACTCATTATAATGGCAATGGTCAGAGACTACATTGCTTTTGAACAACATTATGTGTAAAGTCAACCACACTTTAGACCTTAAAACGATAAAAGCGCTCATGCTTTGCAAGACTTAACATTTTTCTTACGGCCCTCGCTACCCAATGCAATGAATTAAAGGGCCTTCAGAAAAACAGATTCCACCAGATGCCTCCTGGTTGGTCTCTGATCAAACAAATGAGTGTTCACGATTAAAATGAAGATTATTTTCTATGCCGGCGTCCATACTTTGTGTCCGTTGCATCGTCTCCTCATTGCTCGTATTCCGTCACGGGATTTCTTCCCAGAAGTAAAAACCAGTGGTAGTCAACCAAAGCAAGATGACTGTTGTACAGCAAGCAGCTCGCAAACTATCTGTGTACAAAAGAGGTCTAAATCTTCCTGCAAAAAGCAGATACAAGCAAAACATTTAACTATGCAATGGAATAGATACGTTATCAAAAACAGATTTGTCGAGTGATTTCAAGGATTATATGATGGTCGTGTTCCCAGACATATCGAACTATTGTACTCCAGACGCCATTATACACGACAAAACAGATGGAAACTTGGAAAAGCATGGAGGTCTACAACTTCTTTGTGTGTGGCTGGTATCAAGACTCTCCTGGATAAATATGCATCGTTTTTGCTCGGGTAAGGTGGCTTTTCATGATTTAACTTCGCGTCTACTCCCATGTTTGTTGCTGTTGTCGTAAAAGTATATCAAACAAACCTCTGCAAACTCATTCTTTCTTCAACTCTGCTCCCTTGGACTGGAGTGTGAGCTGCATGCTTCTCTCGTCGTTGTTTCGCAAAATCTTGCACTCTTCCGCCCTTTTTGATAACCTCCCGAGGAACTCTGAAGAAACGTTTATCCTTATCGCGATTTGACCGATTCGTACACCCAAAAACAACACAAGTATTCAGCCTATTTTTTTTCAAGAAAGGCTAAATGGCGCCTAGTACCCGTTGAGAATAGAGCTAGCTTGACCACCACATATATTTAATGGGCGGGACGTGAGCCGGACGTGACGTCAGTAAAACCCGCGTGGTCTTACCATATCATCCAGGATGTTGTATTGTGGTGAAAGCCAGATAAAAATTAGATGAGTGGTGGCGATCACCGGTGTCCATATTCCATATGTCTTATGTCTTACCAACACAAAACAAAACAACTACTGTAGTGAACAAGGCTGGGGGTGTTGGGGGGCAAAAAGCTGGGTCCAAACGCTATTCAGCGTGAGGGGGTGTGGCAAGGAGGGCTTTATTTGCATCTAAAATGCACATAATATGTAAATATTACATTTATGTTATATTTTATATTGCTACTATGGTACATCTTTAGTCTTACTTTACACCTGCATTATCCTATCCATCCTTACACTTTCCATCCTTTGTAACTGAACTACTGTGTGGAGGAATTTCCCTTGTGGATCAGTAAAGTTTGTCTAAATCTAAATTGTTAGATTACAGTGATTTAAATCAGTGGTGTCAAACGGCCTAATCCGGCCCGCGAACAGGTTTTATCCGGCCCACGGGATGAGTTTGCTAAGTATAAAAATGAGCCGAAATTTTTGAATGAAAGAAACTGCTGTTCTAAATGTGTCCACAAGATGTCGCAATAGCAATTATTTGTATCTTTGTAGATTATGCTCCATATGTAAAACAACATAAACCACATGATGTTAGTGCACCAGTCGAGGAAAATGAGCAAACTACATAAATAACATCCTGTAATTTGATTTTGGTATTCTTTTTTTATCTTGATAGATTGAAAATTAACAGCAATGACTGATGAACATGATCACATAATTTATTCAGAAAGTATAAATAACGACAAATAAAGATAGAACACTATTAACCGCAACAACAACAACATTATGATTTGTACATTTTCAGAATGTGCTTGTTCTATATTTAAACAAAGAAAACAATCTGAAGTTGTCCTTATTTTTTTAAGTTATCGTCCTGTGATTTTACCAGTCCGGCCCATTTGGGAGTAGATTTTTCTCCATGTGGCCCCCCATCTAAAATGAATTTGACACCCCTGATCTAAGTCTAATCTAACAACTCCGCCTCTCAAAACCAACTGTCAGGAAGGAAGGAAGCCAACAGTTGTCATAAAGATATGTTTTTACAGCAAAATCAATGCATCATTTTGACCAAGTAACCATCATTACATGTTATAAAGACCAAAATAAATTGTTTTGAAAACAGAAAAAAAATGTGTTATACATTTTAGTTCAGAAGACATCATATCCATTAGTTGTCCCTCATGCTTAGGTTCAGCGTGCAATCGTGCTGGCAGATGTCTGGACCAGTGGCCCTATCATCATATGATTGCCTAACTGCTGACATTTGCCTTTTTTTTTTTGTCCTAGATCACTTAGAAATGTCTTTGCCAATGTTTCTGGGCCATTTGTATCACATACAGAAAGGATAGTCTGTGTTCAGCAGAACATCTCTGACATCTGTGATGACCTGACATTTAAACTGGCTGCATGCACAGCATTTATTAGCCAGGCACTTACTGGCAATGTATTATCCCCGCAAGTCAAACTATTATGGTAAAACCCCCAAAGCTGATACCGGTACCGCTACCAAAATGTATTTTGATACTTTCGACATATTTCTAAATAAAGGGGACCACAAAAAATTGCTCTATTGGCTTTATTTTAACAAAAAGGCTTACGGTACATTACACATATGTTTCTAATTGCAAGTTTCTCCTTAAATAAAATAGTGAACATACTAGACAACTTGTCTTTTATCAGTAAGTAAGCAAACAAAGGCTCCTAATTTAGTCTGCTGACATATGCAGTAACATATTGTGTCATTTATCATTCTATTATTTTGTCAAAATTATTAAGGACAAGTGATAGAAAATGAATTATTAATCTACTTGTTCATTTACTGGTAATATCTGCTTACTTTCTCTTTTAACATGTTCTATCTACACTTCTTAGTTTAAATGATTGTCACACACACACAATGTGTGGTGAAATGATCCTCTGTATTTGACCCATCACCCTCACCCCCTGGGAGGTGAGGGGAGCATTGAGCAGCAGCGGTGGCCGTGCCCGGGAATCATTTTGGTGATTCAATCCCCAATTCCAACCCTTGATGCTGAGTGCCAAGCAGGGAGGTAACGGGTCCCATGTTTATAGTCTTTGGTATGACTCGGCCGGGGTTTGAACTCATGACCTACCGATCTCAGGGCGCACACTCTTAACTTCTGGTAAAACCGGTACTTTTTAGAGGCGGTGTAATACCGAATATGATTCATTAATATCGCGGTACTATACATACAACCCTACTCCAAACAGTTTGGCGATCTTTACCATAGCGGTCTGTTTTTGTTTGTAAGCTAAAACATTTATTATACACCATGACTTTGTGTCATGCCTTTTTAATGTTAGTGTGACATCATCATTATTGCTAATAATGCTAATGGTGTTTGTTGCTGCCGTCTTTCTACAACGAGGCACAGCTACGTGTCTAAGACTTTTAAAATCAAATAAAGTAAGGCTGACTTTACAAACAAAAATGATGCCAGGCATTTCGACTTATACATATATAAGCTAAGACCACAAATGGTTTTCAGTTATAGCTCGGGAAGAAAAATTGTTACAGTAGGTAAAATTGAACAATTATACTATTTTTAAAAACATATTTTTTTACATAGTTAATTATTGATCGTGTCATCTTATATGATAAGCAGTCTGTGTTAACATTGATCAGTTGAGATGTTCTGATCGATCAGGCACCGATCAGTATCGGACAATTTTCTATGTGTGTTACGCTCGGGTCGCATTTTACTGCGCGGATCATTCTCCCAAGATGCAGCAGGAACTCCGGAGGTAAAGTCCAGGTAATATGATGATTTATTCTCATAAATCATTAAAAAATACAAACAAGCTAATCTGCGGGTCCAATCTGAAGACGTTATCAATGAGTTTCCTGGCTGGTGAGGAATATTGAAGGAGAACAGCTTACATGTGAACTTGGATCCTGCTCGTTTTCATCAGCCTTGCACAGAGAATTCTAATGGACAGCTTTGTCACTCCTATTCTTGCTCTTGATGCCTTTAGTCGGAAATGGCCTCTTTTCTTTGTCTTATTTCATCTTGGTTGAATTGTGGAACAAGGCACTATTTCATCTGTATTTCTCCATGGAGAAAACACTTGGTAAGGAAATATACCATCATCATGTAGACCGGGGGTCAGCAACCCCGCGGCTCTAGAGCCGCCCTAGTCGCTCCAAAGACCTTTTTCAGAAATGTGTGAAAATGGAAAGATTTAATTTTTTGTTTTAATATATTTTCTGTAGGAGGACAAACATAACACAAACTTTCCTAATTGATAGAAATCCCACTGTTTATGTTATACGTACATGCTTCACTGATGAGAGTATTTGGCAAGCACCGTTTTGTCCAACTAATTTCAGCGATCCTTGAACGCACCGTACTTTGTACAAATTTATCCGACGCTGGACACAGAAAGACGTGTTTTTTACCACTCCTTCTTTTTCTCATTTTGTCCACCAAACGTTTTATGCTGTGCGTGAATGCACACACGTGAGCTTTGTTGATGTTATTGACTTGTTGGAGTGTTGGTCGGGCATATTTGGTCAATCAATGACCGCAAGGATAATCGATGCTAACATGCTATTTAGGCGAAACTTAGCACAGGAATCAAAAGATAAACAGGCACAGGCACCAGAAGCAAGCTATACACAAACGTAACTTGTTGCTTACAGCAAACAAGACAGCCAGACTGGTTGTGGCGAAAAACAGGAATAAGTAGCTCTCTGATTAGTGCCCAGGAGCAGGTGAGTGTCCCGGACACTAATCAGAGGCAAGTGAAACTAATTTGCAGTCATGGCAACTAAAACACAAACCCAGGGGTGCTCAAAACAGAACTAAAGGAGTCAAACTAAAATAACACATGATCCGGGCAACGGATCATAAAAATGTGACCTCCATTGCAGATTAATGCCTTTCAATGCCAGTCCCCTCTGGCTGACACCGAATTTATTTTTCATCCCCTGGCTGAAAATTTCATAGGGCGTTAACTATAAATTCCTTTAACGGCACTGATTTTTTTAACGCACATGCGTCCTGACTCCTTTTTGACCTTTGAGCTTTTCCATAGCGTGAGGAAATGTAAAGGTGTCTCGTTACTGTTGAGCCCCAAGCGGGAAAATAGCGAGCGGAAATGCAGAAATAAAAAATTACCTTATGGAAATATGATGCCCATGGCAAGTCGTTCCCCCGACAATACAAGACTATTTTATATTCAGTCATCGCGAGACGACGTCACTGGTGCGCATGTGGGCTGGCGTGCTTTGGAGCTTATTTTACGTGTTCAGATTGATAACATAAAATGTGAATTGTTACTGTAACTGCTTTGGGGTAAAAGCTCAACAGAAAGGAAAAACAGAGGCAGGAGGCAGACAGTATATGGAAGTATTTATAATTGTTGTGACTTGTGCAGCCCATACTTGCCAACCTTGAGACCTCTGATTTCAGGGGATGGTGGGGGTGGGGGGTGGTGGTCCCGGGGGGGCGTGGTTAAGAGGGGAGGGGTATATTTACAGCTAGAATTCACCAAGTCAAGTATTTCATATATATATATATATATATATATATATATATATAAGAAATACTTGACTTTCAGTGAATTCTAGCTATATTTATATATATATATATTTATTCTATTATATATATATATATATATATATATATATATATATAAATAAGAAAAATACTTGAATTTCAGTGTTCATTTATTTACACATATACACACACATAACACTCATCTACTCATTGTTGAGTTAAGGCTTGAATTGTCCATCCTTGTTCTATTCTCTGTCACTATTTTTCTAACCATGCTGAACACCCTCTCTGATGATGCATTCTGCTTAGTCTCCTTGGTGTGTGCGCAGTTGTGCACTGCACTCTCTAAAAGCCCGAGATGTTATTGTCACATATGCATGTACAGTAGATGGCAGTATTGTCCTGTTTAAGAGTGTCACAACATTGCTGTTTACGGCAGACGAACTGCTTTACGGACGTGAAAACAGGCTGTCGACACGTCACTCAGGTCCGCATGAATTTCGGGAGATTTTGGGGAGAAAATTTGTCCCGGGAGGTTTTCGGGAGAGGCGCTGAATTTCGGGAGTCTCCCGGAAAATCCGGGAGGGTTGGCAAGTATGGTGCAGCGCTTTGGGACAGTCGTGATTTAGGGCTATAAAAGTAAACTTTGATTGATAATTCCTTATTCTTGACGTCAAAACATGTCAAGACACCTTCTCAAAGCAATCACAGACATCCCGCTTCACAATAAATGCACTACGCGTCACCGCTACAGTAACACAATGAAAAATGTATTTCGTTACAATCATGCTTTGATTGTCAAAAATGTTTTAATGTAATCTGTGATATTTCAACCTACATACATTTTAGTATATCAGTTGCAAAGGGGGACATTTTGTGGCAGATTGAAATGAAGTGTACATTTTCTATAACATACTCTGGTTGATAGTCCTCTATTCCAGAATGATTATCAGGCAAAATATCACTCAATATTAATAAATAGAGAAGGTTATTAAAATTGTCATGCAGCAAAACAAATATATTTAACTTGTCCAACATGTCATTTACAGAATAGCAGAAGCATTTATTCAGGTATAAATATCACATATGGCTTTACCAAACATCTTTAACAATCAAAGCATTATCGTAATTGTTAATGCATGAACCTGGTATCTGAACATGGTGTAGCTCTTCCTCTAAATGAAAGTGATCCTACAACATGAATACAAAATCTGTATTCCTTACAAAATATAAAATCTGGCAAACACCAACAGACTACGGGTAATTTAATTTGCAATTAACTTAATTAATTGTAATTAAGTGTGTGTTTATGTCCGTTTTGTGTTGAGCTGTTTAAAAAGACATTTCATTAAAGCAAACTAATTGTCTAGTCATCTTTGAGTGCAATAAGAACCCTTTGTTTAATGTGTTGTAAGATTTTGGGGTAAAATGAAGCCAAAAATAAATGTTTTCCCTTTCCCTTTGTTCCCCTTTATTTTGAAAAGTAGCGAAGCGTATCGAAATACATTTTGGTACCGGTACCAAAATATTGGTATCGGGAATAGGCCTAATATATATATATATATATATATGTATGTATGTATGTATGTATGTATGTTATGTATGAATGTATATGTATGTATGTATGTGTGCGTGTATATATGCATGTATGTGTGTATATAGTGTGTAGATACCTTATTTTGAAATAATAAATCATTAAAGATATAACATTGTACTAGATTATTAACAAATACTTACGCAGTCTTTTCAAAAAAAAGACTACATTATAATTTAATTGTTTGTTAATTGTTAACACAATATAATTGGTCAATGACTTAAACAAATCAAATAACCAAGAAGCTCATCTTTAAAGGAAAATAGTTCATGTCGTTAGTTGAAATTAGTCTTTGAAATATGGCTTGTCGCTGCGCATTAATGTGAATCCATGTGTCATGACGCGAGGTTGCCTTGCGGGTCCAATCTGAAGACGTTATCAATGAGTTTCCTGGCTTGTGAGGAATATTGAAGGAGAACAGCTTACATGCGAACTTGGATCCTGCTCATTTTCATCAGCCTTGCACAGAGAATTCTAATGGACAGCTTTGTCACTCCTATTCTTGCTCCTGATGCCTTTAGTCTAAAATGGCCTCTTGTCTTTGTCTTATTTCATCTTGGTTGAACTGTGGAACAAGGCACTATTTCATCTGTATTTCTCCATGGAGAAAACACTTGGTAAGGAAATGTAGCATCATCATGTAGACCGGGGGTCAGCAACCCGCGGCTCTCGAGCCGCATGCGGCTCTTTAGCGCCGCCCTAGTGGCTCCCTTGACCTCTTTCAGAGATGTGTGAAAATGGAAAAAAAAAAAATGGTTTTAATATATTTTCTGTAGGAGAACAAACATGACACAAACCTTCCTAATTGTTAGAAATCCCACTGTTTATATATAATACATGAGAGTATTTGCCAAGCACCGTTTTGTCCTACTAATTCCAGCGATCCTTGAACTCATCGTAGTTTGTTTACATGTACAAATTTCTCCGATGTTGCCACAGAAAGACGTGTTTTATGCCACTCCTTATTTGTCTCATTTTGTCCACCAAACGTTTTATGCTGTGCTTGAATGCACAAACGTGAGCTTTGTAGATGTTATTGACTTGTTGGAGTGCTGATCGGGCATATTTGGTCAATCAATGACCGCAAGGATAATCGATGCTAACATGCTATTTAGGCTAGCTGTATGTGTATACTGCATCATAAAGTTAAAAGTTAAAGTCCCGACGATTGTCACACACACTGGGTGTAGTGGAATGTGTCCTCTGCATTTTACCCATCCCCATGTTCATCCCCTGGGAGGTGAGGGGAGCATTGAGCAGCAGTGTGCGCCACGCTCGGGAATCATTTGGTGATTTAACCCCCAATTCCAACCCTTGATGCTGAGAGACAAGCAGGAAGACAATGGGTCCCATTTTTTGGAGTCTTTGGTATGACTCGGCCGGGATATATCAACTAAACAAGAGAATGGAGTGTGACTAATCCAAAAGGGGTGTATGTGTGTGTGACTGTGTGTAATTAATTGTAGTGTATTACCGTAATGTGTTGGGCGAGAGGAGGGACAAAGCAGGAAGGCAGTCCGTGCGCAGGCAGATAGTCGGGGCTAAGCGGGGCGAAGAAGGTCCGTGTCCATGTGAGAGGTCGAGATCCAAGGGGGCTGCCAGAGAACCAGAGAGGACTAACGAGGAAGACGAGTCTCAGGGCGGACACTCTAACCACAAGGCTCATTTGTAGGTATATTTGAGCTCATTTAATTTCCTTTACTTATGTCCTCTGTGTGTTTAATTTATATTTGCATGTCTCATGACACATTACCTGTATGTAATATTGGCTGCATTTCTGATAGCTGTTTGTGTGCCATGTTGTTCCAGACCACAGCAAACGTTACCCAGCTTGCAAAGATTGTAATAAATCCATTAGAAGAAGACAGCCAGCCGTTTTCTTAAACTTGGACACACACATCTACACCTTTGGTCATTCTGAGCCAGTCATTTCCAGACGTTATCTGTGAGAAGCCTCTGATTTACTAATGATTTCCAATGTTCCAAAATGTGTAGAATGAAAATTCAAATGCAATATTTCTGTCAACGAAGATTTGCGTCAGCCTTTGATAGTAGGCTAATATAGACACTTACATCATGTGTTGCCTTCATTGCAACACTTATATAAGGCTGTTACATTTTTTGGGGGCTCCAGACAGATTTTCTTTTGGTATTTTTGGTCCAATATGGCTCTTTCAACATATTGGGTTGCCGACCCCTGATGTAGACAAACACTTTGTAATACAGTAAATGAGGAGGAAATTATTTTTTTGCTGACGGATGACAAACACGGCCTTTTTTTTCTAACTAAGTCACACAAAACACTTAGCTACAGGATATTAACGCCATGAAGAATTAATAGCATTTCTCACTGCTCGCTTGGTATATTACTCAATGACTGAATTGCCAAGGTATCAACTAGAAGAGGCTCTGAGCACCATCAAGACACTGTCAGAAGTCATTTCACACATATGATTGCGGACACGCGTTCCGGGGAAAAGTGCTAAAAATTGAGCTTTAAGTGAAATGGAATGAGAAGGGATAGGACATGTGATGTCGCGTTTTGCTCTCAGCAGACAGGTGACGTACCGCCTGAGCCACTGCATTCATATACGTTCCAGACAGCAAGCCTGACCTGTTATGCAAAGACGAGAGTGGACAACATGATGATAGATAAAGTCGTGTTCGATGGCAGCGTTTTGCCTTGTCACATGCAATTATCTTTATCCACATTTCTTGATGGTGTGATATAAGATGGCTAAATTGTCCATTTACAGCGACCCGAACAGTAAAGTGGTGTATTTTGATCATTTTTCTCAAAAAGCCGAGGTGAAAACGAGTACAGTATCAACTGGTGTTGTCCCGATACCAATATTTTGGTACCGGTACCAAAATTATTTTGATACTTTTCGGTACTTTTCTAAATAAAGGGGTCTACAAAAAAAATTGCATTATTGGCTTTATTTTAACAAAGAAATTTAGGGTACATTAACCATATGTTTCTTCTTGCAATTTAGTCCTAAAATAGTGAACATACAAGACAACTTGTCTTTTATTAGTAAGTAAGTAAACAAAGACTCCTAATTTAGTCTGCTGACATATGCAGTAACATATTGTGTCTATTATTTTGTCAAAATGATTAAGGACAAGTGATAGCAAATGGATTATTAATCTACTTGTTCATTTACTGTTAATATCTGCTTACTTTCTCTTGTAACATGTTCTATCTACACTTCTGTTGAAATGTAATAATTACTTATACTTCTGTTGTTTGGATGCTTTACATTAGTTTTGGATGATACCACAAATAAGGGTATCAATCCGATACAAAGTAGTTACAGGATCATACATTGGTCATATTCAAAGTCCTCATGTGTCCAGGGACATATTTCCTGACTTTATAAACATAAAATATTTTTTTTTTAAACGAAAGAAAATGTTGTGATGCTAAAAAATATCATAATCATATAGTATGGACTACATACGCTATTGTACTTGGTATCATTACAGTGGATGTTAGGTGTAGATCCACCTTTGTTTACATTTTGACACCGGTGAGCTATGGTGTGTAGTGAAACATGTTTAGCTATTCCTCGTCCTGCAGGGATGATACTTGTAAGAAACATACTTTATTTGTCGCCGTGGAGGCGAGGATTAGTGATTTAGAAGTAGCTAAAACACTGCAGATTGCGGATGGACGTTAGCCGCTAGCTAGCTAGCCATGCCTTAAAGCACTTCTTCCGGTTGGCGTTTCAGTGTTATAGCTTCACCTTTATCTTGACTTTTTAAGCCAAAATGCGTCCGTTCTCCCTTTTCTGTCTACACACTGTGTCTGCTTGTATGTACTCTGTGTGTGTGCACTGCCGAACATGCTCGTCTGCTCGTACACCAGCAATGACACGACATGACGACGACGGGGGTGCGGTGGGGTGGCGGACCGGTACTTTTTAGCGGCGGTATAGTACCGAATATGATTCATTAGTAACGCGGTACTATACTAAAACTGGTATACCGTACAACCCGAACATCAACTAAAGTAGTATGCATTAATCATTAATCAAAAGGATTCATTGTGCTACAGCAGGGGTCTTAAACTCATTTTAGCTAAGGGGCCGCATGGAGGAAAATCTGTGCGCACGCGGGCCGGACTATTAAAATCATGGCATTAAAACTAAAAAAATAAAGACAACTTCATATTGTTTTATTTTTCTTACTTTGGCCAAAAATAGAACAAACACATTCTGAAAATATTACAATAAAAATATAGAAAAAACTACCGGCAGCGGTAAAGTTTAGATCCATGAAGGAAAGAAGAAAGTGAATGAATGTTCAAATCTGAATACATTTATATATGCATACTTTTTTTATTTTTATGAATTAAGTAACGTTTATGACAACCTTTTTCCAAAACACAATATAGAATGTTAGATATAACAGGATAATGCATACATTTATAATTTTTTTTCAAAACATTTACAAAAAAGTGGGACCCCAAAAATGTACTGTGGGACCCCATGTTTATGACTTGAAAATTCCTAGCGCCAACACTGATGGAGTATTGGTGCGTGCAAATCAGCAGCAGGCGGCTGTGGCCTGCGGGCCGATTCTAATACTAATCAAATATCATCCCGGGGGCCATAGATAATTCATTCATTGCAACTTTTTGAAAATGCGGCCGTGATATCAAGCATTTTAGGCCGCGACAATCATAAAAAAAAGCCAGCGAAATTCTGTAACGACTGCATAAAGGACAAGTTTGGGGGTATTCTGGACCCCAGTCAGGATTCTGTCATGATCTCGAAAAACAATGATTTTGTTTCAGTGACGTGCAGTCACTGGAGGCAGGTGAGGCATGGCCTCACGTGCCATCATGGAAAGAAAAAAAATGTAAAAAAAAAAAAAAAATGTATTAAATTGTTATATGTATCCAGTGATTATACTATAAAATTATTTTCCATTTAACTTCACCAGTTTTAGATTATTTTTATTCAAAATCGCTGAATTTTCACATTTACCGTTCAAATACTGAGAAGAGACGGTGCGGTGAACAGCAGCCAGTTGAGGCACGTCACTCAGTTGTGCCTCAACATGGATTGCGGACTCGGCTAACTGCTGGCCTGCTGTGCAGTGAGACCGTATTGCTATATGAATTATATTATACATTTCCATAGTTTAGTTAGCTGAGGTATATAATGTACAATGTATTTTGTCAACAACTGTATGTGTGTAACGTATTTCTTGTGCTGAGCGATCATAAAACGGCTGCAAAAGACGCGATGGCTGAGGCTCGCAGTAATCCCGCCTCCTGCACCCCCGCCGTAGAATGCCCCCCTGACGGGAGTGTTATATCAACTATAGCCCACACTTAAACTTTCCACGTGCAAGATTGAATCTATTTAAAAAAGTTATTTCATAAGAAGCCAAAAAGTGCAAAAACAATAATGTTCGTGTTGGAGGAGTTGTGAATGACTGCAGGGCCACAACATTAGGTACACCTGCAGACTGCAGGTGTACCTAATTCACAACTCCTCCAACACGAACATTATTGTTTTTGCACTTTTTGGCTTCTTATTAAATAACTTCTGTAACCTATTTTTATGGGCTTTCCTCTTTGTGATGTTAAGTTTCTGTTATGCGCTGTTATACAGTATATGCCTTGAGCTCTTATTATGAAGGCGCTAAGAGCGGAAGTGATGACACGTTGGAGTGGAGCGGAGGTTTTTGAAAGAAGGTAAATAAAGTGGTCCTCGTGTAAACTGGAGCCTCCGTGTTTGTTATTTTGTAGATTCATACAGTATAGGCGACATTAATAAACCCTCGGTTACACTTTTTTAAATAGGTTCAATCTTGCACGTGGAAAGTTTAAGTGAAGGCTTTAGTTGATATAACACTCCCGTCAGGGGGTGCATTAATTCAGCACAACAGCGGCGCATGGACTTCATTTATAAGTAAAGGTAAGACCATAATAACGTTTTTTTTAATTAAATGTGCTTTTTTGTGTGCTACAGTTTGTATGTGTAAAGTTAAAGTTAAGTTAAACTACCAATGATTGTCACACACACACTAGGTGTAATAAAATGTGTCCTCTGCATTTGACCCATCCCCTTGTTCACCCCCTGGGAGGTGAGGGGAGCAGTGGGCAGCAGCGGCGCCGCGCCCAGGAATAATTTTTGGTGATTTAACCCCCAATTCCAACCCTTGATGCTGAGTGCCAAGCAGGGAAGAATGCTGGTATGAGCTTTTAAACATAACCTGTTAACTGCTGCCAATCAAATGGTGAATAAGATACTCTTTAGGGTTCATATGTTTGTAAATCTGACTGTGATGAAGTCAGTGCCTCACCAGCCATCAACCTCACCGCACGTCACTGTTTTGTTTCTAGTTGGATTAATGACACAAGATACCGAGAGCTTACCATGAATTGGTTTACGTGGACCCCGACTTAAACAAGTTGAAAAACTTATTCGGGAGTTACCATTTAGTGGTTAATTGTACGGAATATGTACTGAACTGTGCAATCTACTAATACAAGTTTAAATCAATCAATCAAAATGCTTTGGCTGGTGCAACTTTAATTCTCCCCTCCTTTTCTCCTCACAATTTTGACACCATGAAAACTATGAAGATGGACAGAAAATACAAATGCCATCGTACCATATTTCCACAAACAATGCATAAATCATGTTAACATTTTTAAACGTATAAACAAATCTTATTAGTAAACTTAAACAATGAATAATGAATTTTCACACGAATTAAGCTTTTAACCACTACAAGTTGCAGCTCTTATTTAAATACAAAAAATGACATTTCCCCGTTTGTTTTAAATGAAATGAACCACTTGTTTTACAATTAATAAACCATTAGTCTCCTCCTACCTTCTTCCGCTTCCAAGGGCGCTAAATTTGGTCAGCTTGTTAGCTTTTTCTTCCACACACAGTTCGTAGTGACTCTCCTTAAATGTGACATATAAACAACACAAACACGAGGCACAATAAAATAACCTCTCACAAATGTTCAAACAGAATATGACAAATAAATCTTTGTCAGCATGTTTTACCAGTCCTGGAGTAACGTGGGCATGCTGTTGATGTCAAACGCAACGGCAGCAGGAAGTCAAGCATCAGCAATAAAGGAAGTAACAGAATAAGAGTGGGCTCTTCAAAATAAAGGCACAAAAAAAACAACGTAAAGTGACAGAACTGCATTTTCCGCATGAACAAAATGTGCTGCCATTTACACTAGTATTTTGTCCTTTAGTCAGAGCTGGATTGTTTTGCTTGGTGCTTAATGTTGGATAGCTTTCCCTGTGCTTCTTGTGTCTATTAAGGATTTTTTTGAGCACTTTCCTGCAACACTTTTTTTTGTCATTAAATACATTTTACCTGCACTTTGACCGCCATTTCTGCCACCTCGGGTCCAGACCAACAACACCCACACCGAAACATTACAGATTCAGGATTTTTTTTTTTAAAGAATTTTTTACTAGTGGTGTGCGATACAACTTTTCTTTCCAATCCGATACCAAGTAAAATGTTGGTGGTATCGACGATACTGATTTGTTACCGATACTTTGTGTCTGCTAAAATTGTAAAAGTTGTGTATTTCAAATAACAGTATAAAGAATACAGTTATTTATGTTATTATTATCTATTATATATTATTTATTATTGATATATTTACTTAAATTTGACACATAGGCGCTACAGCATCACGCAGGCTCACTCCTCCCCCTCCAAACCACACAGTGTAGCTTAATGCGCATCTCCAAAAATATTTTTTTTGTAAATTATTTACGGTATGTAATCTTTGCTGTTTTTCCTCCTGCGAAAGTGCCAAAGCAACATTTTCATGTACAATAAAAGTAACTGATGCTCCTCATTGATTGGGTTCAGCTCTAAAAACAATCTGTGTCAGTCGTCGTTATTCACCACTACACAGGAAGCCGTATACTGTAGCCGTAGTCAATGAGAGTTGCGGTTGCTCACTGTCAGGAAAACACTGCCCTGAGCGTTTTGGCAGAGAATAGCAGATTCAAATTCAAATGTAAACTCATCCCCCGCCAAAGAGCTACACCAGGATCACGCTATCAGAAAACTGCAAGTATTTTTCTATTTTGCCTTCCATTAAGAATCTCTATGTGAGACAAGAACACAGCTCTATTCCGTTTTACTGTGTGTTTTACATAATAAAAAACTGCTAGCACATGGCAGCTAAAAATGCAGGTAATAAAACTATTATTTTGCTTTCAAAGTACTCTCCAAAAACTGTCAACGACGCTCAACTCACAAACCCCGTTACATACCTACATATTAACCAAGCTGTAGTGGCATTGTTATTGTAAGCGCTAACACTGAGGAACTACTTTTCTGGCGTATTGACACAGCGCCTTGCTACCAGCCGTGAGTTGAGTGGCATGCTAGCTACTGGAGTTGCTGCTGCCAAATCGTCTTTGAATTTGGTAAAGTTTGAAATGTCAAAATCCGGACCGACGGAATCAGTGGATACTGGCTCTCGACTCATTTGCTCCTATACATTTTTTTTTTACGAGTGAGGATTATGGTGGATTTACAGTACAAGCTAAACAGGGAGAACACGCCACGTGCTGAAAGATACAACCATCCCACCAGTCAGCATCCCAAAAAGAGCAGATATTATGAGTTTTGTTATGTTCATATTTTGTTTAGCACTGGTGCTACGTCATGGTTTAGGGTTTCACTATCACTGGATTTGCTTAGCATTCAGCTTCTAAAATTTGGACCTCATCTTTCATATGTTAAGAATAAAAAATATACGGTTCTGGATGTTCATCTGGTCCAAAGTACCGTATTTTACGGACCATAGGACGCACCGGATTATAAGGCGCACTGCCGATGAAAAACAACACCACAACATAATTCCTCCTCCACCAAATTCCACACTCCGCACAATGCTGTCATGTCTTTTGATCATGTTTTGTTTGGCTATGTTCTGTTTTGTTTTTGGACTCTTTTTAGTTCCTGTTTGTGCACTCTTGTTTGTTTTGTCACCATGACGACCGATTAGTTCTCCTGTCCTCATGACTCACGCACCTGACTCATTTGGACACACGCACCTGTCTCAATCATGAGACATTATTATTTAAGCCTGTAGTTGCCAGGGAATCGGCCTGGCGACATTGACATTATTCATGCTCTGCTCTATTATTACCCCTGTTACTCCTATGATTACGCATTCCATGCCATAGTTCCATGCCTCGCCAAGTGAGTTTGTCTATTTTCATGTCACAGTAATTGTTTTCGTTTTTATGTCCATAGTTCTGCTTTTGTGCTAGTTTTTGTTTCGTGTCCTAAGTTTTTTTGCCTCCGCCTTTGTGCGCGCCTTTTGTTTGTTCTTTTTTGAGTAAAATTAAATCATGTCTTTACCTGCAAGCCTTGTCGGGTCCAGTCGATTTGCACCACGGGAAAACAATCCACGCAGTAATTTGCGTCACCAAAGTCCACGCCTTGACAAATGCAGTCCGAAATGTACCGTTCTCCTGGCAACCTCCAAACCCAGACACGTTCATCAGAAATTTCACGACGGGATTTGTTGCGAAGGTGGCATCCTATGACAGTTCCACGCTGGAAATCACTGAGAGCGGCCTATTCTTTCACAAATGTTTGTAGAAACAGTCTCCATGCCTAAGTGCTTGATTTTATACACCTGTGGCCGGGCCAAGTGATTTATTTATTTATTTACATTTATTGATTAGGACACCTGATTCTGATCATTTGGATGGGTGGCCAAATACTTTTGGCAATATAGTGTATTTTTAAGAGCCAATTTGACACACTTTTTGTTTTTTCTCTCTGACTTTATAACCTCTTTTTATTTATTTAAATATTACCTTATTACTTATTTCGCGACTGTATGAAAGCACTTTCCTATCCCTCTATTTGGATGTGACGTCATATGCAACCCAGCAATTGTAATTTGTAGAAAGCTGACTTTTTGGGGACATTTTGTAAATATATATTTTTAAAACATCACCAAAACAGTTTAAATTAATTGACCTTGTAGGTTGAATATGTCAATGCTTGTTCTATGGGAAAATGACAGAGAAAGTATTTATAGAAGGCATTCTTCTTCATGTATTTTTCATGAATGTGGATGGATTAAAATATGAAAGATAGATGGACGGATAGATAGACATATTTTATTAATCTAGTGGTTTCTCCAATATTATAATTATGAAGGGCTCACATTTATTAAAAAAAACTGGATGTGTTTTACCTCGTGCCTTTATTGGACTATGGAGTGAAGCTCCTCTGCATAAGAAACAAGAAGAACAAGAGTGGTATGACAAGTGATAAAGGTCAAATGGCTGGAAATGGATCCGAGGATGGTCAGCATGTGGAAAATGAAAGGTATTTCTGTGTTTTTGGAGCAATGTTTGTGTGCTACATCCTTTCAGGGACACCGACAATCCACTGTGCTCTTTCTGGGAAACATTTTGACACAACCATAGGCACCGTTTTACATTTCTGCCAGTGGGTGCTCGGTTTGTGTATTAGTGTTGTCCCGATACCAATATTTTGGTAGTGGTTCCGGTACCAAAAGTATTTTGGTACTTTTCGGTATTTTTCTAAATAAAAGGGACCAGACAAAATGTCATTATTGGCTTTATTTTAACAAAAAAATCTTACGGTACATTAAACATATGTTTCTTATTGCAATTTTGTAAAATAAAATAGTGAACATACGTGACAACTTGTCTTTTATTAGTAAGTAAACAAAGACTCCTAATTTAGTCTGCTGACGTATACAGTAACATATTGTGTCATTTATCATTCTATTATTTTGTCAACATTATGAGGGACAAAACTGTAAAAATGGATTATTAATCTACTTGTTCATTAACTGTTAATATCTGGTTATGTTCTGTTTCAACATGTTCTTTCTACACTTCTGTTAAAATTTAATAATCACTTATTCTTCTGTTGTTTGATACTTTACATTAGTTTTGGATGATACCACAAATTTGGGTATCAATCCGATACCAAGTAGTTACAGGATCATACATTGGTCATATTCAAAGTCCTCATGTGTCCAGGGACGTATTTCCTGAGTTTATAAACATAATATACATTTTTAAAAAACGAAAAGAAGATTTTGTGATGTTAAAAAATATCGATGTAGTCATAGTAGTATAGACTAGATATGCTATTGTACGTGGTATCATTACAGTTGATGTTAGGTTAGGTTACCATGAATTGATTAACGTGGACCCCGACTTAAACAAGTTGAAAAACTTATTCGGGTGTTACCATTTAGTGGTCAATTGTACGGAATATGTACTGTACTGTGCAATCTACTAATAAAAGTTTCAATCAATCAATCAGGTGGCGCATTGGAAGAATGGCCGTGCGCGACCCGAGGGTCCCTGGTTCAATCCCCACCTAGTACCAACCTCGTCATGTCCGTTGTGTCCTGAGCAAGACACTTCACCCTTGCTCCTGATGGGTGCTGGTTAGCGCCTTGCATGGCAGCTCCCTCCATCAGTGTGTGAATGTGTGTGTGAATGGGTAAATGTGGAAGTAGTGTCAAAGCGCTTTGAGTACCTTGAAGGTAGAAAAGCGCTATACAAGTACAACCCATTTAATTGCGTTTGTTTATATTGTGGCGTCCCGGAAGAGTTGGTGCTGCAGGGAATTCTGGGAATTTGTTCTGTATCGATGTAATCGATGCAAATATTCGTCCAAAATGTGTTTGTCATTGTTGTTTAGTGTGATTTCACTATATGGCACATGTTTATGACAGTGTTGGCTTTGTTCATACTGCCACCCTTAGTGTGACATTAATGGCTGTTGAGTAAGTATGCACTTCATTCGCGCCTGCGCAGTGTGTTCAAAGTCAAGATGTTTGCGTTATTAGTTCATTATCAGGCGCAATGGAATCTTGGTTAGGCTTTGTCATTTATAGACTACCGTATTTTTCGGACTATAAGTCGCAGTTTTTTTCATAGTTTGGCTACTTATACTCAGGAGCGACTTTGTGTGAAATTATTAACACATTACCGTAAAATATCAAATAATATTATTTAGCTCATTCACGTAAGGGACTAGACGTATAATATTTCATGGGATTTAGCGATTAGGAGTGACAGATTGTTTGGTAAACGTATAGCATGTTCTATAGGTTATAGTTATTTGAATTACTCTTACCATAATATGTTACGTTAACATACCAGGCACGTTCTCAGTTGGTTATTTATGCCTCATATAACGTACACTTATTCAGCCTGTTGTTCACTATTCTTTATTTATTTGTTAAATTGCCTTTTAAATGTCTATTCTTGGTGTTGGGTTTTATCAAATAAATTTCCCCCAAAAATGCGACTTATAATCCAGTGCGACTTATATATGTTTTTTTCCTTCTTTATTATGCATTTTCGGGCGGTGCGACTTATACTCCGGAGCGACTTATACTCCGAAAAATACAGTATATGATTTGTGACTTCTATAATTATGTAAAACCATACTTGCCAACCTTGAGACCTCCGATTTCGGGAGGTGGGGGGTGGGGGGCGTGGTCGGGGGTGGGGCAGGGGTCGTGGTTGGGGGCGTGGTTAAGATATATATAAGAAATACTTGACTTTCAGTGAATTCTAGCTATATATATATATATATATATATATATATATATATATATATATATATATATATATATATATATATATGTATATATATGTATATATATAAATAAATAACAGAAATACTTGAATTTCAGTGTTGTGCATGTACAGTAGATGGCAGTATTGTCCTGTTTAAAAGTGTCACAACATTGCTGTTTACGGCAGACGAACTGCTTTACGGTAGACGAAAACTTGACTGCTGTTGTTGTGTGTTGTTACCGCGCTGGGAGGACGTTAATGAAACTGCCTAACAATAAACCCACATAAGAAACCAAGAACTCGCCCTCGATCATTAGCTGTTTATATTGTGGGAAAGCGGACGTGTGAACAGGCTGTCAACACGTCACTCAGGTCCCCATGGACCACGCCCCCTCCAGCTCAGCCTGAATTTCTGAAGTTTTTCGGGAGAAAATTTGTCCCGGGAGGTTTTCGGGAGAGGCGCTGAATTTCGGGAGTCTCCCGGAAAATCCGGGAGAGTTGGCAAGTATGTGTAAAACGGACCAAACTCGCCACAAAATTAACAACAACAAGATTGATTTTCCAAAAATTATTTTTAAAGATTGAAAGTTGCCATCAATCCCATGTGGGTGCTCGGCATTGTCCGTGGGTGCTCGGGCCCCGAAGCACCCACGGGATCGGCACCTATGGACACAACTGCCTTATTATTTTTTTGTTTGTTGTCCTCGCTGGCCAGGAAGTTAGGAAGGGACTAAAGTTGTGACGCCTGACTATAAACACATGCCGTGCGTCTACAAACCCGAGCACAATGAGGTGTGTGACCATCAAACACAATATTTCCGTCGTTGCTTGTCGGTAATGAAATCTGGGTTGGCAGCGAAACCTCAAAGCCGAATGAAAGAAGTGTTTTGCAGCAGCGTCAGAAACTAATGTAAAGACGTCCTGGCTCTGTGTGCCAAGGGGCTGATTGCATTGCATCTGCAATTGCGCTGCCAAAGTGCTGTTTGACATGGGAAAGACAAATAGCAGATTCCGTTTGTCAATTTACATATAATATAAATATTTTATTTTCTAAAGCCGTGTTGTCCAATCTGTCAAAGGACATAAGTCACCCTGTCGCTACAAATCACTCCGGCATTAATTTTATTGCTACACGGAAAGCGTTCACATTTAGCAACTCACTAACCTGAACTATTTTCCAATATGATATTACATGAGATAATATAACACACATTGTTACGTTGGATTTTCTTGTGCAATTTATTATTATTTGTTTCTGTTTTGGGTAAAAGAGGGAAAACTTACCCATTTTCTCTGGCAACCATCCATGAAGGGGAATTATAAGAGGTTGTGGTTACCTCTGTACATGACAAACCATTTAGAAAATTAATACCATGTATGCCAGTACACGGAGTTTCCCCGAGATTGCCAAGATACCTGTGGCGGTGGGGGCGTGGCTAGGGGCGTGGTCAATATAAATCAATCAATCAATCAAACGTATGTGTATAGCACTTTTCATACATACTGTATAAACTGTAGCACAACGTGATTTAAATTTAAAAACATTTAACAAACCAGTCAATTCACCTTCTACAGTCCGTAATATCATCAAAAAGTTCTAAGAATCTGGAGAAATCACTGCACGTATGTGGCAATGCCCGTGACCTTCAATCCCTTAGGCGGTACTGCATCAGAAAGCGACATCAGAGTGTAAAGGATATCACCTAATGGGCTCAGGAACACTTCAGAAACCCACTGTCAGTAATTACATTTTGTCGCTACATCTGTAAGTGCAAGTTAAAACTTTACTATGCAAAGCGAAAACCATTTATCAACAACACCGCCGGCTTTGCTGGGCCCGAGCTCATCGAAGATAGACTGGTGGAAATGTGTTCTGTAGTCTGACGAGTCCACATTTCAAATTGTTTTTGGAAACTGTGGACGTTGTGTCCTCCGAACCAAAGAGGAAGAGAACCATCTGTATTGTTACAGGCGTAAAGTTCAAAAGCCAGCATCTGTGATGGTATGGGGGTGTATTAGTGCCCAAGGCATGGGTAACTTACACATCTGTGAGGGCATCATTAATGCTAAAAGATACATACAGGTTTTGGAGCAACATATGTTGCCATCCAAACAAAATTTTTTTCATGGACGCCCCTGCTTATTTCAGCAAGACAATGCCAAGCCACGTGTTACTACAGCGGGGCTTCGTAGTAAAAGAGTGCGGGGTACTAGACTGGCCTGCCTGTAGTCCAGACCTGTCTCCCATTGAAAATATGTGGCACATTATGAAGCATCAAATACGACAATAGATACCCCGGACTGTTAAACAACTTAAAGGGGAACATTATCACAATTTCAGAAGGGTTAAAACCATTAAAAATCAGTTCCCAGTGGCTTATTTTATTTTTCGAAGTTTTTTTCAAAATTTTACCCATCACGCAATATCCCTAAAAAAAGCTTCAAACTGCCTGATTTTAACCATCGTTATATACACCCGTCCATTTTCCTGTGACGTCACATAGTGATGCCAACTCAAACAAACATGGCGCATAGAACAGCAAGCTATAGCGACATTAGCTCGGATTCAGACTCGGATTTCAGCGGTTTAAGCGATTCAACAGATTACGCATGTATTGAAACGGATGGTTGTAGTGTGGAGGCAGGTAGGAAAACGAAATTGAAGAAGAAACTGAAGCTATTGAGCCATATCGGTTTGAACCGTATGCAAGCGAAACCGACGAAAACGACACGACAGCCAGCACCACGGGAGAAAGCGAGGACGAATTCGGCGATCGCCTTCTAACCAACGATTGGTATGTGTTTGTTTGGCATTAAAGGAAACTAACAACTATGAACTAGGTTTACAGCATAAGAAATACATTTGGCAACAACATGCACTTTGAGAGTGCAGACAGCCCAATTTTCATCAATTAATATATTCTGTAGACATACCCTCATCCGCTCTCTTTTCCTGAAAGCTGATCTGTCCAGTTTTGGAGTTGATGTCAGCAGGCCAGGGAAGCTAGGGTCGATATTCTTCTCTTGATCATCTTCGGTGGCATAAGGGACGGTGTGAGCCAAGACATCCAGGGGGTTTAGCTCGCTCGTCTGCGGGAACAAACTGCCGCCATTGCTTGCCGTGCTACCGAGGTCCTTTGTCCCTGAATTGCTCACACACTCCGGCAGATTCAATGGGGGTCTGGCGGCAGATTTCTTTGACTTTATCGTTGGAAATGCATCTGCTTTGAGTGTCGCAGGATATCCACACATTCTTGCCATCTCTGTCGTAGCATAGCTTGCGTCGGTAAAGTGTGCGGAACAAACGTCCAATTTCTTGCCACTTTCGCATCTTTGGGCCACTGGTGCAACTTGAATCCGTCCCTGTTCGTGTTGTTACACCCTCCGACAACACACCGACGAGGCATGATGTCTCCAAGGTACGGAAAACAGTCGAAAAAACGGAAAATAACAGCGCTGATTTGACTCGGTGTTTGAGAAAATGGCGGATTGCTTCCCATTGTGACGTCATCGCTCCGAGAGCGAATATTAGAAAGGCGTTTAGAGTTCGGAAATCGGTTAAAAAAATATATGGTCTTTTTTCTGCAACATCAAGGTATATATTGACGCTTACATAGGTCTGGTGATAATGTTCCCCTTTAAGCTGTACATCAAGCAAGAATGGGAAAGAATTCCACCTGAAAAGCTTGAAAAATTGGTATCCTCAGTTCCCAAACGTTTACTGAGTGTTGGTAAAAGGAAAGGCCATGTAACACAGTGGTAAAAATGCCCCTGTGCCAACTTTTTTGCAATGTGTTGCTGCCATTAATTTCTAAGTTAATGATTACTTGCCAAAAAAAGTTAAGTTTCTCAGTTCGATTAATACATATCTTGTCTTTGCAGTCTATTCAATTGAATATCAGTTGAAACGGATTTGCAAATCATTGTATTCTGTTTTTATTTACCATTTACACAACGTGCCAACTTCACTGCTTTGGGGTTTTGTAAAATATTGACTTGGAAAATCTTGTTTTTATTAGATATGATGTTACTTTGCCCTTCAAAAGCAATCTCGTTACGGTGCTCAACGTAATAAGCAACAATCAGGACATATCGCCGTCTTCTTTCGAGTCGCTGTCTCTACCTTCTTTCATTGATAGTCCAACATGTGCGTGACCATTAATGGATGATTGTGGGAGGACTCCGGGGAAGAACTCTTCTGTGCACAAATCACTGCAGGTGTGATTTCTAATGAGAAGATTGAGTACAACAGGCAAGACTCATAATTAATTCATTTTATTTCATTTCATTTATTTATTTGAGAGGGCCTGTGAAACAGGTGTGCTGCTCAAATAAAATTAGAAGCTGTATCCTAATTGTTAGTTCCATACTGCTCATAACTCATTCAGTGTGCATCTTTTACAAGAAAATATTATATGTCAGGTTTTATTATGAAAACGTACACACTAAAAAATGTTGGGTTAAAAAAATAACCCAATTTTAACCCAACTGCTGGTTCAGAAAAGGACTAACCCCTTATTTGAGTTATTTTAACTCAACATTTTGGGTGAATTTTTTCAACCCAATGTGGTGGAATGTCCGAATCTTAAACAGCAACAAAAGTGAATTTAGTACAAAAGTTTTATTTACCCATAATCAAATGGTACAAGGTTGGATTGAATTACCATGCAAACAGACAACGTCTCCGGAGACGTTGGATGAATCGAGAATCATGCGAATCATGCCTGGACTTGGTCTACTTGGTTATTTATTTGTTTCCCTCGTGTGTCAAGGTCCAGTTGTTTTGGACCTGTTTGTTCTGCAACATCCTTGAATCCCTTAGCCATAACAAACAATCAAAACATCTTGTGCGATATCAGGACGACCATACGCTGAACTCTTACAAACATATGCTCTTCAAATGGTACAAAATAGAAAAAGGTGAAAAGGTCAGAAATTCCACTACACCAACTTTTGCGTTGAAATATTTAACCAAAAAGTTGAGTTATGATAACTTAATGTTGGGTTATTCCCAACTAAACTATTTGGTTGAATTATTTAACCCAAAAGTTGAGTTATGCTAACTCCATGTTGGTTGATTCATAACCCAACTATTGGGTTGAATTTATTTAACACAAAAACTGAGTTCTGCTCACTACAATGTTGGGTTATTCCAAACCATACTTGCCAACCCTCCCGGATTTTCCGGGAGACTCCCGAAATTCAGCGCCTCTCCCGAAAACCTCCCGGGACAAATTTTCTCCCGAAAATCTCCCGAAATTCAGGCGGACTCAGGTCCTCCACAATATAAAAAAGCGTACCTGCCCAATCACATTATAACCATAGAATGATGGAGGGCGAGTTCTTGGTTTCTTATGTGGGTTTATTGTTAGGCAGTTTCATTAACGTCCTCCCAGCATGGCAACAACACACAACAACAGCAGTCACTTTTTTGTATACCGTAAAGCAGTTTGTCTGCCGTAAACAGCAATGTTGTGACACTCTTAAACAGGACAATACTGCCATCTAGTGCATTTGATGAAAGCACTTTTGTGCGTGCCACACAGCAATGCATCATCAGAGAGGGTGTTCAGCATGGTTCGAAAAATAGTGACAGAGAATAGAACAAGGATGGACAATTCAACCCTTAACTCAACAATGAGTAGATGAGTGTTATGTGTGTGTATATGTGTAAATAAATGAACACTGAAATTCAAGTATTTATTTTAAATATATATATATATATATATATATATATATATATATATATATATATATATATATATATATATATATAGCTAGAATTCACTGAACGTCAAGTATTTCTTATATATATATATATATATATATATATATATATATATATCCATCCATCCATCCATTCTCTACCGCTTATTCCCTTTGGGGTCGCGGGGGGCGCTGGAGCCTATCTCAGCTACAATCGGGCGGAAGGCGGGGTACACCCTGGACAAGTCGCCACCTCATCGCAGGGCCAACACAGATAGACGGACAACATTCACACTCACATCCACACACTAGGGCCAATTTAGTGTTGCCAATCAACTTATCCCCAGGTGCATGTCTTTGGAGGTGGGAGGAAGCCGGAGTACCCGGAGGGAACCCACGCAGTCACGGGGAGAACATGTAAACTCCACACAGAAAGATCCCGAGCCCGGGATTGAACCCAAGACTATTTAGGACCTTTGTATTGTGAGGCAGATGCACTAACCCCTCTGCCACCGTGAAGCCCATATATCGCAACAGTGAAATATATATATATATATATATATATGTGAAATACTTGACTTGGTGAATTCTAGCTGTAAATATACCCCTCCCCTTTTAGCCACGCCCCCAACCACGCCCCCGCCCCACCCCAACCACGCCCACTCCCACCCCCCACCTCCCGAAATCGGAGGTCTCAAGGTTGGCAAGTATGTTCCAAACCCAACTATTGGGTTGCGCAATTTAGCGCTCCTTGAACCAATAGTTGGTTAAAAATTATACATTTTACTGCTAGTTTGTTATTCCATTAAAATATACTCAAAAGCAAGATATGAGTGACATTTTTTTACAAGAATTGCTGCATCAAATATGTTCATGTACATAAGATGTGTGATTGTAAATAATGTTATTGAGATTAATCCTGAATAAAGTTCCCTTCAACAAAAAAGTACCTTTTTTAATAAAGAAAGCCTTTTTCCTAAAAATGCGTTACTCGTTGAAAAACAACCCAAAAATGGGTCATAGTTTGGAAAACCCCAGAAATTGAGTTAAAATAATACCCTTATAACATCAAAAAATGGATTGCTCTTCATAAAAATAACTCAAACATTTAACCCAACAATCGCAACTCATAAATTCTGTTGTCAAAGTAACCCAGCATTTTTTTAGTGTCTACGGTGCATAATGTAGACTTTTGTAGTTCTCAGAAATTCTTGAGAGCCATGCCTTCCAAAAAAATAGTTCAAAAAACTTTTCAGTTGTTGTAAAAGCGTGATTACGTTTGTCTTTCTTCACATCCTTGTCATGTACCTATGACTCCATGCGTGCTGGTGAGCAGAAATGACAAAAAGAGAGAATGTGTGTGTTTGTGTTGAGCTGTCACTTGGTGGGTGTGCTTTATTCCTCACCGCGCACCACTGTTATTGATTTCTGAGCCTGAGTCCTTCAGTCCACTCTCACAATATGAAATGGGACGCCTATTTTGTATATCTAAACAAAAGATGGGAAACTGAGGTTCAATTTTAAAATGTCACGATACGAAACATAGCAACAACTCTATTTTTCGGACCATAGCGCGCACCGGATTATAAGGCGCACTGCCGATAAGCGGGTGTATTCAGGTGAAGTGAAGGGAAGTGAATTATATGTATATAGTGCTTTTCTCTAGTGACTCAAAGCACTTTTACATTGTGAAACCCAATATCTAAGTTACAGTGTGTGTGTCACTGGGAGCAGGTGGGTAAAGTGTCTTGCCCAAGGACACAACGGCAGTGACTAGGATGACGGAAGCGGGGATCGAACCTGGAACCCACAAGTTCCTGGCACGGCCACTCTACCAACCGAGCTTTACCGGTCTATTTTCATACAAAAGGCGTACTGGATTACAAGGCGCAATAAATGGGTCATATTATTTTTTTTTTCTACATTTAAAACACTTCCTTGTGGTCTACATCAGTGGTCTCCAACCACCGGTACCGGTCCGTGGATCAATTTGTACCGGGCCGCACAAAAAATAAATAAATAAATAAATAAATAAATATTATTATTATTATTTTTTTTTAATTAAATCAACATAAAAAACACAAGATACACTTACACTTAATGCACCCTCCCCCATTTACACTCATTCACACTCATTCGCACAAAAGGGTTGTTTCTTTCTGTTATTAATATTCTGGTTCCTACATTATATATCAAAATAGATCAATACAGTCTGCAGGGATACAGTCCGTAAGCACACATGATCCGCAGTTACAAAAAGGTTGGGGACCACTGGTCTACATAACATGTAATGGTGGTTCTTTGGTTAAAATGTTGCATAGATTATGTCTTTCAGATCATCTTCAACGCTTTCTGACCGCCTCTTCAGGGTGTGCCGTTTTCAAGTTAAAAAGTCTAAGTACCACTGATAGTCACACACACACTAGGTGAGGTGAAATTAGATAGATAGATAGATAGTACTTTATTGATTCCTTCAGGAGAGTTCCCCTCAGGAAAATTAAAATTCTAAATTACTCTCTGCATTTGACCCATCTACCAGGGAGGTGAGGGGACCAGTGAGCAACAGCGGTAGCCACGCTCGGAAATCATGTTGGTGATTTAACCCCCCAATTCCAACCCTTGATGGTAATGGGTCCCATTTTTATAGTCTTTGGTATGACTCGGCCGGGGTTTGAACTCACGACCTACCAATCTCAGGGCGGGCACTCTAACCACAAGGCCACTGAACAGGTGTTTTTGTGGGCGGTCTTATTTACATGGCTCCACTTCGGCTTCTTTGTTGTAAAGGTAGTTTTTAGCGCTTCCATAGCGAGTCTACTGACAGATATAAGGTAAAAATGTACGCTACTTTGTATTATAAATGGCAACTGTGGCAGATGTGTGCACCACAACAAGAGGATAAAGAAAAATAAGAAACCGATTCGCACATGAACATACTTGCCAACCCTCCAGGGTTTTCCGGGAGACTCCCGAAATTCAGCGCTTCTCCCGAAAACTTCCCGGGACAAATTTTCTCCCGAAAATCTCTCGAAATTCAGGCGGACCTGAGTGACGTGTCGAGAGCCTGTTTTCACGTCCGCTTTCCCACAATATAAACAGCGTGCATGCCCAATCACGTTATAACTATAGAATGATCGAGGGCGAGTTCTTAGTTTCTTATGTGGGTTTATTGTTAGGCAGTTTCATTAACGTCCTCCCAGCGCGGTAACAACACACAACAACAGCAGTCACGTTTTCGTCTACCGTAAAGCAGTTCGTCTGCCGTAAACAGCAATGTTGTGACACTCTTAAACAGGGCAATACTGTCATCTACTGTACATGCCTATGTGACAATAACATCTAGGGCTTTTAGATAATGCAGTGCACAACTGTGCACACAACAAGGAGACGAAGCAGAATGCATCATCAGAGAGGGTGTTCAGAATGGTTAGAAAAATAGTGACAGAGACTAGAACAACGATGGACAATTCAACCCTTAACTCAACAATGAGTAGATGAGTGTTATGTGTGTGTAAATAAATGAACACTGATATTCCAGTATTTCTCTTATTTATATATATATATATATATATATATATATATATATATATATATATATATATATATATATATATATATATATATATATATATATATATAGCTAGAATTCACTGAAAGTCAAGTATTTCTTATATATATATATATATATATATATATATATATATATATATATATATATATATATGTATATATATATATAATATGCGTGCAAGTATGCACATGAAGCCTGCAGCTAGGTGGCAGCAGTGCCTAATCTAATCAACAGGCTCCCTGTTGCACCTAGTAGAAGTAGTAAGTACACCTAATGGACATATAAAGATGAATACCGTATTTTTCAGACGTGTGTAACGTTCTCTATTCTCAATGAAGCATCAAAGTTTTGGTGTTGCTTGCTTACAGGTACTTGCTAGTGTCATTGATTGAACTGGCGCCATCCTGCAGTCCACACGTATCTCTTATGTGTACTGCCATCTACTGGTCACACTTATCATTAAACCATGTACCAAAGGAAATAAGCACAACCAGAATTAATACGTACATTCGGCACACAGGGCTATACGGCGCACTGTCGATTTTTGAGAAAATAAAAGGATTTTAAGTGCGCCTTATAGTCCGAAAAACATGGTACGTTTCTGACAAAAGCGGCAAGGAAAACAAGTGTAAAAATAGGAAGTACGACAAAACACACCAAGTTTTTCGAATCACTGTAACTCCAGTAGGAAATGAAAAAAGACCGGTGAGTGTTTTATGCCCTGTCCTACTACCCGTTGCAACATCCTATCTCTGTGAGATTGCTTTTTTTCTACTGTTGCTGCAATAAAAACAAAGTACAGATCCCAGCTTAACTTTGCGCAAGAGTTAAAAGTAGCAATATTGAGTTTGAAGCCCATATTTAAGAGGACGTGCAGTGCAAACTGGGCTCACTGCAGCCACTAAATAGGAGCAGAATTGTCTCCTTTGTTTTGTTGTCGTCGATTTTTCTGTGCATCTGGCAGATTAATGGCAAATTGCACTGAAGTCGGACGTGCTCGTGTAAAATGGACAGATGCTGTGAAATAAGTTTGAAAGAATTACTAAAGGTTAATTGTGTTTCAAAAAAAATCAAACTAACAGTTGACGTTTTCAAATGTCTCAGACCGAGTTCGAGGCTTTTTTTTAATAGTCTTCTGGACACTAAGATCCAAATACCACGTGCTAAACAGCGTGTGCAATCTATTAAATTGCATGTACTTTTAGTGGGCATGTTGCATGTGACCTACTAAAACCGTGTAAAATTCAAAAGTGGTGCAGACTACCTTATTTAAGTTAAAGTTTAAGTCCCAACGATCGTCACACACACACTAGGTGTGGTGAAATGTGTCCTCTGCATTTGACCCATCCCCATGTTCACCCCCTGGGAGCTGAGGGGAGCAGTGAGCAGCAGTGTGCGCTGCGCTCGGGAATCATTTGGCGATTTAACCCCCAACTTCAACCCTTGATGCTGAGTGCCAAGCAGGGAGGTAATGGGTTCTCTCACCAATTATTCTCAGCTTGGCCAAAGTGGTAGATTTGAGGTTTCCTCGAATCCTAAAGCTTGCTTAACTTAACCCTCGTACATGATAACATGAATCATGAATGGTTACCAACACAGTTTGTTCACCAATATTTACCACACATCTGCAATGTCTCAGTTTACATGCACTGGAAGTACAACTGCCACCAAACGTATTTCCAATGCTACTTGCTATTGGTACTAAGCCTAAAATGATTAATAGAAAAGTAAACAAAATTGGGCATGAAGCAGCAGTAGAACAAATAGATTTGGTGGCGACACATCATAACTACACTCCGTATTCCAAATGGAAATACCGGCAGTGAATCTTGTGTAATGCAGTTATTCATCTCTTATTAGGAAAAAAAATAACCAGAGTTAAAAAGCATAAGACCTATCCATTGATTTATATTCAAATGTACGTAAGTACAACCATTGATAGTTTTTTTTTTACATTTAATTCAATTCGTCTGAGGCATGGCTTCAGTTAGATAAAAAAAAAAAAATGCAAGGATTTACTTCCAGAACAGTTAAATTTCAAATACTGACTTCTTTAAGTGCGGTAGCATGGTTTTGTCTCCACGTTAATTCAATATTGATCAGACTAAAATCAATATGACAACATTGATGTAGTGTGTAACGATCAGATTTTCCGTTGAATTGTCTGAGTGTGCAAAGCCGATCTTGAAATTGATTTTTAAGGGCTGGTGTAAATCATTAAATCTCCACTAAGTCCACCTTGTATATGTAGTACATTTAAACTGCTATTAAGATGTTAATCTTTTGCTCTTGGAATACATTATTGAAGTTTAGTTGATAAAAAAATCCCTTTGCGTAACAATGGTATGGATTTTATTTGTTTCTGAACTTGCTTATTATTAGTAAGTCACAATAGCACAATTGCAGAATTAAACATGTCCAAAAAGGAGTAGGAAGAAGCAGCTCTTACACTGTCATGATCTCACATGAGAGTTATTATTAATTTATTGTACTGTATTTCTTGTTCATTTACCCCCTCACTTCCTTTTTTTTGTACCACGTCCTCTTTACCTCCATTCCTCTGGTCTGAGCGCTGGCCATCAGAACAATCCCGTCCCTGGTTGCCAAACCTGTCTACTAGACGGGGCTGAAATAAGAAGGATAATTTTGCTTTGTTCCTCAACATTTTGTTTTGCCTTTTGCATTTTTTCCTACGCCTGTTTGATCTTTGTGCACTTCCCTGCTGCACGTCTTTGTTTTTGTCTTTGACACCTTCTTCATTCGACAGGCCAATTCCGATTTATTTGCCCATATGTGACCTGCAATTGATTTTTTCAAGTCAGTGTGAACAGTGCAATTCCGAGTTTTTCATATCTGAGCCAGACTTTTTTTTGTATATGTGACTATAAATCGGATATACAATATATTACCAAAAAGTATTTGGCCACCTGCCTTGACTCACATATGAACTTGAAGTGCCATCCCATTCCCAACCCACAGGGTTCAATATGATGTCGGTCCACCTTTTGCAGCTATCACAGCTTCAACTCTTCTGGGAAGGCTGTCCACAAGGTTGCGGAGTGTGTTTATAGGGATTTTCGATAGGGATGTCCGATAATATCGGCCTGCCGATATTATCGGCCAAAAAAAATATTTGCTTATTTTCTGTCTGATAAGATAATTATTCTCACTAAGCAGATTTGATGTTATAGAGTGTTTTACTTGTTTTAAGGGTTTTGGTCCTAAATGATCTCAGTAAGATATTACAGCTTGTTGCTGAGATTTGATGACCTATATTGAGTAAAACATGCTTGAAACTAGAATATCAACTGTTGCAAAGCTGTGTCATCAACACTCACAAGTATAAAACTACATTTTTAAAGTAATAACTTCTTATTTCAAGCATGAAAATAAAAAGCATGACTTTGACACAATTGTGTATCATATTAAAACTGATGACAGCCAAATGGACTTTGCTGTTGTATTTTCAATGAAACAATAGACCATACGTACTCATATAGTAGTACAGTTGTTATTAGTGAGAATATACTTATTTTAAGGTATTTTTTGGGTTCATTGAGGTTAGCTAATTTTACTATTTTTGGAAAGTATTGACAAGCCAAATGTTCTTGTTCTTATGGCAGATAATTTTGCTTAGTTCAAATAAAATATCCCTCATTTTTGTATTTTTTTTTCTTGTTTTTGAACACTGACTTTTTGCAGTGTACCTCTTGAAGCTCGTCGAGAGAATGCCCAGAGTGTGCGAAAAAGTAAACCCAGCAAAGGGTGGCTATTTTGAATAAACTAGAATACAAAACATGTTTTCAGTTATTTCACCCTTTTAGTGTTAAGTGCATAACTCCACATGTGTTCATTCATAGTTTTGATGCCTCCAGTGACAATCTACAACGTAAATAGTCATGAAAATAAAGAAAACACATTGAATGAGGAGAAGGTGTGTCCAAACATTTGGCCTGTACTGTATATTTTTTTCATTTTCAAACTTGCATGGATATATACAATAATAAATATTGTATCTGTCAGCACTACAATAACTTAAGGCAAAAATGTGATCATACCATGGCTGAGACAGATGGTGTAACCCATATGTTGAACTGTTGCCGTTTTTTATTTATTTTTTAAAGCAGACAGAACAACATATGAATATGAAAATGTTCCTTTACTTCAAGTTCCACATATACACTGCGCTCCAGGACTAACGCGTTTGGACATGTACAGCTCAGAGTATTGCATTTTGCATAATGCACTGTGACAGACAGACTCTAGAGGATCTCATTTTCACTCAGAGTATGTCCAGGGGCTTATCGAGATCACATTTTGTGACAGCTGCCAGTTGTTCATGTCCTCGTGTGGTGGTCCCTCTGTAGGAGCGAGTGGAGGTGCAACTGTGTGGAATTGATACTGGGCCAATTTTGCCTCACTGGATCACAAAACCGATTGCTACGCCAGCTCATTAGCTCAGTTCCAATCGCTCGTGGTGCATGTACAGTATACTTAAAGGGGAACATTATCACAATTTCAGAAGGGTTAAAACCATTAAAAATCAGTTCCCAGTGGCTTATTTTATTTTTCGAAGTTTTTTTAAAAATTTTGCCCATCACGCAATATCCCTAAAAAAAGCTTCAAAGTGCCTGATTTTAACCATCGTTATATACACCCGTCCATTTTCCTGTGACGTCACATAGTGATGCCAATACAAACAAACATGGCGGATAGAACAGCAAGATATAGCGACATTAGCTCGGATTCAGACTCGGATTTCAGCGGCTTAAGCGATTCAACAGATTACGAATGTATTGAAACGGATGGTTGTAGTGTGGAGGCAGGTAGCGAAAACGAAATTGAAGAAGAAACTGAAGCTATTGAGCCATATCGGTTTGAACCGTATGCAAGCGAAACCGACGAAAACGACACGACAGCCAGCGACACGGGAGAAAGCGAGGACGAATTCGGCGATCGCCTTCTAACCAACGATTGGTATGTGTTTGTTTGGCATTAAAGGAAACTAACAACTATGAACTAGGTTTACAGCATATGAAATACATTTGGCAACAACATGCACTTTGAGAGTGCAGACAGCCCAGTTTTCATCAATTAATATATTCTGTAGACATACCCTCATCTGCTCTCTTTTCCTGAAAGCTGATCTGTCCAGTCCAGTTGGAAATGCATCTGCTTTGAGTGTCGCAGGATATCCACACATTCTTGCCATCTCTGTCGTAGCATAGCTTTCGTCGGTAAAGTGTGCCGAACAAACGTTCAATTTCTTGCCACTTTCGCATCTTTGGGCCACTGGTGCAACTTGAATCCGTCCCTGTTCGTGTTGTTACACCCTCCGACAACACACCGACGAGGCATGATGTCTCCAAGGTACGGAAAACAGTCGAAAAAACGGAAAATAACAGAACTGATTTGACTCGGTGTTTGAGAAAATGGCGGATTGCTTCCCGGTGTGACGTTGTGACGTCATCGCTCCGAGAGCGAATAATAGAAAGGCGTTTAATTCGCCAAAATTCACCCATTTAGAGTTCGGAAATCGGTTAAAAAAATATATGGTCTTTTTTCTGCAACATCAAGGTATATATTGACGCTTACATAGGTCTGGTGATAATGTTCCCCTTTAACAGAAAAACACTTGGCTTGATTTTGTCTAGTTTGTCTTCAGCCTCCTTAGTGTGGCTCCCTTTCCCCATATATTTTAAATACTGTTTTATTTTCATTTGGATAAAAGGTACTTTGTCTAATGAGAATAAAAGGGGACTATCGGTCTGGGTTAGTTGTGGTTTCATCTATCAAGTCCGAAAGAGAAAAAGAGATGATACAGTATTATCTGCTCACAGATGCTACCTGGTGGTTGTTTGAGTACACTGCAGATAGTCCTGCATTGTCCCACTATTTTTCGGACTATAAGGCGCACTTAAAATCCTTTCATTTTCTCAAAAATCGACAGTGCGCCTGATGTCCGGCATAATTCTGGTTGTGCTTACCGACCTTGAAGCAATTTTATTTGGTACATGGTGTAATGATAAGTGTGACCGGTAGATGGCAGTCATACATAAGAGATACAGTACGTGTAAACTGCGAGATGATGCCAGTAAACAACACTAACACTTTAAATATTCCACTACTGCCTAGTTTCTCTTGTTATATTCTTGTTTTTACTGTTATATTTGTATTCTTATTGTTGCTTTTTATTTTTTATTGTTATCGTTATATTTTCTATTTTATTTCTATTTATACCTCCCATTATTTACTTTTTAAATTCGATCTCAATTCCATACACTGTGGCTGGAATTTTAATTTTCCTGAGGGAACTCTCCTGAAGGAAATAAATACTATCTATCGATCTATTTATCTATTGAGAATATAGAACAATACACACTGTCAAAATGTTTTTAGTACGACTTCGGTAAGCTATGAATTCGCACCGCTTGAAGGGTTGTTGCCGCATTAAACATACGAGTATTATTATGGTGTGTGTGTGTATAAGGACCGCACAATGGCACCTATTAGCAGACATATTATCTGGCGTTTTGCTTCGCAATATTATCGAAAACCAACTTTTTTTTACCTTCTGGTACCTGCTGATGTGTATTTGGGATCTGCATAAGTCCTGAAAATGTGCCCGCGTCCGCCATTGTAGTCCTTGAGAATCTTCTTTTTCTCTACCTTCTTTTCTAATATAAAGCAGCGTAAAGTTCTCACTTATATCTGTCAGTAGATGAGCAATCAAAGCGCTAAAAACTGTAGTGGATTTACATAATTCACCCAAGGAACTTTAGTTATTAGAGGGTTCCGGTCGGGCAATTTTTCACGGAACACATTTCCGGCGTTGTTGGTACACTAGTGAGCCAAGGATGAGGAGATGCTGCTCCGTTATTGATTTAAAGGGGACCATTATCACAATTTCAGAAGGGTTAAAACCATTAAAAATCAGTTCCCAGTGGCTTATTTTATTTTTCGAAGTTTTTTTCAAAATTTTACCCATCACGCAATATCCCTAAAAAAAGCTTCAAAGTGCCTGATTTTAACCATCGTTATAAACACCTGTCCATTTTCCTGTGACGTCACATAGTGATGCCGATACAAACAAACATGGCGGATAGAACAGCAAGGTATAGCGACATTAGCTCGGATTCAGACTCGGATTTCAGCGGCTTAAGTGATTCAACAGATTACGCATGTATTGTATAGTATATAGCATGTAGAGTGGAGGCAGGTAGCGAAAACAAATTTGAAGAAGAAACTGAAGCTATTGAGCCATATCGGTTTGAACCGTATGCAAGCGAAACCGACGAAAACGACACGCAAGCCAGCGACACGGGAGAAAGCGAGGACGAATTCGGCGATCGCCTTCTAACCAACGATTAGTATGTGTTTGTTTGGCATTAAAGGAAACTAACAACTATGAACTAGGTTTACAGCATATGAAATACATTTGGCAACAACATGCACTTTGAGAGTGCAGACAGCCCAATTTTCATCAATTAATATATTCTGTAGACATACCCTCATCCGCTCTCTTTTCCTGAAAGCTGATCATGTTATGTAGACCACATGGAAGTGTTTTACATTTAAAAAAAAACAAATCATAATATGACTGCTTTAATGCGGTGCGCCTTTTGTATGACAATAGACCTGACCTAGACCCGCTCGTCGGTGGTGCGCCTTAGAATCCGGTGCGCCTTATGGTCCAGAAAATACGGTACATACTGTAAGGACATTTTTATGGCTCATGTTTAAATTAATCAACAAGTTGCACTTTAATTCATTGCGATTATCATGATCGTGTTGATAATTTGGAGGTGAACAATGTCATATTGCTTTCGTATCTCTCTGACCTGATCCATGTCGCCACGCCCTCACGTTCCCTAAGATCCTCTTCATCCATCCATCTCACTGTCCCTTTATTTAAACTGTCCACCATGCCGCTCTGCCCCATATCTTTGGAACTCTTTGCCACCAGACCTTCGCCACTTAGATTCAATATCCCTCTTCAAATCAAGACTCAAAACACACCTATTCCTGACTGCTTATTCATTGCAATCATCTTTTCTTTTCTCTTTGTTGTTGTTGTTGTTGTTGTTTTTTTTTATCCAATTTGATTTTATTGTTGTGATTTTGTACGGTGTCCTTGAGTGCCCAGAAAGGCGCCTTATAAATAAAATGTATTATTATTATTATTAATATTGAAGATAATGTCATAGCTTTCTGATATACGTACATAATTAAATTGCATTGAGGCGGAAGGACACTGTGCAATGCAGTCATCCACACAGTTTTTCACCTCATGTTGCCTCGCTATTTTTATCTCTACTGTGTGTTATGTATTTTTTTTCTTCCCGCATTGTTATCGTTTTGCATCTTGGAATGATTTTTAAGGTTTGATGTAAATAATGAACAAAAACAAATAGGAGCGTCTGCTGCAATGAGGGAAGGATGAGGAATAAAAAGAACATCAAGCTCAGGTTTCATTAAGAATCTACAACCAGAGTGGAGGAAATGTATATTTTTTGTTGGTGGGTTGAACTTTATTTTGTAACATGTATACAGTTTCAGTATGATACTTCACATATTTTTCATTTCTCTTTACAACATGCCCGAAAAGGAGTAGGAAGAAAGCAAAGTTTATTTAATCCTACCCCTTTTGCCAAATAATAGCAACTACAAACACATACATTTGTCATGTCTGTGTGATCATGTTTTGTTTTAGTCATGTTCGGTTTTGTTTTTGGACTTTTTGTGCACTTTTGTTTGTTTGTCACCATAGCAACCATTAGTTTTCACCTGTCACGTCACGCACCTGTTTCACGTTTTGAGTCACGCACCTGTTTTCGTTAATCATGTCTGTAGTATTTAAGTTCATTGTTTCAGTTTGTCTTTCTGGCGACATCCGGATTCATACCCCTGTCACACTCTTACCTCTGCGCACTTCATAGTCCATGCCAAGTAATTTTTGTTTTGTTTATTAATGCCACAGTTAGTGTTTTTGTTTAATTGTTCACAGTTTCTGCCTATGTGCACGTTTTGTTTTCAATAGCCTAGTTGTGTACCTCCGCCATTGTGCGCGCTTTTCGTTTGTTCCTTTTGATATATAGTGTTAAAATAAATCATGTATTCACCTTCATGCCATGTCTGGTCCAAATCACTTGCACCTCGGGAGAACAAACCAAGCCATGTCCAAGTCGTGACAACATTTACTTTTTGTTCTCAATTTGCAACTCAATTTACATTCAATAAATTCAATATGTTGATCATAATTCTCCTTCTTTGTACTTTGTAAACACTTGTAGTTTGAACAGTTTCTTAAAGTGGATCATACTGGTACATTATTTGACTGCTTTGCTTCATCCAATTGAATTCCGGTTTTAAGCTTTTAAGTGTTGTACGTGCATACAAATGTTTTTAAAATGTGTTTTTTTTTCCTCCTCTTTTGTTAAGAATAATTGTTGCACATTCTTGTGTAGCAGATTTTAGTTTGCTTTGTAAATAATTGTAGCTGTTTGCAGATTCACCAAATAATTTAATTTCAATATTTTGGGTTCAATAAATAAAGGGTTTGTATGTCCTCTATAGTGGACATTGTGTATTATTCTACCTGACCTTTTTCTATAACATGGTTAGTGAATGAAGTGTACTTTTGTAGTTATTTCCCCATATTTCAACACAGTAACTCAGATATGGTACTAGAAGGGATGTCCGATAATGGCTTTTTACCGATATCCGATATACCGATATTGTCCAACTCTTTAATTACCAATACCGATATCAACCGATATATAAAGTCGTGGAATTAACACATTATTATTCCTGATTTGGACAACCAGGTATGGTGAAGATAAGGTACTTTAAAAAAAAAAACAAATAAAATAAAATAAGATAAATAAATTAAAAGCATTTTATTGAATGAAAAAGAAAGTAAAACAATATAAAACAGTTACATAGAAACTAGTAATTAATGAAAATTTGTAAAATTAACTGTTAAAGGTTAGTACTATTAGTGGACCAGCAGCACGCACAATCATGTGTGCTTACGGACTGTATCACTTGCAGACTGTATTGATATATATTGATATATAATGTAGGAACCAGAATATTAATAACAGAAAGAAACAACCCTTTTGTGTGAATGAGTGTGAATGAGTGTAAATGGGGGAGGGAGGTTTTTTGGGTTGGTGCACTAATTGTAAGTGTATCTTGTGTTTTTTATGTTGATTTAATAAAAAAATAAATTAAAAAAAAATTAAAAAAACGATACCGATAAAAAAACAAAACGATACCGATAATTTCCGATATTACATTTTAACGCATTTATCGGCCGATAATATCGGCAGGCCGATATTATCGGACATCTCTAGGTACTAGTGATGTGCGAGACCACTGGTTTTCTTTCCGATCCAATACCAAGTCAAATTCAGTCTGGTACTGGCGATACTGATACCGATACATTGTACACATATACCTACACTGTCTGCTAAAATTTAAAAGGTTGTGCATTTTCAAATAATATATCTATTCAAAAACAACAGTAAAAATAAAAAATAAAAATGTGCCAAAAATTGGAATGTAATGAGAAAAAGCAGAACTTTTTAAACTAATAATATTAATGTACTTAGTCACCTATAACACAAAGTTTCGTCTTTAAACATATATGTAGTATCTGCTTTTAGTCTTATCTTCGTCTTAGTCAACAACACAACTACCGATTAGTGGAGCACTAGACTTCTCCTGTCCATGGATGTTCTCATTCATCCAGGTCTTTGTATTCTCACGACATTCAATCGATCGCAACTGGACTATTTGATTTGTCTTAGAAGACGTTTCGCCTCTCATCCGTGTCGGCTTCATCAGTTCATGGTCATAGACTTAGATTAGTCAGATCTATTCTTAGACTTAAATTGGTCAGATACCTCAATGGGTAATTTACAATTCAAAGGCTGTCGTTGGCAGTGACAGTAGGATTTCTCGTTTGCGTCACGGTTGTTGCGACAGTTGTTTTTCTTACTGCGATAGGGCGAAACCATCCTTACCCAGGCACACCCTTCTTGTGTTAGAGTATAAACATTTAGGGTTGTGGCACCAACCGCTAGATTAGATCTGACCAGTCTCAGTCCAAGACTAGATATGACCAATCTAAGTCTGTGAGCATGAACTGATGAAGCCTACTTAGTCTTCTGTAACAAACCAAACAGTCCAGTTGTGATTGATTGAATGCCCTGAGTAGACTCCTCTTGTTTGGACTTTACATGTGTCTTACTTGTTCATGATTCATATTGCCAACTCGCTCTGATCTTGCATCTGACTGTGATTGGTCAGCTGCTGATGGCTGTCGATCATTGTCACGTTGGCTAGAAGGCAGCTCTAAACGCCAATCAATGTGCGAAAGGGATAGGCCATTTTCCACCTGGCGCTAATGTTTGACTTGTTTCCATTGAATAGTGTAACAATATTTTGGACGTTAAAAATTGCAGGGGACAATCACTGCTTTTTAAAAAAAAGTGTAGGGGAGTTGTCCCTACCACTCTACTAACTACTGTCCAGGCAGCATTCTGACTGATAGTTGGAAGAACGCAAAAGTACGACTTGAGAGATAGCAATGTCGGATTTTTGAGTGTGCCCCCGTGGCAAGTGAACAATGAACACACTCTAAAAGAGACATGACTCTGAAAAAAACCGAGAGTTTAATTTCGCTTTGACAGATTGTGCGAGTGTCTTGACGATATTTTGCCGAAGAAATACAGCTGAATCAGAAATACAGTGTTGCGTTTTGGACCAGTTGTTCCTCCCAGGGAATTCAAGTCACAAGTCGCTCCCAAGCTCTTTACGACACTTAAAGCTGAGTAGAAAAACCACCAGAGACAGAATAGGTATTTTGTAATATATTTGCAAAGCTTTGCATATACATTGAGACCAGTCCAGCATAGAACATTCAATCGTGCCGCCAAGATGGTCTGCCCCCCCCGACAAAACCCTCTCCCCTCTTAAATCTCTCTTCCTCCCATTCTGGCAGTCATGTCTCTCCAGCCAAAACACATGCCCATTATCTCTCTCTCTAACATTCCTCACTCAAGGTTAAGCACACAGTTTTGCAGACAACCAAAAGACCACAATTGGAAGAAAAACACTAGCTGTTTTGTAATATGATTATGAAATAAAAAGAAGTAACACTTAAATTCGGATATATGTAAATATCTGCCTCCGACAACAGCTACAGTGGAATTTGCTTTACCAGATTAGGTTGAGATACACACACAAAAAAAATTAAGAGATACACATCAGGTTGCAACATTAACAAAACATGTACAAACATAGATTTACCACCAACCATTATGTCTGTGTACAATAATTCACATGTACAGTATACCATCTCTCTGATTGCGTCCTAGTACGTGCTGCTTCTATTTATGCTGACGATGCAGGTTTCGTTGTTGCCCAAGGCCGCAACTTTGGAGATGCTTGGTGCCGGTTAGGGCTGCGACGATCCATTGATAAAATAAATTTTAAAACGTTTTAGTTGCTTTGATAAATCGTAAAATGAGTGAAGTACGCAGACATTGTTTCCGCAAGACTGCTCCAATAGAGCGCATATCCCAAGAGAGCGGTGTGCCTATTGGTGATGCATGTCATGCCGTCGGTGATGTGGCCTGTGTGTGTGTGTGTGTGTGTGTGTGTGTGTGTGGCGGGAGAAAGTGGAATGCCAAGCGAGATGGCTTATAAACAATAAACACACAAGCTAGAAAGAGAGCAAAGGGCCCAAAGAAAATGAGAGAGAGAGTTTTGCAATCATTTTAAACTGAATAAGACAGACTACATGGTATTGTACTACTTGATATTTATGTGCAGCAAATTTATTTGTTTGAATTGCCTAATGAATGTTTTTTTTCAAACACATGCGGGGGAATTAGAAAACATGTTAGCATCTACATTTTGTAAGTTGTTTGTCCAAAAATCTAACATCGCTCCTCCAGTCAATACCTTTTTCTAAATGTTTTTTATGTTAAATCGATAAAATACATTGTCACTCAATGTATCATACTTTGTCCTTTTTCTTTAGTTGGGTTCTTTATTCATTACTTGGTTTTAGGCTCCAGTTTTTTGTTAGCATAGGTATTATACAGTGATGCTCTCAAGGTAAAAATGCACTTTCAATGTTACGTGCATTCATAAGAAAGAATAACGGCCATTGAAAAGTCGTTGTTTACATTCATATGGGGATGATAATTTTGGAATGCAGTCTGCTGAACATGATGGAAAGAGCCACTCTACATAGGAACTGACGCTGTGGTCAAAGTTGGAATTGCCACAAAACGCATTTTAGAATAGTAAACACTCTACTGCCATCTGGCGGCTCAAGTAGATATTACACCAACCTAATTCGTCAGGTTTCATGTGTCGGGCCATACAAATTCCCTTCCTACTGTATTTCATCGATTTTCCCTAAATTCGTAATTACCGTATTTTCCGGAGTATAAGTCGCTTCGGCCGAAAATGCATAATAAAGAAGGAAAAAAACATATCTAAGTCGCACTGGAGTATAAGTTACATTTTTTGGGGAAATTTATTTGATAAAACCCAACACCAAGAATAGACATTTGAAAGGCAATTTAAAATAAAGGAAGAATAGTGAACAACAGGCTGAATAAGTGTACATTATATGAGGCATAAATAACCAACTGAGAACGTGCCTGGTATGTTAACGTAACATATTATGGTAAGAGTCATTCAAATAACTATAACATATAGAACATGCTATATGTTTACCAAACAATCTGTCACTCCTAATCGCTAAATCCCATGAAATCTTATACGTCTAGTCTCTTACGTGAATGAGCTAAATAATATTATTTGATATTTTACGGTAATGTGTTAATAATTTCACACATAAGTCGTTCCTGAGTATAAGTCGCACCCCCGGCCAAACTATGAAAAAAACTGCGACTTAGAGTCCGAAAAATACGGTACTCGATTAATCAAATAAATTGATTTATTACCAAAATAATTGATAGCTGCAGCCATAGTGCCGGTCCCCAGCTCAGACAAATGGGAGGGTTGCGTTCAAAAGGCCAAATCACTCTTAAATTGACTTGCTGGCGGGAACAACAAAAGTGCGCCATGAACATTGTCAGCCAATGACGGATTAATCAAACTACTCTATGCAGTGAGGCGGTACTGACTAAACATGAGTCACAATGCAGCAGAAGAAAAGAGGCCGACAAAGGTAATGAAATGATTCGCATCTAGGAAAAAAACATACAGACAAAAAAAACAAACTCTTTCTGACATAGTCATTTAAAATGGAGCACCATTATCTTTGTAAATAATTTATTTCAAATGGCTCTTGTACTCATTAAATTAGTGCAAGTGGTCGGGATGTTGTTGCCAGCCATCCATTCACTGTGCCGAGTGGAGATGACTGCGTGTCAGAAACACGTTAGGCACGCTCTGTATGAAAATCTAACGCATTCACATTCAACAAATGGGAATGTTTTCATAAAAAAAAAAAATTAATTAGCTTTAGTGCAAATAGAATGGCATGATGGTATTTTAGAAGCTTTTGTGACCACCATGTAAGCATTTCTCCTTCAGAGGAGAGGGCACTTCAGGCGCTCTTAGATCCGATCTGGTACTGGTATCCTCCTGAGAACCGCCATTCTCTGCTGTGGAAATGTCTATGTTGCATACCAGGGCTAATTTGTTTTCGAAACGTCAAAAACAAATGTCCACCTTAGAGGAGGCTCGTTCTCAGGAGGATATTGAAAGGCATCTAAGTGCCCACAAGGTTGATTATACACACACGTCCTTTAAAACTGACTTTTAAACAACGTTGCAAAATAGTTGTATTAATAAATTGAGACAACGTTGATGTATAACGTTGGATCCACGTTGTTGGTTGGGAAATGACCACGTTTCAATGGTCAAATGAACGTCACAGCCTGACAACGATTACTAGTCGTCAAAAAGCATGCTGTTTCAACGTTATGTTTGAGCATAGCTTGGGAAAGTGAGGCTCGTTGAGGCGTAACATAACACAACGTGTAAAAGAACACATGTACTAGAGAAGGGGTGTCAAACGTACGGCTCAGGCGGGTGAACAGGTTTTATCCGGCCGGCAGGGTGAGTTAGCTAAGTATAAATATGAGCCAAAATTTTTGAATGAAAGAAATTGCTGTTCTAAATTTGTTCACTAGATGTCACAATAGCAATTCTTTGTATCTATGTAGATGATGCAAAATATGTAAAAAACACATGATGTTAGTGCATGTTAGTGTAAAGAAAGAAAACAATCTAAAGTTGTCTTTATTTTTAAGTTATTGTGCCGTGATTTTACCAGTTTGGCCCACTTTGGAGTAGATATTTCTCCATGTGGCCCCTGATCTAAAATTTGTTTGACACCCCTGTACTAGAGTAAGACTGCCAGACAGGGGCGTTGCATTAATTTCTGGTCCCCCATACACAGGACTCCTAAAGGATATACACACATATGTATATATATATATATATATATATATATATATATATATATATATATATATATATATATATATATATATATATATATATATATATATATATATATATATATATATATATATATATATACTGTATATATATTAATATATACTGTATATACAATATATATATATATATATATATATATATATATATATATATATATATATATAATTATTTTTATCTATTTTTGATCAAGAATAGCTACAAAAACAAAATGTGATTCATTCGAAAATGGATTTTTTTTTTGACACCCCTACTAAATAATAACTAGTATTTTTATGTGTACAAATCTACATTCGTTTTTTTTTATTTTTTAAAGATGGGATCATCATGTCTAAAACATTTCTAGATAAACCCCACTAAAAAAAAGTGTGTTTTTTTTTTTTAACAAAGAAGTTCAATATAAAGTTGCCAGGATTTGAATTTAAATAATCATTGTTCACTTAAATGTATTTATAAATCTGTCAAATTCCCTTTCTTTTTCTTTAGAGTAGAGATTACACATATGATTATCATTAGTGGATAATACAATTCATAATAATACACTATTATCATTTCGATTTTATTATTATTTAAAAACTTGGAACACCTCTGTTTCTGACTTTAATGTTGGGTCCTTGAAAGCACCTCAGTTACGGGTATTGAGATGCAAAAGTGAAACGTGTACACAACTTTCTCCTATGCTGTATTATATTTTCACCTTTCTGCTGTCACCCTCATCCTGGTTCCAAAATATTGGTGCTGTGTGTGAATGTGCAACGGTGAGCTTTGACGACGTTATGACGTCTGTGTCGAGTGAAGTGTTCCTGGCTAGTTTGCCTATCCAGATGGAACAAACCATTTCATATTTCTTATAAGGGGTATAGATAGTCTTAGACATCCTTAATTTGATTCAAGCAACCTTATTTGTAAATTTTGATATTAACATTCTTGATGTCTTTTTTTATAATGTATACCGTATGTTCCGGACCTTAGGGCGCACTGGATTATAAGGTGCACTGCCGATGAGTGGGTCTAGTCAGGTCTATTTTCATACAAAAGGCGCACCGGATTATATGGCGCATAAAAGGGATCATATTATTTTATTTTTTTCTAAATGTAAAACACTTCCTTGTGGTCTACATAACATGTAATGGTGGTTCTTTGGTCAAAATGTTGCATAGATTATGTTTTACAGATCATCTTCAAGCCACTTTCTGACAGTCGCTTCAGCATGCGCCATTTTGTGGGCGGTCTTATTTACGTGGCTCACCTTCGGCAGAGTCTTCTCCCCGTCATCTTTGTTGTAGCGGTGTAGCGTGCAAGGACGGGAGTGGAAGAAGTGTCAAAAAATGGAGCTAACTGTTTTAATGACATTCAGACTTTACTTAAATCAATAACGGAGCAGCATCTCCTCATCCGGAAACAACAACACCGGAAATGTGTTACCGTGAAAAACCGTCCGACTGGAACTCTCTAATAACTAAAGTTCCTTGGGTGAATAATGTAAACTCACTTCACCGGTATGTTTTAGCGCTTTCATAGCGAGTTTACTGACAGATATAAGTAAGAACTTTACACTACTTTATATTAGAAATGGCAACAGCGGAGGATGAATGTCCTATAACAAGAAGATAGAGAAAAAGAAGAAGCTTATCAACTACGGGTAGGCACGGACTACAAAGGCGGATTCGCACATTTCTTTCAGGATTTATGCAGATCCCAAATACACATCAGCAGGTACCAGTGGGTAAGAAAAGTTGCTTTTGCATAATATTGTGAAACAAAACGCCAAATAATGTCTTACCTTATTAACACACCATAATAACACTCGTATGTTGAAGCACATCAAACGGTGCAGCCTACACTTATCTCTTATGTTTGACTGCCATCTACTGGTCACACTTATCATTACACCATGTACCAAATAAAATTGCTTTGAGGTGGGTAAGCTCAACCAAACTTATTCCTTACTATAGGCGCACCGGGTTATAAGGCGCACTGTCGAGTTTTTAAGGGAAAAAAAAGATTTTAAGTCCGGAAAATACGTGGTAGTAAAAAATCCTCCATGTGTTCGGGGCCCCTGGTACAACGTCTTCACCTACCCTTTTACTTCACCCCTGCTGCCAGACATTAATATCATCATTCTCTCTCTCATCTTTCAGAACAAAAGCTTGAAGAATAAACTCTTGTCAGGCAACAAACTTTGTGATGCTCATGCCGAAGAGGTAAGCGTAAGCACATCTAAGACACGCTACACACGCATGCTGAGGTAATGTTGACTTTGCTGCATTCGACACTTTGCACGGCAATTCGATGAGCCTGCCCATTTTAGTATTAACCTCTTTTTATGCTTTTTTTGATGTTCAGCCAAACATAACTTGTCAGGTGCATTTCCCAGCCAGCATAGAGATTTTGTCCTTCAGGTTTTGTGCAAGTGATAAAATGTCATTTCTATGCAAAGCCTTTCAACCCTGCTGGTTGCATTACTGTGTTGACTGTTTTGCAACCGCCCAACCTGTCTGCCATGTTCAACTGTGACACTTTGATGATACAGTACAGGATGATATATTATACACCTCGTTGCTTTGCTCCCTGTTACCGCTTTGCAAGGCTTATTTGATCAAGCTGTCATTGCTTTAGTCTGGGGGCGTCCAGGGGCAATGGTTTGAGTTCACTTTGTTGTGTTTTAATATCAGAATCAGAATCAGAAATATTTTTATTAAATCCCCGAGGGGAAATTAAGATTTTCAGCACAATCCCATTCAAAAGAGCAGACAAACATTACAGGGAGACAGAACAGGATCGCTGATGGATCTGCCAACGTCCGGTGCCCCTTACAAAAAAGGTGAGAAACAGGTAAACGCTGAGGGAGCGTGAGAAAAAATAAAAAAAATCAGTCTGAACCTCGGCCTGTGGAGAGGGGGTCCAGACTGAGGCCAAGGAAGAAGAAAAAAACCTCATAGCCATAGTACACATAAGCATGTGTGTAAGAGGGAAACATCAAAGAACACAACAAAAAAACGGTAACATTTAGTATGGGGAACACATATTCACCATTAATTAGTTGCTTATTAACATGCACATTAGTAACATATTAGCTCTTAATTAGTCATTAATAAGTACTTATTAATGCCTTATTCTGCATGGCCTTATTATACAACCTGTCATGTTTTTGTTATATTCTGTTAGTTTTGGACTCCCTTAGTTCCTGTTTTTGTGCACCCTTGTTTGTTTTTTGTTACCGTGGGTGTTTATTTTTTCCACCTGTCTCTGATTGGAGCTCGGGACGCTCACCTGCTTTCCGAGCACTAATCAGAGGGACTATTTAAGCCTGCCTTTGCCGGTCAGTCGGCCTGGCTTCATTACTTGCTACATGCAAGCTGTTACGTTAGTATTTCTTGTCTCCTAGTCTATGCTTCCTGTGCTAAGTGGTATCCCTTTACATAAACCCCACTAAAAAAAAGGGTGGTTTTTTTAAGATACGGTATCGGCGGTATTGATATTTCAGTATCTATCGGCACACTTTTCCTTCTGCTTGTTTTGTGTTTTTGGTTCCTGTTTTTGTGCACCCTTGTTTGTTTTTAGTTACCGAGGGTGTTTATTTTTTCCACCTGTCTCTGATTGGTGCTCGGGACGCTCACCTGTTTTCCGAGCACTAATCAGAGGGACTATTTAAGCCTGCCTTTGCCGGTCAGTCGGCCTGGCTTCATTGCTTGCTACATGCAAGCTGTTACGTTAGTATTTCTTGTCTCCTAGTCTATGCTTCCTGTGCTAAGTGGTAGCCCTCTACATAAACCCCACTAAAAAAAGGGTGTTTTTTTTAAGATACGGTATCGGCGGTATTGATATTTCAGTATCCTTCGGCACGCTTTTCCTTTTGCTTGTTTTGTGTTTTTGGTATGTGTTTTAATTTTGGTATGTGTTTAATTTTGTGTTTAATTTGAATTTTGTTAAATCATGTTCTTACCTGCACGCCTTGTCCCGAGTGTTCGGTCTGCATCCCGGGGGAACGAACCCCCCCCACGTGACACAACCAGTAAGCCATTAACTAAGAGTCTTCCCTTAATAACCTCAGAATTATTGCTTATTAGTAACACTAACCCTAACCCTAACCCTTATTTGTTCCCCTAGTGTCCAAATAACTCTAAATTAAGTGTTTGTTATTTTAATAAGGAACTAATTTGTGGTGAATATGTTCCCCATACTAAAGTGTTATCAAAAAAACATATACACTGTGGTAGGGGGAGCATGGCCAGAGACAGGAGCAGACCCAACAAAGCAACCAAAAGAGCGGACTTCACCCTCGACCGCCCACCAACTCTTGGCCAGTGTCCTGTCCTCACCGATGAGCGGGGATGCGTCTAAGGCAGTGGTTCTTAACCTGGGTTCGATCGAACCCTAGGGGTTCGGTGAGTCGGGCTCAGGGGTTCGGCGGAGGTCAAGACACACCCGACTCATCGTGTAAATAAAAACTTCTCCCTATCGGCGTATTACGGATACGGCAACAGTAGAAGTCAGACTGATTTGCAGGTGTTTAATTTGTTGTGAATTTATGCACTGTGTTGGTTTTGTTGTTTGAACAAGGTGATGTTCATGCACGGTTCATTTTGTGCACCAGTAAAAAAACATGGTAACACTTTAGTATGGGGAACATATTCACCATTAATTAGTTGCTTATTAACATGCAAATTAGTAACATATTGGCTCTTAACTAGTCATTATTAAGTACTTATAAATGCCTTATTCGGCATGGCCTTATTATAACCCTAACCCTCTAACCCTGGCCCTAACCCTCTAACCCTAACCCTAACCAAATAACTCTAAATTAAAGGGGAACATTATCACAATTTCAGAAGGGTTAAAACCATTAAAAATCAGTTCCCAGTGGCTTATTTTATTTTTCGAATTTTTTTTTCAAAATTTTACCCATCACGCAATATCCCTAAAAAAAGCTTCAAAGTGCCTGACTTTAACCATCGTTATAAACACCCGTCCATTTTCCTGTGACATCACATAGTGATGCCAACTCAAACAAACATGGCGGATAGAACAGCAAGCTATAGCGACATTAGCTCGGATTCAGACTCGGATTTCAGCGGCTTAAGCGATTCAACAGATTACGCATGTATTGAAACGGATGGTTATAGTGTGGAGGCAGGTAGCGAAAACGAAATTGAAGAAGAAACTGAAGCTATTGAGCCATATCGGTTTGAACCGTATGCAAGCAAAACCGACGAAAACGACACGACAGCCAGCGACACGGGAGAAAGCGAGGACGAATTCGGCGATCGCCTTCTAACCAACGATTGGTATGTGTTTGTTTGGCATTAAAGGAAACTAACAACTATGAACTAGGTTTACAGCATATGAAATACATTTGGCAACAACATGCACTTTGAGAGTGCAGACAGCCCAATTTTCATCAATTAATATATTCTGTAGACATACCCTTATCCGCGCTCTTTTCCTGAAAGCTGATCTGTCCAGTTTTGGAGTTGATGTCAGCAGGCCAGGGAAGCTAGGGTCGATATTCTTCTCTTGATCATCTTCGGTGGCATAAGGGACGGTGTGAGCCAAGACATCCAGGGGGTTTAGCTTGCTCGTCTGCGGGAACAAACTGCCACCATTGCTTGCCGTGCTACCGAGGTCCTTTGTCCCTGAATTGCTCACACACTCCGGCAGATTCAATGGGGGGTCTGGCGGCAGATTTATTTGACTTTATCGTTGGAAATGCATCTGCTTTGAGTGTCGCAGGACATCCACACATTCTTGCCATCTCTGTCGTAGCATAGCTTTCGTCGGTAAAGTGTGCGGAACAAACGTCCAATTTCTTGCCACTTTCGCATCTTTGGGCCACTGGTGCAACTTGAATCCGTCCCTGTTCGTGTTGTTACACCCTCCGACAACACACCGACAAGGCATGATGTCTCCGAGGTACGGAAAACAGTCGAAAAAACGGAAAATAACAGAGTTGATTTGACTCGGTGTTTGAGAAAATGGCGGATTGCTTCCCGATGTGACGTCACGTTGTGACGTCATCGCCCCGAGAGCGAATATTAGAAAGGTGTTTAATTCGCCAAAATTCACCAATTTAGAGTTCGGAAATCGGTTAAAACAATATATGGTCTTTTGTCTGCAACATCAAGGTATATATTGACGCTTACATAGGTCTGGTGATAATGTTCCCCTTTAAGTCTTTGTTACTTAGAATATGTTCCCCATACTAAAGTGTTACTAAAAACATATAACTTTGGCTTGAATTTGAAAAAAAAAAAAACATTTTATTTTTCACTAAAGAAGTATTCGGTGAATGCGCATATGAAACTGGTGGGGTTCGGTACCTCCAACAAGGTTAAGAACCACTGGTCTAAGGTGACCGAGGTGTCCGATACCTGTTCATTCAGCCAAGACATTGTGAAGCTTCTCTTCATCCGCATCTTCTCCAGTCTCTCCAAACGGGCTCTGGTGTGGCAGAGAGCCAGCAGCTGGTCTACATGGGCAAAAACAAAACAAAAGTGGCACCCTTGTCACACAGTCCCAAAGGGTCCCGAACCAAAAGGCGAAAAAAACCCACATGGAAACAAGAGGGAAACACCAGGAACACAAAAGGATGATACAAGAGCACAGAGCTCCTGCCACCAGCAGCCACTACATCTTGGAAAAAAAAAAAAGTTATAGTAGTCATATAAAATAGTTGTTCAAGCATTCAACAAAGGTATGCCTATATTAGAAATAGATACAGTACTGTTAATAATGTTCACTTTTGCTCTTCCTGCAGTGTCCACTAACTTTATATAGCTTTGGGTTCATATTTTTTAGGCTGCATTCAGTCTCCTGATAGCTTCAGTTAATCAAGATATAAGGGCAGTGGATCCTTTGAGAGTCCCGATGGTGCCATTTACTTCTGGGCTCAGTGGATTTTCCAAGAGTTTTTTTGTGACCACCGAGAAAAACAGACCTCTTCTAGGCTCTATCTCCTAATAGATGGATACTGAAATATCAATACTGTCGACACCGGATCTTCCTGCTCTAATATTGATTCTCATATCAAAATATTTACACTTTTGATACTTTAGCTGATTGAGATGTGTATCATTAACTGGAATACAGTGTTTAAAAAGTAACTGGTAACTAAACTTGTGAATGAGGCAATGTTCAATGCTTTTGTTTACATGTTCTGTATTATCACGTTAACATGTTCGTGCAACTGAATTTTGGTTTTACTTTGTATTCTAACAGTAGTTATTTTTAATAAATTTATTTAAATGCTTTTATTATGTTACTTGTTACCTTTTGTTATGGTTTGAAGTAGAGATGTCCGATAATATTGGCCTGCTGATATTATTGGCCGATAAATGAGTTAAAATGTAATATCGGACATTATTGGTATCGTTTTTTTTATTATCAGTATCGTTTTTTTTAATTTTATTTTATTTTTTATTAAATCAACATAAAAAACACAAGATACACTTACAAATAGTGCACCAACCCAAAAAACCTCCCTCCCCCATTTATACTCATTCACACAAAAGGGTTGTTTCTTTCTGTTATTAATATTCTGGTTCCTACAATATATATCAATATATATCAATACAGTCTGCAAAGGATACAGTCCGTAAGCACACATGATTGTGCGTGCTGCTGGTCCACTAATAGTACTAACCTTTAACAGTTAATTTTACTAATTTTCATTAATTACTAGTTTCTATGTAACTGTTTTTATATTGTTTTACTTTCTTTTTTATTCAATAAAATGCTTTTAATTAATTTATATTATTTTATTTTATTAATTTTTTTTTTAAAGTACCTTATCTTCACCATACCTGGTTGTCCGAATTAGGCATAATAATGTGTTAATTCCACGACTGTATATATCAGTTGATATCGGTATCGGTTGATATCGGTATCTGTAATTAAAGAGTTGGACAATATCGGAATATCGGATATCGGCAAAAAGCCATTATCGGACATCCCTAGTTTGAAGCACCATTTTCATGTACTTGTAGGATTTTGTCCCCCTTTTTTTCTGTTGTATTACTTCAGAGTTTGAAATAAAATAAATAATAATAATAATACTACATAATATCTAATAATACATATAACAATAATAGATAATATATATTACATAATAATAACATGTAATTAACTGTATTGTTAATGCTGGTCTTTGAAATACACAACCTTTAAAATTTTAGCAGAAACAAAGTATCGGTATCAAATCAGTATCGCCGATACCACCAACATTTTACTCGGTATCGGATCAGAAAGAACATCAGCGGTATCACACATCACTAGTAAAAAATCCTTTAAAAAAATCCTGAATGTGTAACGTTTCGGTGTGGGTGTTGTTGGTCTTGACCCAAAGATGCAGAAATGGCAGGCAAAGTGCAGGTAACATTTATTTAATAACAAAAAAAAAACGTGTTGCAGGAAAGTGCTCAAAAAAATCTTAAACAGACACATACACAGGGAAAGATATCCAACATGAAGCACTAAGCAAGACAATCCAGCTCTGACTAAATTACAAAATACTTGAAACAAAATCATTGTTTTTAGAGATCATCTGGGGTCCAGATTACCCCCACAACTCTTGTCCTAATGCAGTCCCTGCAGATTTGACACACAACGTCCGGATTCCCATCATGCATTGCTTCAAAACTACGGCAAGTAGTAATGTCCTAAAACATAACTTAGACGAAGCAGAAGAACGAAGAAGAGACATGGCGACGACGAGTAAGAAAAGAAGTATGCTTGCAAGTTCCAAAATGATTGGAAAAAATCATTTCAGTTCATCCAGGACAGCTCGAAGGGGAAGGGGTATGCTGCCCGCACATTTGGTAGATCAGACTTCTCCATTGAACACGGTGGCCGAATGGATATACTCATTCATGAACGGATTATTTATATATAAGAAATACTTGAAAATATATAACCCCCCCGCCCCTCCATCTCCCGAATTCGGAGGTCTCAAGGTTGCCAAGTATGGATTTACCCTGGATAACCTTAGTGTAAAAGGGCCCTTTGTCTCTGAGGGTGCAGGCGGAACCACTGGCATATACAGACGGACTCGGAACGTAAACGTCAGCTAACTTAAAGGCCTACTGAAATGAAATTTTCTTACTTAAACGGGGATAGCAGGTCCATTCTATGTGTCATACTTGATCATTTTGCGATATTGCCATATTTTTGCTGAAAGGATTTAGTAGAGAACATCGACAATAAAGTTCGCAACTTTTGGTCGCTGATAAAAAAGCCTTGCCTCTCCCGGAAGTAGCAAACGATATGCGCGTGACGTCACAGGTTGTGGAGCTCCTCACATCTGCACATTGTTTACAATCATGGCCACCAGCAGCGAGAGCGATTCGGACCGAGAAAGCGACGATTTCCCCATTAATTTGAGCGAGGATGAAAGATTTGTGGATGAGGAAAGTGAGAGTGAAGGACTAGAGGGTAGTGGGAGCGATTCAGATAAAGAAGATGCTGTGAGAGGCGGGTGGGACCTGATATTCAGCTGGGAATGACTAAAACAGTAAATAAACACAAGACATATATATACTCTATTAGCCACAACACAACCAGGCTTATATTTAATATGCCACAAATTAATCCCGCATAACAAACACCTCCCCCTTCCCATCCATATAACCTGCCAATACAACTCAAACACCTGCACAACACACTCAATCCCACAGCCCAAAGTACCGTTCAGCTCCCCAAAGTTCATAAAGCACATATATTTCCCCAAAGTCCCCAAAGTTACGTACGTGACATGTACATAGCGGCACGCACGTACGGGCAAGCGATCAAATGTATACCGCGGTACCGCGTCTGCGTATCCAACTCAAAGTCCTCCTGGTAAGAGTCTCTGTTGTCCCAGTTCTCCACAGGCCAATGGTAAAGCTTGACTGTCATCTTTCGGGAATGTAAACAATGAAACACCGGCTGTTTTCGGCACAACAGTCAGGGGGTGCATTCTACGGCGGGGGTGCGTTATCCGGCACAACACCTGCCGCAATACACCGCTTCCCACCTACAGCTTTCTTCTTTGCCGTCTCCATTGTTCATTGAACAAATTGCAAAAGATTCACCAACACAGATGTCCAGAATACTCTGGAATTTTGCGATGAAAACAGACGACTTAATAGCTGGCCACCATGCTGTCCCAAAATGTCCTCTGCAATCCGTGACGTCACGCGCAGGCGTCATCATACCGAGACGTTTTCAGCAAGATATTTCGCGCAAAATTTAAAATTGCACTTTAGTAAGCTAACCCGGCCGTATTGGCATGTGTTGCAATGTTAAGATTTCATCATTGATATATGAACTATCAGACTGCGTGGTCGGTAGTAGTGGGTTTCAGTAGGCCTTTAATAGAAATGATCCGGATCGCCCCGAAAATCTCAAAAAGCACTTTTTTCCTAAAAGTGTCCTCAAAATCCACCCAAGACTTTTTGAGTTATGGTGCTAACTAACAAACAAACAAACCCCCGATGAATGCATAGCCTCCTGTCTGGGTAATAATATTGTCATCATTGTCAGATCCCCCCCCATTAGGGCTATGGTTTATTTGACAACACAGGACCGATAGGTGTTTTCCGCCGGTGACTATCAGCCTCTCTCCTACTTCCAATCCTCAGGCCGAGCGTCTCTGAAACGCCTCCAACAAACATGTGGCTTATCCAAGTCCTAATCACATTTGTAAACTTGAGGATCCAGGCGATGGCCCTCGAGAAACGAGCTGGAAAGGGAACAAAGAAGTTGCGAGGCCGTAATTTAAGCTGTCGGTTTGTCAGTCAGCGCGGAGCCAAAGATTTCCTCGCGAGGGAAGAAGATTTACACGCGGAAGCACACTTCATTTCAATGAGTTGTGGTGGCGTAAGTCGCACGGGGTAACTTGAACCCAATAAAGAAAATATAGCAGTGTGTAGTATGTAAACATTAGACCTATGTAGGAGGCAGTATCTTCTTCACCATTTGATTGGCAGCAGTTAACGGGTTATGTTTAAAAGCCCATACCAGCATTCTTCCCTGCTTGGCACTCAGCATCAAGGGTTGGAATTGGGGGTTAAATCACCAAAAACTATTCCCGGGCGCGGCGCCGCTGCTGCCCACTGCTCCCCTCACTTCCCAGAGGGTGATCAAGGGGATGGGTCAAATGCAGAGGACAAATTTCACCACACATAGTCCATCCATCCATTTTCTACCGCTTATTCCCTTCGGGGTCGCGGGGGGTGCTGGAGCCTATCTCAGCTACAATCGGGCGGAAGGCGGGGTACACCCTGGACAAGTCGCCACCTCATCGCAGGGCCAACACAGATAGACAGACAACATTCACACTCACATTCACACACTAGGGCCAATTTAGTGTTGCCAATCAACCTATCCCCAGGTGCATGTTTTTGCCACACATAGTGTGTGTGGCAATCATTGGTACTTTAACTTAACTTTAACTTTACACATACAAACTGTAGCACACACAAAAGCACATTTAATTAAAAAAAACGTTATTATGGTCTTAACTTTACTTATAAATGAAGTCCATGCGCAGCTCCTTTTGAACAAAAGCATCGATAACTTGTTTATAGAAGCCTTCCTTATCTCTCTTCAGTTTTAAAAGTCTCTCTGTCTCGATGGAGATCTTCCTTTAAGTATTACCTCCTGCTTGATAAAGTACATCCTTCGACTAACGTACTGTAGCACTCGACCTTAGTTCAACCTTTAGATTAGCCCTTGAAAACATGTTTATGCCAGAATATAATAATCTGCACTCCAAGCATAAACGTTTCTCCTTAGAGCTTTGGCTCAGTGTTAAAAAAAAACAAAGCTTTCCGATAACATCTTAATTCAGAGCTTTGAAGTGATGGCCAACAGCCGAAAATGAGGCTACGTCGTTTTTAGAAGGCCTCAGATAAACTTTCCAAGCACAAGTTCCCTTTTTTTTTTTTTTTTTTTACATGCGATACATTTTTTGTCTCTCCGTGAGTCCATGTGTGACATTTAATTAGCATCACGGGAAAGAAAAATGGTTTGCGTTTTCACATTGTGACGGTTTTGCAGATACTGCTGTATTTCGGTATCAAAGTCTTCACAATAATACTGTGACCCCCTGTAGGTATCAAACAAGAACTTGGTGTAAGTTTTTTTTTTTTCCGACGCTTAATCGTCGGCCGGGTCTGAAAATAAATGAATGCTATGCGCAACGCGGGACACCAAAGTGTGGGCGTGGAACACTGTAAGCAGGAATTGAAGTGTGTTCATAGTCGATGAACAACGGTGACTCTTGCTGACCTACTGCCTTCGGTAATGGCACCATTCCCAAATTATGTCGGCTCTATTGATAACCTCACTAACAACTTTGACAATGCCCTGCGCAAAACCATTGATAGTATAGCACCGCTAAAACAAAAAAGGGCCCCTAAAAGGCGCACCCCATGGTTTACAGAGGAAACCAGAGCTCATAAATTATCATGTAGAAAGTTGGAACGCAAATGGCGCGCGACCAAGCTTGAGGTTTTCCATCAAGCATGGAGTGATAGTTTAATATCGTATAAACGCATGCTTACCTTAGCTAAAGCTAAATATTACTCAAATCTCATCCGCCTCAACAAAAACGACCCTAAATTTTTGTTTAGTACAGTAGCATCGCTAACCCAACAAGGGACTCCTCCCAATAGCTCCACCCACTCGGCAGATGACTTTATGAATTTCTTTAATAAGAAAATTGAACTCATTAAAAAGGAGATTAAAGACAACGCATCCCAGCTACAACTGGGTTCTATGAACACAGATACAACTGTATCTACGACGGATACTGCAATACAAAATAGTCTCTCTCTTTTTGATGAAATAACATTAGAGGAACTATTACAGCGTGTACGTGGGATAAAACAAACAACATGTTTACTTGACCCACTTCCTGGGAAACTTATCAAGGAGCTTTTTGTATTATTAGGTCCATCAGTGCTAAATATTATAAACTTATCACTTTCCTCTGGCACTGTTCCCCTAGCATTCAAGAAAGCGGTTATTCATCCTCTGCTCAAAAGACCTAACCTTGATCCTGACCTCATGGTAAACTACCGACCGGTGTCCCACCTTCCCTTTATTTAGAAAATCCTCGAAAAAATTGTCGCACAGCAGCTAAATGAACACTTAGTGTCTAACAATCTCTGTGAACCTTTTCAATCCGGTTTCAGGGCAAATCACTCTACGGAGACAGCCCTCGCAAAAATGACTAATGATCTACTGCTGACGATGGATTCTGATGCGTCATCTATGTTGCTGCTTCTTGATCTTAGCGCTGCTTTCGATACCGTCGATCATAATATTTTATTAGAGCGTATCAAAACACGTATTGGTATGTCAGACTTAGCCTTGTCGTGGTTTAACTCTTATCTTACTGACAGGATGCAATGCGTCTCCCATAATAATGTGACCTCTGACTATGTTAAGGTAACGTGCGGAGTTCCTCAGGGTTCGGTTCTTGGCCCTGCACTCTTTAGTATTTACATGCTGCCGCTAGGCGACATCATACGCAAATACGGTGTTAGCTTTCATTGCTATGCTGATGACACCCAACTCTACATGCCCCTAAGGCTGACCAACACGCCGGATTGTAGTCAGCTGGAGGCGTGTCTTAATGAAATTAAACATTGGATGTCCGCTAACTTCTTGCAACTCAACGCCAAGAAAACGGAAATGCTGATTATCGGTCCTGCTAAACACCGACATTTATTTAATAATACCACCTTAACATTTGACAACCAAACAATTACACAAGGCGAATCAGTAAAGAATCTGGGTATTATCTTCGACCCAACTCTCTCGTTTGAATCACACATTAAGAGTGTTACTAAAACGGCCTTCTTTCATCTCCGTAATATCGCTAAAATTCGTTCTATTTTATCCACTAGCGACGCTGAGATCATTATTCATGCGTTCGTTACGTCTCGTCTCGACTACTGTAACGTATTATTTTCGGGTCTCCCTATGTCTAGCATTAAAAAATTACAGTTGGTACAAAATGCGGCTGCTAGACTTTTGACAAGAACAAGAAAGTTTGATCATATTACGCCTATACTGGCTCACCTGCACTGGCTTCCTGTGCACTTAAGAAGTGACTTTAAGGTTTTACTACTTACGTATAAAATACTACACGGTCTAGCTCCGTCCTATCTTGTCGATTGTATTGTACCATATGTCCCGGCAAGAAATCTGCGTTCAAAGAACTCCGGCTTATTAGTGATTCCCAGAGCCCAAAAAAAGTCTGCGGGCTATAGAGCGTTTTCTATTCGGGCTCCAGTACTATGGAATGCCCTCCCGGTAACAATTAGAGATGCTACCTCAGTAGAAGCATTTAAGTCCCATCTTAAAACTCATTTGTATACTCTAGCCTTTAAATAGCCCCCCTGTTGGACCAGTTGATCTGCCGTTTCTTTTCTTTTCTCCTCTGCTCCCCTTTTCCTTGAGGGGGGGGGGGGCACAGGTCCGGTGGCCATGGATGAAGTGCTGGCTGTCCAGAGTCGGGACCCGGGGTGGACCGCTCGCCTGTGCATCGGCTGGGAACATCTCTACGCTGCTGACCCGTCTCCGCTCGGGATGGTGTCCTGCTGGCCCCACTATGGACTGGACTCTTACTATTATGTTGGATCCACTATGGACTGGACTCTCACAATATTATGTCAGACCCACTCGACATCCATTGCTTTCGGTCTCCCCTAGAGGGGGGGGGTTACCCACATATGCGGTCCTCTCCAAGGTTTCTCATAGTCATTCACATCGACGTCCCACTGGGGTGAGTTTTTCCTTGCCCGTATGTGGGCTTTGTACCGAGGATGTCGTTGTGGCTTGTGCAGCCCTTTGAGACACTTGTGATTTAGGGCTATATAAATAAAGATTGATTGATGATTGATTGATGATGAGAAGAATATATATTTTTTGATAAATCAAAATATATCCACAACTCTTTGAGTTATGTTACGAACAAACACACTAAAAAACTTCTTGATCAATCCTCAATCCATCCACCCTTGTTTTCATCCTGGAAATGTTGCCTTCTAAAAACGGTCATACGGAAAAGATATTTGAAGCCAAACATCAGTGTGAAGTGAATTATATTTATATAGCGCTTTTCTCTAGTGACTTTTACATAGTGAAACCCAATATCTAAGTTACATTTAAACCAGTGTGGGTGGCACCGGGAGCAGGTGGGTAAAGTGTCTTGCCCAAGGACACAACGGCAGTGACTAGGACGGCGGAAGCGGGGATCGAACCTGGAACCCTCAAGTTGCTGGTACGGCCACTCTACCAACCGAGCTATACCGCCCCAGTTTGTGAGGTATTTCAAATATTAAACGTGACATTTTTTCTGAGAAACGGCATATTCTAGACCAGGAGTCGGCAACCTTTACCAGTCAAAGAGCCATTTTGACCAGTCTCACAAATTAAAGTAAACAATGGGAGCCACAAAAATCTTTTGAAATTTAACATGAAATAACACTGTTTACGAAGTTTTTTTTTTTGCTTTTTTTTTCTTGTATTTATGTCATGGATGTATGTATATATGTACAGTATATGTTTATATATATGTTTACATATGTATATGTACATATACACACACACACACACACACACACACACACACACACACACACACATATATATATATATATATATATATATATATATATATATATATGTATATATATATATATATATATATATGTATATATACATATACATGTATATATACATTTACATGTATATATATGTATACATGTATATATATATATATATATATATATATATATATATATATATATATATATATATATATATATATATATATATATATATATATGAGTGTGAATGTGAGTGTGAATGTTGTCTGTCTATCTGTGTTGGCCCTGTGATGAGGTGGCGACTTGTCCAGGGTGTACCCCGCCTACCGCCCGAATGCAGCTGAGATAGGCTCCAACGACCCCCCGCGACCCCAAAAGGGACAAGCGGTAGAAAATGGATGGCTGGATATATATATATATATATATATATATATATATATATATATATATATATATTTTTTTTTTTTTTTTTTTTTTTTTTTAATTTAACTATAGTATCAAAAGTATCAATATTTTTTTATTGGAGAATCGATATTAGATTATAAATATTTGATATCAGCGGTGAGCATGATTATTTGGTATCAGTGGTATCGATATTTCAGTATCGATCCGCACATCACTCGCAAACATATCTTAAAAGTCAAACTCCAAAACAAACTGACGATATGATTGAATCCGGCACAAGTTAACCCTCATCTAAAAGTTGATAAATGGCAGGTTTTCACTGTATAACCTTTGACACATTGTGCTTACCATCAATCAACCGTTTTTTTAAAGTTTTGTCAAATTTTGGAGAAAGCCGTCTCATTCCGAATCATCAAATAGCCATGCTTGGTTGCCAGACATTTCTGCCCTCGGATATTATCATAAAAGACACGCAGTAAATCATGCACTTTTCGCAGAATTTATACCTCATTCACCTTGACATTTGGGTTTTAAAGCCAAAACAAGACTGTACGCAATCTGGTGTGACATACAGTTAGTCGTCACAGTCATGATTGCTGTGCTGAGTGCTTGGAAATAATGAGAAGATTGTTGGCGTAAAAGGAAGTCACACACTCTCTTTAGTGCTGCACAATTAACTACATTTTATACACGATCACAATTTTGGCTGCCACGTTTGAATGCGGGTGATCGCCTGCGATATTGACATTTAAAAAGCGTGCTCGGCCGCATATCAAATCAAGCACTTTCTCAGAAAAGTAACAATGGCCCACTTAAGAACTTTCAGTTTCAATTGATTTTGGCGGCGCCAGTGGATCAAAGTGGTATTGTTTTGCCAGAAGACGACCACATTTCCCATGAGGATTAGCGCGTATATTGTAATATTGGCACAAATATTACAACCATACCAGGGGTCGGCAACCCAAAACGATGAAAGAGCCATATTGGACTAAAAATACAAAAAACAAATCTGTCTGGAGCCTCAAAAAATGAAAAGCCATATGAAAGTCTTATAATGAAGGCAACACATGATGTAAGTGTCTATATTAGCAATACTAGCCTTGTATCAAAATGACTTTGTGTCGCAGGCTGAAGCAAATCTTAGTTGACAGAAATGTTAAAATGTAATATTTATTCTCCACATTTTTACAATATTAGAAACCATTAGTAAATCAGAGGCTACTCAGAAGGTGAGATAACTGGCTTTTAATGGCCAAAGGTATAGATGTGTGTGTCCAAGTTAAAGGAAACGACAGGCTGTCTTCTTTTAATAGATTTATTACAATCTTTGGCAAGCTAGGTAACGTTTGCTGTGGTCTGGAACAACATGGCACACTAACAACTATCTGAAATGCACCCAATATGACATACAAATCTTGTGTCATGAGACATGCAAAACTAAATTATATACATACTTTGTACAAAGAGGATAAAAGTAAAGGATATTAAATGAGCTCAAATATACCTACAAAAGAGGCAAAATGATGCAATATGTACATACAGTTAGCCTAAATAGCATGTTAGCATTGATTAGCTTGAAGTCTTGCACTGACCAAATATGCCTGATTAGCTCTCTAACAAGTCAATAACATCAATAAAGCGCACCTTTGTGCATTCCTGCACAGCATAAAACTTTTGGTGGACAAAATGAGACAAAGAAGGAGTGGAAGATTTTACATGTAAACAAACTGTTGCGTCACAGTCCACACACTATGATGAGTTCAAGAGCTGCCAAAATTAGTAGGACAAAACGATGTTCACCAAATACTCTCATCAGTGAAGCATACACACAAACATATTAAACAGTGGGCTTTCTAACAATTGGGAAGGTTTGTGTCATGTTTGTCCTCAAACAAAAAAACATACTACCGGTAACACTAAAAAAATATTTTTTCCCCATCTTTTTCCATTTTCAATCCTTTGTTAAAAATGCTCCAGGGAGCCACTAGGGCGACACTAAAGAGCCGCATGCGTTGACCCCCGGGCTATACTGATGTTAAATAGCAGATGCTATCAATAAATGATCTTGGATTGCGCTACAAACATGACACTACTACCAAGAATGTATCGGTGTGGATGCAGGTCAAGGAAATAGTAGTGAAACTATAACGCTGGTGGCTATTTATTGCTACCAGGCAAATTTCCGATAGCTATTGATAGCATTATCATTTTGATTTGAGCATTGAAATCACTTACTAGTCCAACAGGAACAGAGCCAAGGCAGCATTGGTCTGAAATCCCTCGTCTTTGAGCTCATGCCAGGGAGTGAAGGCCGAGCCAATGTTGATCCCGACTGTCCTTAAATTTGGGTATGTTCGGTTTTTCAATGTCAATCAATCAATGTTTATTTATTTAGCCCTAAATCACAAGTGTCTCAAAGGGCTGCACAAGCCACAACGACATCCTCGGTACAGAGCCCACATAAGGGCAAGGAAAAACTCACCCCAGTGGGACGTCGATGTGAATGACTATGAGAAACCATGGAGAGGACCGCATATGTGGGTAACCCCCTCACATAGCGGGCGCTCTTTGACGTGTGGCAGCTTTTACCCCCAACAGTGCTTGTAGTTTATTAGAAAATAAAATATAAGTTATACTATACACTAGGGCTGCGAATCTTTGGGTGTCCCACGATTCGATTCAATATCGATTCTTGGGGTCACGATTAGATTATAAATCGATTTTTTCGATTCAACGCGATTCTCGATTCAAAAACGATATTTTTCCGATTCAAAACAATTCTCTATTCATTCAATACATAGGATTTCAGCAGGATCTACCCCAGTCTGCTGACATGCAGGCAGAGTAGTAGATTTTTGTAAAAAAACGTTTATAATTGTAAAGGACAATGTTTTATCAACTGATTGCAATAATGTAAATTTGTTTTAACTATTAAATGAACCAAAAATATGACTTATTTTATCTTTGGGAAAATATTGGACACAGTGTCTTGTCAAGCTTATGAGATGCGATGCAAGTGTAAGCCACTGTGACACTATTGTTCTTTTTTTTTTTTTTTATAAATGTCTAATGATAATGTCAATGAAAGATTGTTAATCACTGCTATGGGGGGGGGGGGGGGGGGGGGGTTCTTTGTTTGTTTCCTCAGACAAAACTTTTCGTTTCTTTGGTTGTTTTGGCGCTTTGACCATGATAGCAGTAATTGCACAAAGGCGTTCTTCTTGTAGTTTTTTGGCGACACGCAGGCATTTGCATCGACTTCCGTCTTTTTAACGAATGGGAAAAGGGGGGAGTCAGCACATTTGTAGTTTTTTGTGTGGCAGGATTCCTGCCACCCTCCTCAAAGTCGCTAAGTGGGGACTACAGATGAAAACTAGCCTTCTGGCTAATTCTGGCTTTTTTAACCATGTTTAGTCATGTGTTTTATGAAATTGCATTGCCCCTTTTGAAATAAACTCATCTTAAAGTGCCAGCTAAAGTGATACAGACCCCCTCAGGCCATGACAGAGGTGTCATTCAGTATCATTCCAAAAGTTATGAAATCATTTTATGAAGGTTGCAACGTTACTTAGTGCTGCTTTAGGACAGGTGTAGCACAGGGGTCTCCATCCCTCGGCTCTGGAGACACAAGTGGCTCTCCCGCCTCCCTGTTGTGACTCCCTCAGATTTTTGTTTCAGAAAATGTTTGCATTTTTAAAAAACAGTTCTATAATTTCCGACTGTCTGTGAGGCCGTGAAATCTCAGAGGTTGAATTCTGAGGCGCAAGTAAAAGAGAGTGGAAGCCTGTGTGTTCAGTTCAGCTTCTTGAGTGTGCAACTAACCACAAATGTTTGCCAAGAGAGAAAAAGAATGGACAGATTGCTTTTCCTGTAGAATAAAAAAGGTCAAAACTTTTAAAAGTTTATAAGCAGTGTTCGATTTTACGGCTTTATACTATTTTTCTTTAGTGGAAGAGGCGGCAAAATGTCTCTTTTGATGGTAAAGGTTACAAACCTTGCACTATCAAGACTAACGGCTAGACATCAGGCGAAATTGTGTCTGGGGACAACATTTTCTCGCCGGTGTTCTGGCGAAACATGCTCCCCATTGGAATGCATGCACTCCCTGCATCTGCGCATTTGTATGAGTCCTGAATGCGGAAATGTACAATCGCTACACTAAATAATACTATATTTTTTCTGTCATTAGATATACGTTTCACACTAAAAACGATAAAATATGATTAGGTCAAGTGCGGGTGTCCAATTTATAGCCCCGAAGAAAAAAACATTCATATGGATTACACAGGGGTGCCAAACTTGTTTTCATTGAGGGCAACTTCGCAGTTATGTGGTTGCCCCGCTTTTAACAATGAGTAATATATGAATATACATGTATATATATTTTTTTTACAGAAGCTGCAAAAAATATATTAACATTTTACTTCAAAAACTGGCAGCTCAGTCACCAGAATTTTGCAGTAAAAGCAGTGTTTTTTTTACAGCATATAAAAAAAATTAATAAATGGAATGGAATGGAAAATCAATACCACTGTTAAAATTCAAGCCAACTCACCACTTGGTGGTGAGTTGGCTGTGATGGTGGGGGAGAATGCCGGACAGACCTGGCAGGCCCAAACGCATTGTGAGGGTTTGCTGGGAACGTCTGGCAGAGTCTCCTGTCAGAAAGAGTTTCAATTCCCACCTCCGGAAGAACTTTGAACATGTCACGAGGGAGGTGCTGGACATTGAGTCCGAATGGACCATGTTCCGCGCCTCTATTGTCGAGGCGGCTGATTGGAGCTGTGGCCGCAAGGTAGTTGGTGCTTGTCGCGGCGGTAATCCTAGAACCCGTTGGTGGACACCGGCGGTGAGGGATGCCGTCAAGCTGAAGAAGGAGTCCTATCGGGTTCTTTTGGCTCATAGGACTTCCGGACGGCTTCGAAGCAATTCTGGACCACCATCCGCCGCCTCAGGAAGGGGAAGCAGTGCACTACCAACACCGTGTATGGCGAGGATGGTGTTCTGCTGACCTCGACTGCGGATGTTGTGGATCGGTGGAGGGAATACTTCGAAGACCTCCTCAATCCCACCAACACGTCTTCCTATGAGGAAGCAGTGCCTGGGGAGTCTGTGGTGGGCTCTCCTATTTCTGGGGCTGAGGTTGCTGAGGTAGTTAAAAAGCTCCTCGGTGGCAAGGCCCCGGGGGTAGATGAGATCCGCCCGGAGTTCCTTAAGGCTCTGGATGCTGTGGGGCTGTCTTGGTTGACAAGACTCTGCAGCATCGCGTGGACATCGGGGGCGGTACCACTGGATTGGCAGACCGGGGTGGTGGTTCCTCTCTTTAAGAAGGGGAACCGGAGGGTGTGTTCTAACTATCGTGGGATCACACTCCTCAGCCTTCCCGGTAAAGTCTATTCAGGTGTACTGGAGAGGAGGCTACGCCGGATAGTCGAACCTTGGATTCAGGAGGAACAGTGTGGTTTTCGTCCTGGTCGTGGAACTGTGGACCAGCTCTATACTCTCGGCAGGGTCCTTGAGGGTGCATGGGAGTTTGCCCAACCAGTCTACATGTGTTTTGTGGACTTGGAGAAGGCATTCGACCGTGTCCTTCGGGAGGTCCTGTGGGGTGTGCTCAGAGAGTATGGGGTATCGGACTGTCTGATTGTGGCTGTCCGCTCCCTGTATGATCAGTGCCAGAGCTTGGTCCGCATTGCCGGTAGTAAGTCGGACACGTTTCCAGTGAGGGTTGGACTCCGCCAAGGCTGCCCTTTGTCACCGATTCTGTTCATAACTTTTATGGACAGAATTTCTAGGCGCAGTCAAGGCGTTGAGGGGATCTGGTTTGGTGGCTGCAGGATTAGGTCTCTGCTTTTTGCAGATGATGTGGTCCTGATGGCTTCATCTGGCCAGGATCTTCAGCTCTCACTGGATCGCTTCGCAGCTGAGTGTGAAGCGACTGGGATGAGAATCAGCACCTCCAAGTCCGAGTCCATGGTTCTCGCCCGGAAAAGGGTGGAGTGCCATCTCCGGGTTGGGGAGGAGATCTTGCCCCAAGTGGAGGAGTTCAAGTACCTCGGAGTCTTGTTCACGAGTGAGGGAAGAGTGGATCGTGAGATTGACAGGTGGATCGGTGCGGCGTCTTCAGTAATGTGGACGCTGTATCGATCCGTTGTGGTGAAGAAGGAGCTGAGCCGGAAGGCAAAGCTCTCAATTTACCGGTCGATCTACGTTCCCATCCTCACTTATGGTCATGAGCTTTGGGTTATGACCGAAAGGACAAGATCACGGGTACAAGCGGCCGAAATTAGTTTCCTCTGCCGGGTGGCGGGGCTCTCCCTTAGAGATAGGGTGAGAAGCTCTGCCATCCGGGAGGAGCTCAAAGTAAAGCCGCTGCTCCTCCACATCGAGAGGAGCCAGATGAGGTGGTTCGGGCATCTGATCAGGATGCCACCCGAACGCCTCCCTAGGGAGGTGTTTAGGGCACGTCCGACCGGTAGGAGGCCGCGGGGAAGACCCAGGACACGTTGGGAAGACTATGTCTCCCGGCTGGCCTGGGAACGCCTCGGGGTCCCACAGGAAGAGCTGGACGAAGTGGCTGGGGAGAGGGAAGTCTGGGCTTCCCTGCTTAGGCTGCTGCCCCCGCGACCCGACCTCGGATAAGCGGAAGAAGATGGATGGATGGATGGAATATTACATTTTAAAAGATATGCAATTGCATGCAGTGCATGATTTTTATTGTCAAAAGGGAAAGAACAAATACATTTAGTAAGAAAATATTAAGCATCTTATTAACGCATATTATTTCCAAGCTTTCGCGGGCCACATAAAATATTGTGGCGGGCACCTGACACCTGTGGATTAACAGAACTAAAGGCATCATGTCATGAGAAAAAGCTGATAGGTTAATGCTAATAATCAACCAAACATATTTAAATACAATCTTTAAATATATAGCTAACTTTTATTTACCCTTTTCATTACAAACTACATGATGACGTCACGTTCATGTGCCCCCCAACACTATGTATTACCTCTCATAAATAATAATCATTCATAACTGTGATTTCAATATTGATACATATTAATACACCGATTACACACTATCTTGCTTTTTCCACAGAGTACAACCTTGTAATGCCTTAAAAAGCCAAGCACAGCATGCTCTGTTGCACAATGAACATGCATCAGTCGAAGATAATTGTAACATTGCTATTCCTGCACCTGGGAGTGTCTTTATTTTTGTGTAGATGGATGAAAACGCAATAGGAAAATGGATTCACGCAGACGCATTAAAATGTTCCTATCAATGAATCCGAACCTAATATAGAGCTTCCACTTAAAATGAAAACGGGATGTTTGGCTGCTTTGATCATTTGTTTTGTTTTGGGAGATGTGTGCTTCAATACAATTAGTTATGAGTGCAGCGAGCATACGAAACCATATATGTCAAATAAAACAATGTCCCGTGTTTTCCATTAATTGCTATCCGGATTGAATAATTAATATAGCCACTGTTGAGGAATGAAAATATTCAAATAAAAAAGTATGTCTACTCATTTTGGCTCGTCTGCCTCATCTGATGCACTTTAGCTAGCAGATAAATGAATGTTTAAAAAGCAAGGAAGCAAAAGAGACTCTGCAGGTTTGGATGTAGAAGTTTGCAAAAAAAAGTATATACTTGCTGAGTAATAAACATAATAATAGTGTGTAAAATGAGCGTGCATCCAAGTACTACTACAATGTATTTTATACACTACAGTATTTAGTAACACTAATGTAAATGGATCAGGAATGTAAAAAAAAATACACTTGCACCGAAAGAACAGCATGAAAAACAAAGTGACACTGCTGAGGCAGAGAAGAAAACTGAAATGAGCATTTGACAAAATATAGAAATCATCATCTATAGCAGGGGTGTCAAACTCATTTTCATTGAGGGCCACATCGCAGTAATGGCTGCTTTCAGAGGGGTGCTTTTTAAAAATTAATTTACATTATGCATGCTGGTAATACCCTGTGATTAATCATGATTAATCAAAATGCATATGCATTTGATTATTAAATTTTTTTTTTTTATGTATAATTTGCTTTAAAATCATAAATACATGTGACAAGCAGATATATTTTGATATATTTGTCAAGACTTGGACTTTGGCATGGTTTGTTTTCCCATATTGCAAAGGATTTGGACCAGACATGTCGTGAAGTTAAATACATGATTTAATAATAGATTTTAAAAAGTATAAACAAAAGTCGCGCACAAGGCGGGGAACAAACTTGGCTATCCATCCATCCATCCATTTTCTACCGCTTATTCCCTAAAAAAACAAAATTCGCAAAAAGGCAGAACTATGGAAAAAAAAGGAATAAACAAAAGGCGCTCACAGCGGAGGTACAAAACAGTGCCTTGAATAAACAAAAAACTTACGTGGCAATAAAAGAGCAGCATGAACTATGACCTGGACAGAGTAAGCAGCATGTCAAGAGTGCAGAGCATGAATGTGATGTCGCCAGGCCGACCAACAGAAAATGAAAAGCTTAAATAACACAGACATAATGATAAATGATAAATGGGTTGTACTTGTATAGCGCTTTTCTACCTTCAAGGTACTCAAAGCGCTTTGACACTACTTCCACATTTACCCATTCACACACTGATGGAGGGAGCTGCCATGCAAGGCGCTAACCAGCACCCATCAGGAGCAAGGGTGAAGTGTCTTGCTCAGGACACAACGCACATGACGAGGTTGGTACTAGGTGGGGATTGAACCAGGGACCCTCGGGTCGCGCACGGCCATTCTTCCACTGCGCCACGCTGTCACATGATTAACAACAGGTGCGTGAGTGCAAATGAATCAGGTGTGTGACACGAGGACGGGTGAAAACTAATGGGTTGTCATGGAAACAAAAACAGGAACCGACAAAATCCAAAAAAGCACATGGCCGAACAAAACATGATCACACAGACATGACAATATTAGTTTTTTTCCTCACAAAATAGTTTTGCAATACTTTATATAATAATATAATTGGCATGATCAGATAATACTAAAGTTTTTTTTCTGTCAAAATTGAAAGAACATTTACTAAAAAAATAAAAAAATAAAAAGTATTTTATTGAAATCCAATTTTTCCAGGCTTTTGCAGGCTGCATAGAATGAGGTGGCGGGCCTTGAGTTTGACACCTATGATCTACAGGGAAATAATAGGCACAACATGTTTAGGGGCACAACGATGAGCCGACATTGTCGACAAATATCGATATTACAAAATTTGTCGGCGACAATTATATTTGTCGACAAAAGTCGGACATGGTCACTCATGTTTCTCCGCGTGAAAGCGGGTACGCACCGCCACTCGCTAAAAACATTGCCAGTGATAATGTGAAGTGTGAGAACTTTTCCTCCTATTCTTGTTAAAAACATGACTAACTTGCTAATTTTGCAAAGAGGACCATAGCTCGCTAACGGAATGTGAGACGAAGTCGTGTGTAAAATAACTTTAACTATCATTTCAGCCAGCTAAACTTTGTCTACATCAATTCAAGTACTTTTTAAAGCAGAGTCAATTTGCAATTCCGTGCAAAAGGGCACAATAACAAAGGCGAATCGCATGCGCACAAACACACACACACACACACACACACACACACACACACACACACACACACACACACACACACACACACACACACACACACACACACACACACACACACACACACACATACACACACACATTCTCATTAATTAGTCAACATGTTAGAAATGAATCAATGATACAATTCTATACATTGAGTCCAATAGAGTGCTAAAACTGTCAGGAGTTAAGATTAGAGATGTTCGATATTATCGGCCGATAAATGCTTTAAAATGCAATATCGGAAATTATCGGTATCGTTTTTTTTAATCATCGGTATCGGTATCGGTTTTTTTTTTTTTTTTAATAAATCAACATAAAAAACACAAGATACACTTACAATTAGTGCACCAACCCAAAAAACCTCCTTCCCCCATTCACACAAAAGGGTTGTTTCTTTCTGTTATTAATATTCTGGTTCCTACATTATATATCAATATATATCAATACAGTCTGCAAGGGATACAGTCCGTAAGCACACATGATTGTGCGTGCTGCTGGTCCACTAATAGAACTAACCTTTAACAATTAATTTTACTCATTTTCATTAATTACTAGTTTCTATGTAACTGTTTTTATTATGTTTTACTTTCTTTTTTATTCAAGAAAATGTTTTTAATTTATGTATCTTATTTTATTATTATTTTTAAAAAGGACCTTATCTTCACCATACCTGGTTGTCCAAATTAGGCATAATAATGTGTTAATTCCACGACTGTATATATCGGTATCGGTTGATATCGGTATCGGTAATTAAGAGTTGGACAATATCGGAATATCGGATACCGGCAAAAAAGCCATTATCGGACATCCCTAGTTAAGATAGTCAAAATAGTCGTTACAGAAGAATAAGTGATTATTACATTTTAACAGAAGTGTAGGTAGAACATGTTAAATGAGAAAGTAAGCAGATATTAACTGTAAATGAACAAGTAGATGAATAATTCATTTTCTACCACTTGTCCTTATTGATGTGGACAAAATAATAGAACGATAAATGACACAATATGTTACTGCATATGTCAGCAGCTAAATTAGGAGCCTTTTTTTGTATACTTACTACTAAAAGACAAGTTGTCTAGTATGTTCACTATTTTATCTAACCTCTTAAAGGCCCAAGCTGTTTGTTTACATTATTTTTTTATTTCTCTTTGCTATTTGGGCTTAATGGACCCTAATTAGAATAAGAAACTAAAAATAATATTTTTATACTATGTACTTAGGTACACAAATGTGTACTTCATGTGTAGTGGCATGCACATTTTTATTTTTACACTTTTTTCCCCCCAAATTCCATTGTATGTTATACTCTTCTGACACCACCAGATAGCAGTATAAGTGTCCATATGTCGGCATAAGACCCCAATTCAGTAGTTTACACAATTTTGGAAATAAGAGCTAAAAGGTGCTGTCCACGCATGTGGCCACTAAGGCCTTTAGGGGCGGTATAGCTCGGTTGGTAGAGCGGCCGTGCCAGCAACTTCAGGGTTGCAGGTTCGATCCCCGCTTCCGCCATCCTAGTCACTGCTGTTGTGTCCTTGGGCAAGACACTTTACCCACCTTAAAACTTTTAAGTGGGTGGCACTTTAAACCAGTGCCACCAACACTGGTTTAAATGTAACTTAGATATTGGGTTTCACTATGTAAAGCGCTTTGAGCATACTTGCCAACCCTCCCGAATTTTCCGGGAGACTCCCGAAATTCAGCGCCTCTCCCGAAAACCTCCCGGGACAAATATTCTCCCGAAAATCTCCCGATTTTCAGCCGGAGCTGACAGCCTTTTTTCACGACGGGAGGACAACAGGGTGACAAGAACTAAATCATCCAGATGAGATAAATTGTATTATTATGTTTATCTTACCTAAAAATAAATATATTTATTAATAAAAAAAATTAAAAAAAACGAAATAAATTGTTACTATATTTTGCTAAAAACATCAAAATTAATTGTATTTTTATTTGTATTTTTTCTGACTCCTTTTTACATCCAGCCATTAGAATTATACATTAAAATAAATATATTTGAAATAATTAATTTTAAATTATCATAATAATTCATTTAAAATGACCATATTTAATTATTAAAATAATTGCTTGTTTATCAACAACTTTAGCATTTTATTCATTACATTTTGAAGCTCTCAGAAGCCAAGTTATGTTATATTTCTTAATATTTATTTATGCAAGTTTGAAGTATCAATTATCTAAACACAGTTTTATTTGCATATTTTCAGGATGTAGATATATATATATATATATGTATGTATATATATATATATATATATATATATATATATATATATATATATATATATATATATATATATATATATATATATATATATATATATGTATATGTATGAAATACTTGACTTGGTGAATTCTAGCTGTCAATATACTCCTCCCCTCTTAACCACGCCCTCAACCACGCCCTGCCCCACCCCCGACCACGCCCCCACCCCCCACCTCCCGAAATTGGAGGTCTCAATGTTGGCAAGTATGGCTTTGAGTCACTAGAGAAAAGCGCTATATAAATATAATTCACTTCACTTTTGAGGTTAAGGACAAAATTGCAATAAGAAACATATGTTTAATGTACCCTAAGATTTTTTGTTAAAATAAAGCCAATATTTTTTGTGGTCCCCTTTATTTAGAAAAGTACCGAAAAGTACCAAAATACTTTTGGTACCGGTACCGGAACCAAAATATTGGTATCGGGACAACACTAACACACACACACCGAGCACCCACTGGCAGAAATGTAGATCGGCGCCTATGCTGTACAGTATGTCAATTCCTACTCAATGCGGGTTTTCTAGCCATCAAAAGCATCAAGGTCAGTATTCTGTTGTGATTCTCTTGAGCATAGGTGGCTTGCACGATATATTCAGACTAAATAATAAGCCACGCTGAGGGCGCAGAACATTGAGGGATGCGGACATTTGCATTTTTTGCAAGTTAATCTTCCCTCGGCATGTCGCTCTGCAGCTTCTTCAGGTAATTTATTCTCGCACAGTCTCACAAAAGCTCCAGCTAACGGATACAAAAGCAATACATTTGTCATTAATTAACTCCTTTCCCTGACCCGGGCCACGGCACAACAAATGCATTGTTTGGAAGCTCGAAAGTAATTTCTTTCTGCTTATTTGACCTCGCCCCCTGATTATGAGGAGCATCAAGTCAAGTCACAAAAGGACAAAGCGTGTCGTAGGTTATGGAAGAAAAAGGACCGGCAGTCCAAAGGTCATCTAATAAAATAAGGAAGAGGATGTCAAGTACACTAAAACTCTGAACTGTATTTGTCCTTCAGCTGAAGAATATTATTCTGCGCCAAGGAAAGCTGTTGGCACACTGATAGAAGCAGAGGAGGTGGGAAGAAGCCCTTTTACGATAAACAGAGGGGAGATGATATTGAGATTGTTGAGGTTTTCATCAAAACAACTGAATATTTTTTCAAATTATTCAACTATTATTATTATTTAATCTTTTTCTTGAAGGTGTTTCTCCAAAAACAATATGTTGTCTTATAGTCAGGGTCTTCTTATGTACAGTACTGATCTGTAATTGTATGAACTAGGGGTGTAACGATATGAACATTTCATATTATGGTTCAGGGTTTTCGCGCGGTGTTAAAAAAAGTCGAAAAAAGTCTTATGTCACGTACGGCGGGGGAAGGGGACGACACAACGGCAGGAAGCAGTTCAATAGGTTTATTGAAACTGATGATAAGACGATGCAAAGTATTAGCAATGTAAACGTTACCAGAGGGTGTTGTCCGTGCGTTTTGGATGAATCCTTCAAAAGTCCAGAGGGGCAAGGCAAGAAGACAGTCCGTGGACAAGCGAGAGGTCGAGGGGGGGCTGGAGAGAGGTGCAGAGGTTCGTGTCCGAGCGGGGGTCGAGGATAGAGTGAAGCAGTCCAAAATCCGGAGCACTGGATACGGAGGGAACACTGCAGGGAGCATAGAGGACATAAGACACGGGTGGAGGGAAAGCACAGAAAGAGCAGGTACGAGGAGGGAAGCCAGAGACGGGATGCTTACTACATGGAGTGAACTACGTTCCGGCACTGGATCTTCGGGTCCGCTGATCTTAATGCCGTCTGCCCTCATCAGATCCCGGTACGCTAATTGCTGCAGATGGCATGAGTTGAGTTGAGTTGAATCGAGTCAACAAAGATTTGCTTCAGCCTGCGACACAGTCATTTTGATAGTAGGCTATTATAGCTAATAAAGACACTTACATCATGTGTTGCCTTCATTATAAGACTTATATACGGCTTTTCATTTTTTTGCGGCTCCAGACAGATTTGGCTTTTGTATTTTTGGTCCAATATGGCTATTTCAACGTTTTTGGTTGCCGACCCCTGAGCTAAACTAAGACAAAACAGAAACCACAGAAGTAAAGAGACATTTTGAGACCCTTTCCCTGAAACCTGATAGCCATGTTAGAAGTCTAGTGGTAATAAAGGACTCAGACTTGATCTTTAAAGGGGAACATTATCACAATTTCAGAATGGTTAAAACCATTACAAATCAGTTCCCAGTGGCTTATTATATTTTTCAAAGTTTTTTTCAAAATTTTACCCATCACACAATATCCCTAAAAAAGCTTCAAAGTGCCTGATTTTAACCATCGTTATAAACACCTGTCCATTTTCCTGTGACATCACATAGTGAAGCCAACACAAACAAACATGGCGGAAAGAACAGCAAGCTATAGCGACACTAGCTCGGATTCAGACTCAAATTTCAGCGGCTTAAGCGATTCAACAGATTACGAATGTATTGAAACGGATGGTTGTAGTGTGGAGGCAGGTAGCGAAAATGAAATTGAAGAAGAAACTGAAGCTATTGAGCCATATCGGTTTGAACCGTATGCAAGCGAAACCGACGAAAACGACACGACAGCCAGCGACACGGGAGAAAGCGAGGACGAATTTGGCAATCGCCTTCTAACCAACGATTGGTATGTGTTTGCTTGGCATTAAAGGAAACTAACAACTATGAACTAGGTTTACAGCATATGAAATACAACAACATGCACTTTGAGAGTGCAGACAGCCCAATTTTCATCAATTAATATATTCTGTAGACATACCCTCATGTCAGCAGGCCAGGGAAGCTAGGGTCGATATTCTTCTCTTGATCATCTTCGGGACGGTGTGAGCCAAGACATCCAGGGGGGTTTAGCTCGCTCGTCTGCGGGAACAAACTGCCGCCATTGCTTGCCCTGCTACCGATGTCCTTTGTCCCTGAATTGCTCACACACTCCGGCAGATTCAATGGGGGTCTGGCGGCAGATTTCTTTGACTTTATCGTTGGAAATGCATCTGCTTTGAGTGTCGCAGGATATCCACACATTCTTGCCATCTCTGTCGTAGCATAGCTTTCGTCGGTAAAGTGTGCGGAACAAACGTCCAATTTCTTGCCACTTTCACATCTTTGGGCCACTGGTGCAACTTGAATCCGTCCCTGTTTGTGTTGTTACACCCTCCGACAACACACCGACGAGGCATGATGTCTCCAAGGTACGGAAAACAGTCGAAAAAAAGGAAAATAACAGAGCTGATTTGACTCGGTGTTTGAGAAAATGGCGGATTGCTTCCCGATGTGAAGTCACGTTGTGACGTCATCGCTCCGAGAGCGAATATTAGAAAGGCGTTTAATTCGCCAAAATTCACCCATTTAGAATTCGGAAATCGGTTAAAAAAATATATGGTCTTTTTTCTGCAACATCAAGGTATATATTGACGCTTACATAGGTCTGGTGATAATGTTCCTCTTTAAGTCAATAACATCAGCAGCTGTTTACCACCTAAAACATTGCCAAAATCAGAGAAATAATGTCTAAATCAGACTTAAAAAGACTAATCCATGCCTTTGTCTCCAGCAGGTTAGACTAATGTAATGGCCTTCTCACTGGGCTCTCTAAACAAGCTGTAAAGCAGCTGCAGTACATCCTAAATTATGCTGCTCGAGTCCCGACTAGAACCAGAAAATACGACCATATTAGTCCAGTGCGTAGGTCACTGCACTGGCTTCCTTTTGCTCAGAGAATAGACTTTAAAACAGCTCTCCTTGTGTACAAGTCTTTTTCATGGTCTAATGCCAAAGTACATCTCTGACATGTTAGAACCATATGAACCATCTCGAGCTCTCAGGACCTCAGGGAGTGGTCTCCTGCTGGTGCCCAGAGTCAGGACCAAACATGGCAAAACGCAGTTTTATGCTCCTAAAATCTAGAATTGTCTTCCTGAAGATGTGAGGCATGACTCTACATTGGCAATGTTTAAATCCAGCCTGAAAACACTTTTATATAATTGTACATATGAAAACTAATACAACTATATTTTATCTACACTCTTTGATTGGTTTTAATTTCAATAATTATGATTTTTTTTTGTGATAAATAATTTGAAATATGATTTTGTGTATGAATTGTGCTCTATAAATAAACTTGACTTGCTTTGCCGCGTCAACTGTCTAATCAAAAGATATGTTTGTTTCTTGCATAACAATATATTCACTCTTTATTGTTTGTCTTCTGCATCTAAGCCTTCTGGGTAATGTAGTATATAAAACTTGTAGCAACACACTGGCGTGCTCACTTCCTACTTTACATATATTTATACATTTGTTTAATATTTATTTTTTCATGACAGGGTTTTCATTGCTCAGCAGCATTGTCCCAAGAAGGACAAGCGGTAGAAAATGAATTGATGGCTATTACTATTATTAGTTTTACGTAATTAAAACAGTATAGTAATTTAACAATGAGCTCTGAGTATGTGCTTGTACTGCCATCTAGTGTCTACTTTTAAGACTGTGTGGTATAAAATGAGTAAATAATCAATACAGTATTGTTTTTTTTTTTTTAGTTAAGGTTGGAAAAACATCTGTAATTTTGATAGAAAATTCATAAAATCACAAAAAAAAAAAGCCTCAAAACATCGCAACTTTGCTGCAATTTTCTAAAAAAATATGCCACAAATTCAGACATTTTAGGCTGCATAAATAACAAAAAAGCCTGCAAATTACTGGATAGAATGTTCTCCTATCATTATACAAGCACACATGAATGGCTTAATTGCTCGGACAGACATTTGTTTATACTTTGTATTAGGGCTTCACAATTTTGAGAAAAAACGTAATTGCGATTTTTCTCTCCAAAACTGGGATTTGATTTCTATATTTTGTACATATAAATGCATAAAACTGGGAAAATAAGGAGTGAAGGAAGATATGTTACTTTTAGACTGTCAATCAACATATTCTAGTCTCAAGTTGCCACACCTTAAAACAATATGCAATAATTTACTTTTATTTGGTTTTATGCAGTAAGACTTAGAGCTTCTGTCTACATCATAACCGATCAAAATGTTACAGCGTATATAATGGAATCATATTATGTAATGAGGATGCAAGTAAGCATTTACAACAGGGGTGGGCAATTCATTTTTACCGGGGGCCACATGAGCAACCTGAGCACTGCTGGAGGGCCACACCGGCAATATTTCAATTAAATTTTGCTCAAATTATTTTTGATATACCGTAAGATAAATAATAATAATAATAATAATTTTATTTAACCTAACTTAACTTTATACAAAAGCAGATTGCTTTTGATGGTTTTATTTTTAACACTGTCTTACACAACACTTCCTGATGTATAATATAATGCAAAAATGTCCATTTCTGTCACTTTATCCTGCATCCTCTTTAAAAGTCCAACATTTTTCCCCGTCAGATTTGGACAACCATCTGTTGTCACACCTGCCAGCTTGTCCCATTTCAGTCCTAACATGTCCAAACACGCATTTACCTATGTGGACAAGTCATTACCTGTGGTTGTCTCTTTAATTGACAGCATGGCTGCCAGCTCCTCAGTGATTTGAAAGTCTGCAGTTATCCCACGTAAGTTGATGAGCAGCTGGGCGGTGTTACGTACATCGCAGCTCTCATCCAAAGCCAGCGAAAAACAGTCAAAGTCGGCCGTTCTGTTCTTCAGCTGAAGCTCCAAGTTTCCAGCGATGGTCTCAACCCGCCTCGTTACAATGCGTCGGGAGAGTGACACGTTCTCAAATGCGTCCCTCTTCTCCGGGCATATCAGCGCAACAGAGTCCAATAAGCACTCCTTAATAAACTCTCCGTCAGAAAACACCTTACTTTTTCTGGCGATTTTGTGAGAAATGACCAAACTTGTCCTGATGGCTGCATCTCTGGGGGTGTGAAATTTGGCAAAAAGTCCTTGTTGGGTTTGCAGTTTTACCATCAACGCATCAGCCTCCCTTGCGCGTGCTTCATCAGACAGATTCCGGTATTTTTCCTCGTGCTTCGTCGTGTAGTGGCGAGTCAAATTATATTCTTTAAACAGAGCAACATGTGTACCACAAATTAAGCACACGGCTTTACCTTTAATTTCTGTAAAGAAATACTTGGCAGTCCATGTCTTGTTGAAAACACGGCATTCGTCATCAACTTTTCTCTTTTTAGCGTCTCATCACTTGTCGCTGTGCACCATCACTCACAGGTTACACATGGACTTACGACCATAAATAAAATTTTTCAAAATAAAAGGAGCACAGTTGTATTGCACGCACGCTATATATATATTTTTTGATTTATTTTGTAATTTGTGATTGCCGCTGTTCACATTCACTCACAATCGCGCACGACCATACGTCCACAAGGAAGTAATACAAATAACACTTTTCAAAACAAAAGCAGCACCGTTGTATTGCACACTTGACATAGATACTTTTTAAAATGGATGAATGATTGGCCTCACGCGGGCCGGACAGGGACCCACAAAGGGCCGGATGTGGCCCGCGGGCCGCCGAATGCCCAGGTCTGATTTACAAGGATATCAACGTGTATTTGTCATTACTGTAGAATTGTTTACTATTGTTATTGGAGGGTAAATAAGGTTGTCATGCTAAATAAATACTGTAAACGAAAACATTAAATGGACTTTTATTTCTGTAAGCAAAAATTTAACTTAAATAAATATTTAACGTCTTTCTCAGTCTGAAAAACTTGGTCGGCCGTGATCGTGGCATTCTCCCTCATTCGTCCGTGTTGATGGGCTCATATTGCCCATCCCATTTGAAGCTGGAATATTCCCACAGCGGTAAGACTTAGAGCTTCTGTTTACATGATAACCGATCAAAATTTTACAGAGTATGTAATGTAATCATATTATCTAATGATAATGCAAGTAACCATTTAAAAGGATATCAACTTGTATTTCTCATTACTGTAGAACTGTGTACCATTGTGATTGGAGGGTAAAAAAGGTTGTCATGCTAAATAAATAAACCAAAACATTAAATGGACTCTCATTTCTGTAAGCAAAAATTTTACTTAAATAAATATTTAACGTCTTTCCCAGTTGGAAAATTCTCCCTTGTTCGTTTGTGTTGATGGGCTCATATTGCTCATCTGATTTGAAGCTGAAATATTCCCACAACGGGACATTTGACTTTGTAATCTGTGGTCCCCTCCAAGGTTTCTCATTGTATCCCAGTTTTTTCTTGCCCTGATGTGGGATCTGAGCCGAGGATGTCGTTGTGGCTTATGCTTTAAGACACCTGGGATTAAGGGCTATATAAATAAACTTTGAAATAAACTTTGAAACGCGAGGCTCAACAATTCTGATTGGCGTACACGTCTGTCACCCCCCAAAAAAAGGTACGTAATCGCACTAATTAAAACCTTGAAGTCGAATAATCGGGCAGCCCTACTTTGTATGTCGTTTCTTAATGGGGAAAGACGTTAATGTCTCTCGTATCCTTGTTAGCATTCAAGCTGGGTGCGCTATCATTTATTTAATGTGAACAATAAATTATTGCCTAATTGATATCCACAACTTATTCATGATTTGTACAATTTAGTTAGAATTTTTACACTCATATTTATATATTGTCAATGTGTTTGATTTACTTTTCTCTGTAAAATATTCCCACTTACAGTAACCTATTTTTCCAATTTATTGTTAATATGTGATTCTTCGTTCGTTATTTTTATTTGGGGCTGTCAAATTATTTAAAATATTTAATCGCAATTAATTCCATTTTGTTCATACTTAACTCAAACGTTTTTACTACAATAACTGGACAATTAGATTTAATGAAATGTTTTTTTTTTAAACAATATGCTTGTTTGAACAGCTCAAAACAAGGTGACATAAACACGGTTTTAATGACAACTGCAGTGCATTAGGGTTTACCAGATTTTGTATTTTGTAGGAATAACAAAAATATATTCTTGCTGCAGGAGCACTTGCATTCAGAGGAGAGGAGCTGCACCATGTTTACAGAACAGCGTTGGACATTATTAACACAAAATGTGGATTTTTACGATCATATTTTGATTGTCATAAATGTTTGGTAATATAATCTGTGATATTCTCCCTGAATAAATGCTTCTGATATTCTGTACATTACATGTTGTGCAAGTAAATCATATCCGTATTGTTGCATGACAATGTCTTAACCTTCTCTATTAATAAAGTGTAATATTCAGCATTAAAATGCGGTTATCGATCCTGGTTTTACGACAAATTTAATTTAAAACGGTAACACTAATTTGACCACGGCTTGTCATTAATACCGTGTATTGTTACATCACTTTTGTGGACATTTTAACAACATTTATGAGTCTGAAAAGACACAATTCATCATAGGTCCACTTCAAGCAATACATGTCATTTATTTAATGTGAACAATAAATTATTGCCTAATTGATATCCACAACTTATTCATGATTTGTATAATTTAGTTATAATTTTTACACTCATATTTACATATTGTCAATGTGTTTGATTTACTTTTCTCTGTTAAATATTCCCACTTACAGTAACCTATTTTTCCAATTTATTGTTAATATGTGATTCTTCGTTCGTTATTTTTATTTGGGGCTGTCAAATTATTTAAAATATTTAATCGCAATTAATTCCATTTTGTTCATACTTAACTCAAACGTTTTTACTACCATAACTGGACAATTAGATTTAATTTAATGTTTTTTTTTTTAAATATGCTTGTTTGAACAGCTCAGCACAAGGTGGACATAAACACGGTTTTAATGACAACTGCAGTGCATTAGGGTTTTGCCAGATTTTGTATTTTGTAGAAATAACAAAAATATATTCTTGCTGCAGGAGCACTTGCATTCAGAGGAGAGGAGCTTCACCATGTTTACAGAACAGTTTTGGACATTATTAACACAAAATGTGGATTTTTACGATAATGTTTTGATTGTCAAAGATGTTTGGTAATGTAATCTGTGATATTGTCCCTGAATAAATGCTTCTGATATTATGTGCATTACATGTTGTGCAAGTAAATCATATCCGTATTGCTGCATGACAATGTCTTAACCTTCTCTATTAATAAAGTGTAATATTCAGCATTAAAATGTGGTTATCGATCCTGGTTTTACGACAAATTTAATTTCAACACAAATTTGACCACGGCTTTTCATTAATACCGTTTATTGTTACATCACTTGTGTGGACTCAACAGTCCTGGGGTTCAAAACAAGGAATAATATCGCTCCATTCAATTTATACCCTGAAAATATGGGATCTGAAATAAGGACTAGAACACAGGTACTCTGAGCAGTCGAGTCCCATGTTGTGTCGCTTAGTTTTTATAATGGCCTGGTCACGCTACACTAGCATTGGCGAGAAGTCGACCACTGCCACACAGCTGGTCGCTGTGTTGGAAGTGGCAGTCAAACACAGTTCGGTTTTTGAGTGTGTTGCTTACTGATTATAGATGGCAGCTGGTTGTCAACAAAAAAAACCCTTCAAACTGGTGATGGCGGCACTTAAGGTTGAGGCGGTGCAGGTCATCATTTGGCAGCAGGCAAGAAGCCAGCACGTCTGTGCATTATTGTTTGGACTTTTACGGTTCCGTGAAGGGAAGATTTGATGTTTTCTTCCTCACAGCAGGACTATCCTTTTTGTTTTTTTCACCCCAGGAACAGTCACAAAGGAGTCGTCCGCCGCAGCTGGCGGAATCCCGCTACGTGATCTAAACCCAATTTTGCCATTTGAATAAGCTAACGCTTATTTTCTTATCTTTCTCTTGCAGTCCAAAAAAATCCAGGCTCAACTGAAAGAACTGCGGTATGGGAAGAAGGATTTAATTTTTAAGGTAAGCTCAAACTGAAGGGCGGTTTTTTTTGGCTCTGAAGCGTCTACACACACCAGAGGAGTAGAAGTACTTGAGACCACCTTGGAAAGATGATCCCGTCGCAGGCAATTCTCCAATTAATTTAGTCTCCAATTACGAAATCCCTTCCAGCAGACTATTCAATTGCAAACTCATTTGGCTCGGTCTCAGTCTGCTTTTTGTGCTCCCTATACATCCCTGCTATCTTTTTCAGCCATATTAAATGGCGTAAATGGCGACATTGACAGAATTGTACTTTAAATTGTATGAGCCACATTTTGAAATGCAAACTACCTTGCAATAGATTGTTATACATTTTGATCTAATGCTGTGTGATATGGGCAGAAATATAAATAATTGTGTATCCCGATAAAATATTTTACAATGTTGTATTTTTTACCTTAATTTACGAGTAGCGTAATTTCCGGACCATAGGGCTCACCGGATTACACTGCCAATGAGCGTCTCTAGTCAGGTCTATTTTCATACAAAAGGCGCACCGGATTATAGGGCGCATTAAAGGAGTCATATTATTTTTATTTTTTTTCTAAATGTAAAACACTTCCTTGTGGTCTACATAACATGTAATGGTGGTTATTTGGTCAAAATGTTGCATAGATTATGTTTTACAGATCATCTTCAAGCCACTTTCTGACAGTCCCTTCAGAATGCGCCGTTTTGTGGGCGGTCTTATTTACGTAGCTCAACTTCGGCAGCGTCTTCTCCCCGTCATCTTTGTTGTAGCGGTGTAGCGTGCAAGGACGGGAGTGGAAGAAGTGTCAAAAGATGGAGCTAACTGTTTTAATGACATTCAGACTTTACTTAAATCAATAACGGAGCAGCATCTCCTCATCCGTGGCTCACTAGTGCAACAACAAAGCCGGAAATGTGTCTTGTGAAAAACCGTTCGACCGGAACTCTCAAATAACTAAAGTTCCTTGGGTGAATAATATCAACTCACCACACCGGTATGTTTTAGCGCTTTCATGGCGAGTTTACTGACAGATATAAGTAAGAACTTTACACAACTTTATATTAGAAATGGCAACAGCGGAGGATGAATGTCCCATAACAAAATAGAGAAAAAGAAGAAGCTTATCGACTACGGTGTCGGCACGGACTACAATGGCAGACCCACGCAAATTTGTAGGACTTATGCAGATCCCAAATACAGATCAGCAGGTACCAGAAGGTAAGTAAAGTTGCTTTTGCATAATATTGCGAAACAAAACGCCAGATAATATGTCTTAACTCATACACACACCATAATAATACTCGTATGTTGAAGCACAGTACAATCCATCAAGCGGTGCGGCTTCATAGCTTACCAAAGTCGTACTAAAACATGTTGATAGATTTTTGAGCTTCGTGTGTAATGTTCTATATTTTCAATGGAACATATAAAATGTTGGTGTTGTTTACCTGAGTCATATTGCAGACTACACGTATCTCTTATGTGTGGCTGCCATCATATTGCAGCCTACACGTATCTCTTATGTGTGACTGCCATCAACTTGTCACATTTATCATTTCACCATGTCCATCCATCCATCCATCTTCTTCCACTTATCCGAGGTCGGGTCGCGGGGGCAGCAGCCTAAGCAGGGAAGCCCAGACTTTCCTCTCCCCAGCCACTTCGTCCAGCTCTTCCCGGGGGATCCCGAGGCGTTCCCAGGCCAGCTGGGAGACATAGTCTTCCAAACGTGTCCTGGGTCTTCCCCGTGGCCTCCTACTGGTTGGACGTGCCCTAAACACCTCCCGAGGGAGGCGTTCGGGTGGCATCCTGACCAGATGCCCAAACCACCTCATCTGGCTCCTCTCGATGTGGAGGAGCAGTGGCTTTACTTTGAGATCCCCCCGGATGGCAGAGCTTCTCACCCTATCTCTAAGGGAGAGCCCCGCCACCCGGCGGAGGAAACTCATTTCGACCGCCTGTACCTGTGATCTTGTCCTTTCGGTCATAACCCAAAACTCATGACCATAGGTGAGGATGGGAACGTAGATCGACCGGTAAATTGAGAGCTTTGCCTTCCGGCTCAGCTCCTTCTTCACCACAACAGATCGATACAGCGTCCGCATTACTGAAGACGCCGCACCGATCCGCCTGTCGATCTCACGATCCACTTTTCCCTCACTCGTGAACAAGACTCCTAGGTACTTGAACTCCTCCACTTGGGGCAGGGTCTCCTCCCCAACCCGGAGATGGCATTCCACCCTTTTCCGGGCGAGAACCATGGACTCGGACTTGGAGGTGCTGATTCTCATCCCAGTCGCTTCACACTCGGCTGCGAACCGATCCAGTGAGAGCTGAAGATCCTGGCCAGATGAAGCCATCAGGACCACATCATCTGCAAAAAGCAGAGACCTAATCCTGCAGCCACCAAACCGGATCCCCTCAACGCCTTGACTGCGCCTAGAAATTCTGTCCATAAAAGTTATGAACAGAATCGGTGACAAAGGGCAGCCTTGGCGGAGTCCAACCCTCACTGGAAACGTGTCCGACTTACTACGGGCAATGCGGACCAAGCTCTGACACTGATCATACAGGGAGCGGACAGCCACAATCAGACAGTCCGATACCCCATACTCTCTGAGCACACCCCACAGGACCTCCCGAGGGACACGGTCGAATGCCTTCTCCAAGTCCACTAAGCACATGTAGACTGGTTGGGCAAACTCCCATGCACCCTCAAGGACCCTGCCGAGAGTATAGAGCTGGTCCACAGTTCCAAAACCAGGACGAAAACCACCCTGTTCCTCCTGAATCCAAGGTTCGACTATCCGGCGTAGCCTCCTCTCCAGTACACCTGAATAGACCTTACCAGGAAGGCTCACCATGTACCAAATAAAATAGCTTCGAGTAAGCACGACCAAAATTATTTCGTACATTAGGCACACCGGGTTATAAGGCACACTCTCGAGTTTTGAGAAAATGAAAGGATTTTAAGTGCGCCTTATAGTCCGGAAAATACGGTAATTCAGCTTTTTCGTATGCTTAAAGTTGCGAACATACCTTGAGTTAAGAGAATTTTTCCCTGCCGGTTGAAGTAATATTCGAGCAATAAAGAGTTAATATATTGTTCCACATTGTTGTTCCTGCTTCGTGTATTCAAAAAAATAAACATTAACGTCCACTCAGAGATCGACACAATCCCGCCTTCCAAACGTTTGAACTAAGAAAGTTAATTCCTAAGGAAAAGAAGCGGTAGACATAATCTGAAAAAACAAACTATTAAAAATATGTCCTACCTGTGGAATGCAGCCACAGTCCTTCAAACAACATACATTTATCCATAAAATTATTTAGAAGCTGTTGAGGTTGTGTTTGACGTGTTTCAACATGTCCAGTCCTGACTCGACCAAACTGGACGTTTGAGTATTACCTTTGGTACACAGGCTTACACATGGCTTGTTGTCAACACTGACCTCTCCGGTCCGTCACTCAAATACGTCCTTGTGGAACATAAAGAGCGATTCTCTCATTCCTATTGTGACGCAACGGAGACAGTTTTGCCAGATGGTGTGAGAGGAACAAGCAACCAGCTCTATGAAAACAAGTCGCTCATAATAAGCGGATAATAAGGGGACTTGGCAACACTGGACGGAGAATCAGCTCGAAAGAGACATCGCATTAATCCGGTTCCCAAGGTACGGTAAATGTTGAACAATGGTATTACATTATTTCATATAACTCCTGTTCATAGTACATGCTATTGGGATGTTTTTCGAACAATGTTTATTGTCCAAAAGTTTGCTTTGTCTTTTCAAAAAGCATCGTGCATGTTAAAATGGTGGTGTTTTGGGAGCACATATATATAAAAGTATATATGTAAATATATATGTATATACAGTACAAGCCAAACGTTTGGACACACCTTCTCATTCAATGTGTTTTCTTTAATTTCATGACTATTTACATTGTAGATTGTCACTGAAGGCATCACAACTATGAATGAACACATGTGTTCTGTATTCTAGTTTCTTCAAAATAGCCACCCTTTGCTATGATTACTGCTTTGCACACTCTTGGCATTCTCTTGATGAGCTTCAAAAGGTAGTCACCTGAAATGGTTTTCACTTCACAGGTGCTTGAAGCTCATTGAGAGAATGCCAAGAGTGTGCAAAGAAGAGACTAGAATATAAAACATGTTTTCAGGTACTTCACCTTTTTTTGTTAAGTACATAACTCCACATGTGTTCATTCATAGTTTTGATGCCTTCAGTGACAATCTACCGGAACTCTCTGTCAGTAGCAAGCAAGCTAGTAGTTAAGCAACAATACTGTAAACTAACTTGAATAACAAATGCTTAGTAAAGTTAGATGGTTCAGTCATCTAGTCAGGATGCCACATGAACGCCTCCCTAGGGAGGTGTTTAGGGCACGTCCGACCGGTAGGAGGCCACGGGGAAGACCCAGGACAAATTGGGAAGACTAAGTCCCCCGGCTGGCCTGGGAACGCCTTGGGACCCCCCGGGAGGAGCTGGACGAAGTGGCTGGGGAGAGAGAAGTCTGGGCTTCTCTGCTTAGGCTGCTGCCCCCGCGACCCGACCTCGGATAAGCGGAAGAAAATGGATGGATGGAATGCGCAAAACCTAAATATCGCAATAAGAAACTGGTAATGGAAACACCCATATTTCGAAAAACCTCTCAAATATCGCTGAAACATTTTTGCGCTCTCATGTGGTTTTTGAGACGTTTCGATATTGAAGTGTTTCGCAAAAGCATAATAGCATTTAGAGGTCACTTGAACACTGAGTCAGGAAAACTAGGGCAGGCAGGTCTTGGTCTCGCTTCCGATTGGTCGGCCGGGGTCGGCACTGGGCCCTCTCGCAATAGAGGCTCGGAGGGACCCACTTGCCCGAACAAGGGTCAAGGGGGCCGTAAGGACGTTGCCTTTGGGCGATCACCCGCTGCCTTCGTCTTATATTGACATCACGGCAACAGCGGTGGCTGCACTATCTTCCTCAAAGTGGAGTCTTAGGGGATTAGAATTACAGCTCATGACGCAAAACACCCTTTCATTGGAAACACCTACAAGTCGCAAATGTATTTTATGGGAATTTTAGAAGTATCGCTGTTATTTTTCAATGGAAACACAGCAAGTGTGTACAAACCCTGTTTCCATATGAGTTGGGAAATTGTGTTAGATGTAAATATAAACGGAATACAATGATTTGCAAATCATTTTCGACCCATATTCAATTGAATGCACTACAAAGACAAGATATTTGATGTTCAAACTCATAAACTTGCAAATAATAATTAACTTTCATGGCTGCAACACGTGCCAAAATAGTTGGGAAAGGGCATGTTCACTTACATGGCCTTTCCTTTTAACAACACTCAGTAAACGTTTGGGAACTGAGGAGACACAATTTTTAAGCTTCTCAGGTGGAATTATTTCCCATTCTTGCTTGATGTACAGCTTAAGTTGTTCAACAGTCCGGGGGTCTCCGTTGTGGTATTTTAGGCTTCATAACGCGCCACACATTTTCAATGGGAGACAGGTCTGGACTACAGGCAGGCCAGTCTAGTACCCGCACTCTTTTACTATGAAGCCACGTTGATGTAACACGTGGCTTGGCATTGTCTTGCTGAAATAAGCAGGGGCGTCCATGGTAACGTTGCTTGGATGGCAACATATGTTGCTCCAAAACCTGTATGTACCTTTCAGCATTAATGGCGCCTTCACAGATGTGTAAGTTACCCATGTCTTGGGCACTAATACACCCCCATACCATCACAGATGCTGGCTTTTCAACTTTGCGCCTATAACAATCCGGATGGTTCTTTTCCTCTTTGGTCCGGAGGACACGACGTCCACAGTTTCCAAAAACAATTTGAAATGTGCACTCGTCAGACCACAGAACACTTTTCCACTTTGTATCAGTCCATCTTAGATGAGCTCGGGCCCAGCGAAGCCGACGGCGTTTCTGGGTGTTGTTGATAAACGGTTTTCACCTTGCATAGGAGAGTTTTAACTTGCACTTACAGATGTAGCAACCAACTGTAGTTACTGACAGTGGGTTTCTGAAGTGTTCCTGAGCCCATGTGGTGATATCCTTTACACACTGATGTCGCTTGTTGATGCAGTACAGCCTGAGGGATCGACGGTCACGGCCTTAGCTGCTTATGTGCAGTGATTTCTCCAGATTCTCTGAACCCTTTGATGATATTACGGACTGTAGATGGTGAAATCCCTAAATTACTTGCAATAACTGCTTGAGAAAGGTTTTTCTTAAACTGTTCAACAATTTGCTCACGCATTTGTTGACAAAGTGGTGACCCTCGCCCCATCCTTGTTTGTGAATGACTGAGCATTTCAAGAAATCTACTTTTATACCCAATCATGGCACCCACCTGTTCCCAATTTGCCTGTTCACCTGTGATGCTGGCATCAAATTCCAAAGTTAATGATTATTTGCAAAAACAAAAATGTTTATCAGTTTGAACATCAAATATGTTGTCTTTGTAGCATATTCAACTGAATATGGGTTGAAAATGATTTGGAAATCATTGTATTCCGTTTATATTTACATCTAACACAATTTCCCAACTCATATGGAAACGGGGTTTGTACGTTTGTGTGTGATATTTGTCTTCCTACACCGTTGCTGGAGGAGGTACTCAGTGCCTCCACAGTGTCATGAATAAGGCGAGAGGGGTTGGCCATTATGAATGTCAGCTTAGCAAACATCCTTCTGTCCGCCACCTCCTGGCTATACATTACCTTAGCATAAATCCACATTGTGTCTCCGGATGTCCTGTCCACTTGTTCTATTTCAAGCCATGAATGATGGCTGTATTGACTGGTTTCTGGGTCACCTTTGAAAATTGTTGACTCAATTGCGTCACATATGCAAAACAACCCTATTGCACAATGTCACCCAAGGTGCTTCCAGACGGACGTTTACAGAATATGACTATCTTTGATTAATCAAAACAACACTTTGTTTTCTTATGTTATTGAGATCAAAAGCCATGCTTTTCCTTATTTTCTATTTCTGGAGTGCGATGATTGGAAACCCAGCAGGGGATAAGGGGGACATATGAGAGGAGGATGCAGAGAAGACTCCCTCGGGATGGCAAATGTCATCAACGTCACATGGGGGATGTCAGTCAAGACACCTTGACCGTGAGGAAATTGAATTGGTTGCAACAGCTGTTGTACCGTGGCAAAATGAATTTTACGGTGACAGAGTACACAAAGATTACAACTACAGGACAAGACTGGCAAATAATGTATTTACTGTACCCGAACCATAATCACCTTCGGATCTCTACTTTTTGTTCTATGAAGACACATGCAATATGGAAGAGTATGAATAAAGAGTTTTATAAACAACATACGGTATTGTTGATTAATAACTAGGGTTGGGTATTCCAATTCTCCCGGAACCATCCATATTTTTAAACGTCCATTCCTATTTTCGTTGCTCAGTCCGCTGAACCAACAAAATATGTGCCACACGGGTGACTAGCAGCTAAGTTCACTATATTGCCAAAAGTATTTGGCCACCTGTTTATGAACTTGAAGTGCCATCCCATTCCTAACCCATAGGGTTCAATATGACCTTTTGCAGCTATTAGAGCTTCAACTCTTCTGGGAAGGCTGTCCACAAGGTTGCGGAGTGTGTTTATAGGAATTTTCCACCATTCTTCCGAAAGCGCATTGGTGAGGTCACACGCTGATGTTGGTCGAGAAGGTCTGGCTCTCAGTCTCCGTTCTAATTCATCCCAAAGGTGTTCTATCGGGTTCAGGTCAGGACTCTGTGCAGGCTAGTCAAGTTCATCCACACTAGACTCTGTCATTCATGTATTTATGGACCTTGCTTTGTGCACTGGTGCACAGTCATGTTGGAAGAGGAAGGGGCCCACTCCAAACTGTTCACCCAAGGTTGGGAGCATGGGATTGTCCAAAATGTTTTGGTATCCTGGAGCATTCAAAGTTCCTTTCACTGGACTAAGGGGCCAAGCCCATTTCCTGAAAAACAACCCCACACCATAATTCCTCCTCCACCAAATTTCACACTCGGCACAATGCAGTCCGAAATGTACCGTTCTCCTGGCAACTTCCAAACCCAGACTCGTCCATCACATTGCCAGATGGAAAAGTGTGATTCATCACTCCAGAGAAGGTGTCTTTACTGCCATAGAGTCCAGTGGCGACGTGCTTTACACCAATGCATCCGACGCTTTGCATTGGACTTGGTGATGTATGGCTTAGATGCAGCTGCACGGCCATGGAAACCCATTCCATGAAGCTCTCTGCGTATTGTACGTGGGCTAATTGGAAGGTCACATGAAGTTTGGAGTTCTGTAGCAACTGTGCAGAAAGTCTTTGCACTCTTCAGCATCCGGTGACCTCTCTCTGTCAGTTTACGTGGTGTACCACTTCCTGGCTGAGTTGCTGTTGTTCCCAAAAAATTAAAAGCCATATTACATACAGATAGTGTGTCATGGAATTAAGAGGACTTAAAGGAAACTAAATGACCTCAAATATAGCTACAAATGAGGCATAATGATGCAATATGTACATATAGCTAGCCTAAATAGCATGTTAGCATCGATTAGCTTGCAGTCATGCAGTGACCAAATATGTCTGATTAGCACTCCACACAAGTCAAAAACATCAACAAAACTCACCTTTCATGCACAACGTTGAAGGTTTGGTGGACAAAATGAGACAGAAAAAGAAGTGGCAAAAAACACGTCCGAGAAAGTCAGAGAAAGTTATACATGTAAACAAACTACGGTGAGTTCAAGGACCGTTAAAATTAGTAGGACAAAACGGTGCTCGCCAAATACTCGAATCAGTGAAGCATGTTTAATATAAACAGTGTGCTTTGTAACAATTAGGGAGGCTTGTGTCATGTTTGTCCTCCTACAGAAACCATATTAAAACAAAAAATAGTTTTTTTTTCCCCTCATCTTTTTCCATTTTTTATACATTTTTTAAAAAGCTCCAGAGAGCCACTAGGGCGGCGCTAAAGAGCCGCATGCGGCTCTAGAGCCGTGGGTTGCCGACCCCTGGACTAGACGTATAAGATTTCATGGGATTTAGCGATTAGGAGTGACAGATTGTTTGGTAAACGTATAGCATGCTCTATATGTTATAGTTATTTGAATGACTCTTACCATAATATGTTACGTTAACATACCAGGCATGTTCTCAGTTGGTTATTTATGCCTCATATAACGTACACTTATTCAGCCTGTTGTTCACTATTCTTTATTTATTTTAAATTGCCTTTCAAATGTCTATTCTTGGTGTTGGGTTTTATCAAATAAATTTCCCCCAAAAATGCGACTTATACTCCAGTGCGACTTATATATGTTTTTTTTCCTTCTTTATTATGCATTTTCGGCCGGTGCGACTTATACTCCGGAGCGACTTATACTCCGAAAAATACGGTAGTAGTTTTGGCTTGTGTTTAGTTATCAGAATAGTGTACTATTGACTTTATTTTGATTAAAACATTGTATGTAATACAGGAATGACAGTAGTTTAAATACTGTGTTGATACTGTTAAACTGTGAATAGTACTCACAATAAATACATTTTAAAAATGTAGGATCGTTATTGGCCGATTTAATGTATGATCAAAATCGGCAGCATTAATCCCTGATCGGAACAACACCATCTTTAATACAGGATATGTGTAAATATATATTTTTTTGATGAGGTTTTGTAAATTCAAGTGAACAAGTATACTCGGCTGGAAAGAAACATTTATATTCCAGTTCAAACGATTGCTATTTATTTACTAATTGAAATTGGCCAAATGAGAAACTCAAAGTACATTTTTGACCCTGCCTCGAGAATCGTTTAGAACTGGAATGCAGACGAGGGACCGAAATTGGAATGGTCCAAATCCAAACTATGATCAACCCTGGTAATAAGGCACGCTTTTACTGTACATATAGAAATTATATAGGATTATTACTTGGATAAATGAATGAGAATCTAGTAGACCATGACGTGTTTAGACCGACCAAAGCATAACAAACATAAGTTAATGATGGCTTTAACCTTTTTCTGAGGCAGGGCGTTTAAACGCTTTGACCCATATTTTGTGGCCCTCGAGTTAACATCGTAGTTTAGTGTAATTGTAGCCCGTGCACCCTGTGCGGCTGATAGTAAATACAAACCCCGTTTCCATATGAGTTGGGAAATTGTGTTAGATGTAAATATAAACGGAATACAATGATTTGCAAATCCTTTTCAACCCATATTCAATTGAATGCACTACGAAGACAAGATATTTGATGTTCAAACTCATAAACTTTTTTTTTTTTTTTTTTTGCAAATAATAATTAACTTAGAATTTCATGGCTGCAACACGTGCCAAAGTAGTTGGGAAAGGGCATGTTCACCACTGTGTTACATCTCCTTTTCTTTTAACAACACTCAATAAACAATTGGGAACTGAGGAAACTAATTGTCGAAGCTTTGAAAGTGGAATTCTTTCCCATTCTTGTTTTATGTAGAGCTTCAGTCGTTCAACAGTCCGGGGTCTCCGCTGTCGTATTTTACGCTTCATAATGCACCACACATTTTCGATGGGAGACAGGTCTGGACTGCAGACGGGCCAGGAAAGTACCCGCACTCTTTTTTTACGAAGCCACGCTGTTGTAACACGTGCTGAATGTGGCTTGGCATTGTCTTGCTGAAATAAGCAGGGGCGTCCATGAAAAAGACGGCGCTTAGATGGCAGCATATGTTGTTCCAAAACCTGTATGTACCCCCATACCATCACAGATGCTGGCTTTTGAACTTTGCGTCGATAACAGTCTGGATGGTTCGCTTCCCCTTTGGTCCGGATGACACGATGTCGAATATTTCCAAAAACAAATTGAAATGTGGACTCGTCAGACCACAGAACACTTTTCCACTTTGCATGAGTCCATCTTAGATGGACTCATGCCTAACAATAAACCTGGAGGGGGCGTGGCTTCCAGCTCCGCCTGAATTTCAGGAGATTTTCGGGAGAAAATTTGTCCCGGGAGGTTTTCGGGAGAGGCGCTGAATTTCGGGAGTCTCCCGGAAAATCCGGGAGGGTTGGCAAGTATCGGTACAGTAGAATTTCCTCAATTTGCTGCAATATCCACTTTCCAAGTGTTGCAAGTTGCCCTGTTGTCTTCCTTTCTTGAGAATAATTCCAACGACAGGGTTGAAGTTTGGCGGCGTGCGTGGTGACGTCATGCGTGCCCACAGGCATTGGTAAGGGAATCCTTAACCAAACTGTCAAATGATTCCCAGAAATCGAAACCATCCCCAGGTTGATTGAGTTCTAAGACCTGCTTTTTCAAAATGCAAAGGGATACATTCTCCCACTTGAGTCGTGCACTTGTGTTCAACAAGGAAGCGTAATATGTCTCACTAGAAAATGCCAACATGTCCTCATTATTATCGGACCATTCAGTTTAACGCCCGTGCCAAAGCTGCCCCAGTGGTAAACTTCAAACATCACATCCCAGCAGGTTCCTCTCCACTCCCTCTGCTATGAGATAAAAACCCCCCTCAGAGAAACCATGGCCCTGTCTTGTGTTGCACGGCAGAAGAGCGTCCACTCTGCAAATCCCCATTTAACTTTCTCCCCGCGGCTGTTTTTTCTCCACTGGCTTAAAAAAAAAAAAAAAAAGAACGGTGACTTGATGTACTCTCATGCCTCATCTAGCGAAATGGCTTGTACCCCGCTGACCTCACACCTCTGTAATGGACTGACACATAAATATGGAGCTTTGAGGCACTAACCCTGAAAGTCAGCATTTCTGGGTCAGCCACCATGTGCCTGCATTCCTTGGAGGACTATCTGCTGATGGTGCACAATGCAATGAGTGTAATGGCTCTCTATATATAATGCGACATGTGCATGCGCACACAAACATGCAGACATCCTTCTGATGGCCTTCGGACGGAATACTAAGAGCAGGCTGCAGTTCTCCCATGCGCTTGTTAGCCAATCCAATATGGACTCATTGTTTGGAGCCTCATGTTTGTTTGCACGGATCCATCTGACATACTGAGCATCATTTTTGTGTCGGCGTTATCTGCTCTGATCAAATGTAAACGCTTTATGCGTAATCTCACATCTGTAACATTGCACTGATCTCATTTTATAATACTCTACACCAGTGGTCCCCAACCACCTAGTCTGGGGACCGGTACCCGTCCGTGACGCATTTGCTACCGGGCATTAATTGATTTATAAACTAACACATTTTCTCCAATTTAACTTTCGTCTGTCCCACTAAACGCACCAATAAGCTTGTTTTATATATAGTAAATGAATGCACATTAATGAACATATACAATTTTAATGTGTCAGGTTGTAGCCTAAGGCTGATTTTCATCTGCAAGGTCATTGTATATAGCAGGGGTTCTTCACCTGTTTGACCTCAGAACCTACACTACAGAGGGACCCGGGGCCCACTCCAGTATTAACACTGAATTAGTAATCTTACTCTTGATTTTGATCATATAAAATAAAATACAATATATGACCTACTTACAGTTCCATACCTTGTAAAATGATATAAAAGCATGTGTTAATCACAAAGACTAAATTATTACTTTAACAAATAAACCTTAGGCTTAGGTCAGACTGATTAGACAAAATATATTTACATACAATATGCATTATGTTCTGCTAAAATAAATAAACTAAATTAATAATAAATGTGGTAACACTTTAGTATGGGGAACATATTCACCATTAATTAGTTGCTTATTAAAGTAACAAAGACTTAATTTAGAGTTATTTGGATACGAGGGGAACATATAAGGGTTAGGGTTATGGTTACTAATAAGCAATAATTCTGAGGTTATTGAGGGAAGACTCTTAGTTAATGGCTTACTGGTTGTATGATAAGGCCATGCATAATAAGGCATTAATAAGTACTTAATAATGACTAATTAAGAGCCAATATGTTACTAATTTGCATGTTAATATAAACAACTAATTAATGGTGAATATGTGTTCCCCATACTAAAGTGTTACCATAAATATATTTTTTAACTAACTGTCAATAAAATTAAAGGGCAAATGAAAATACCACTTTAGTCGTAATTTTTGCGCTTAATAAATTTCTCTATGAATTTCACTCTGGTTGTTTTATATTGTCATTACTGCCACATGTGGTAAAAAAGTGTATTGCAACTAAGTACCGCTGTGGTCTATGCAGACCACAGCTGAAAAAACACATATATTACATTCTCGGGGCGCTCGTCCTATGGTTGAGAAACACCGGTATATAGTATATGCCATGGGTGTCAAACTCTGGCCGTGTAATTTCACTTGGCCCTTGAGGCGATATCAAACTAACACTAGAGCTGGCCCGCCAATTATATACAGCGGCGGTGCCGCGGTAACACCGCATTCACCGCTAATTCCCATACTTGCCAACCCTCCCGAGAGACTCCCAAATTTCAGTGCCCCTCCCGAAAAATCGTGTGTGTGTGGGGGTGGGGGTAGGGGGGTGTTGGTGGTAGCGGGGGGTGTATTTTGTAGCGTCCCAGAAGAGTTAGTGCTGCAAAGGGTTCTGGGTATTTGTTCTGTTGTGTTTATGTTGTGTTACGGTGCGGATGTTCTCCCGAAATGTGTTTGTCATTCTTGTTTGGTGTGGATTCACAGTGTGGCGTATATTTCTAACAGTGTTAAAGTTGTTTATATGGCCACCCTCAGTGTAACCTGTATCGCTGTTGATCAAGTGTGCATGGCATTCACGTGTGTGTGCGTACAGAAGCCGCACATATCTTGTGACTGGGCCGGCACGTTGTTAGAATGGATGAAAAGCGGACGTGACGACAGCTCGTGGAGGACGTTAAAGGCAGTGCCTTTAAGGCACAGCCCCAAGACTGTGGTCCAGGTGGACTACGAGATATAATGACTGATGAACACCTTCGTTCGATAATGAAGATTGCCTCAGCTCAAAGCCTGAGCCCCGACATTAATGAACTTGCATCCAAGAAAAGATGGCAGGTATGTGGCTTGGGAACATCAGATTAGATCAGTGTGTTGCAAACTGAGCAGTTTAAAGTCCTGAATGGTTGGTTTATTCATTGTTATTTTATTTTCAAATTTATTAGGCTGTGGAACAAGTTAATGTTGATATTTACCTCCGAAGGCTGCAAATAGAAAAAAGGCATTCCAATTTTTATTGAAATTGTATTTGATATGCCATTGATATTTTTTAATTATTATTATTATTATTTGAAACTCGATTTTGCATGTCACTATAAAGTTATATAAGCCTTGCTTGTTCAATATTCAATGCAAAACTTGCTTGGGTCCCTATTAAAAGGTTAATTTGTTCAACCTTGGCCCGCGGCTTTGTTCAGTTTTAAAGTTTGGCTCACTCTGTATTTGAGTTTGACACCCCTGGTATATGCCATCAACGTGTCGGCGACCATCTTTTTGCAAAGAAACCCACCCAGGGCTCTCATTATTTCAGCGTTATAGTGAGTTGATTTTTCATGCTAATTTTTTTGCTGTTTTTATCTGCCACACGTGAAAAGCCGGTTGGTGAAAATAATGCACACATTAAACCGGTCCCTGGTGGAAAAAAGGTTGGGGACCACTGCTCTACACGACCCCGTGTCCCATCTTTTAAAACCGTTTCTCCAACTTTGGATGCCCGCTGTGTTCCTTTGTAGTGGCCACTGACAAGCAAAAAAGTTATTTTTTGAAAGACGCGTTGAGTCAGTGGGGAATTTTGCTCAGTGTTTGTCTGTTGTGATGTGACTCACACGTCGGGACCAGCTCAGACATCGTTTCAGTTGACCTGGTGAGTGCTAAAAGTAACCGGCCTCATTAAAGCGACTACATTTGCCAGCTCCTACCACCAATAATGAGGTGAATTTTGCAAATATGCAATGTGCATCCATGCACCTACAGGGGTGCTGTGTAAAGATAAATATTTAAAAACACAGCGGTACCTCGGCCTGCAAGTTTAATTGGTTCGTAGCCCAATCACTGCAAAAACTGAAATATAAGTCATTTTAAATATCTCAAATAAGGGTGATATTTGCTTATTTTCTGTCAGATAAGATAATTCTTTTCACTAAGCAGATTTTATGTTAAAGTGTTTTACTTGTTTAAGTGTTCTAAATGATCTCAGTAAGATATTACAGCTTGTTGCTGAGATTTGATGACCTATATTGAGTAAAACATGCTTGAAACTAGAATATCAAGTGTTTGCAAAGCTGTGTTATCAACACTCACAAGTATAAAACTACTTTTTTAAAGTAATAATTTCTCACTTCAAGCATGAAAAAAAAAAATCATGACTTTGACACAATTGTGTCTCATAATTAAAACAGATGACAGCCAAATGGACTTGGCTGTTTTTTATTTTCAATGAAACAATAGAAAATACGTACTCATATAGTAGTACAGTTGTCACAGTACAGTAAACTCACAGTTAATATTTAAACATTTAACATGTGACATTTCAAACAATTTTGAACAGAAATAGTTCATGCACATTCAGATAAATTCTTCAAAATTACAATAAAAAAAAATTTGGCCGGGGGCCGGGCTGTATATTTGCGCACTAATTGACTAAAAACATACTTGCCAACCTTGAGACCTCCGATTTCGGGAGGTGGGGGGGCATGGCCGGGTGGGGCGGGGGCGGGGTTGGGGGCGTGGCTAAGAGGGGAGGAGTATATTTACAGCTAGAATTCACCAAGTCAAGTATTTCATATATCTCCTCACCAACCCGGAGATGGCACTCCACCCTTTTCCGGGCGAGAACCATGGACTCGGACTTGGAGGTGCTGATTCTCATCCCAGTCGCTTCACACTCGGCTGCGAACCGATCCAGTGAGAGATGAAGATCCTGGCCAGATGAAGCCATCAGAACCACATCATCTGCAAAATGCAGAGACCTAATCCTGCAGCCACCAAACTATACTTAGAACATCTTCAAGTAGCTTTCTGAGTGTCTCTTCAGGATGCGCCGTTTTGTGGGCGGTCTTATTTACGAGGCTCACTTTCGGCTGCGTCTTCTCCCCGTCATCTTTGTTGTAGTGGTGTAGCGTGCAAGGACGGGGGTGAAGAAGTGTCAAAAGATGGAGCTAACTGTTTTAATGACATTCAGACTTTACTTAAATCAATAACGGAGCAGCATCTCCTCATCCGGAAACAAGCTCGGTATGTCGTGATTTCAAACCCCGGCCGAGTAATACCAAAGACTATAAAAATGGGACCCATTACCTCCCTGCTTGGCACTCAGCATCAAGGGTTGGAATTGGGGGTTAAATCCCCAAATGGTTCCCGAGCGCGGCCACCGCTGCTGCTCACTGCTCCCCTCACCTCCAAGGGGGTGGAACAAGGGGATGGGTCAAATGCAGAGGGTAATTTCACCACACCTGGTGTGTATGTCACTATCAGTGGTACTTTAACAACACAGGAAATGTGTCCCGTGAAAAAACGTCCGACCGGAACTCTGATGACTAAAGTTCCTTGGATGAATAATGTTAACTCACTACACCGGTATGTTTTAGCGCTTTCATGGCGAGTTTATTGACAGATATAAAAACTTTACACTACTTGATGAATGTCCCATAACAAGAAGATAGAGAAAAAGAAGAAGTAGGGTTGGCGCGGACTACAAAGGCGGACGTGGGCAATTTTTCAGGATTAATGCAGATTCCAAATACAGATCAGCAGGTACGAGAAGGTAAGAAAATTTGCTTTTGCATAATATTGTGAAACAAAACGGCGGATAATGCCTTACCTTATACATAAACCATAGTGTTACTCTTAAAACGGTGCAGCCTACACTTATCTCTTATGTTTGAGTGCCATGTACTGGTCACACTTATCCTTACATCATGTACCAACTAAAAGTGCTTCGAGGTCGGTAATCTCAACCAAACCTAATCCTTACATTAGGCGCACCGGGTTTTAAGGCGCACTGTCGAGTTTTGAGAAAATGAAAGGATTTTAAGTGCGCTTTATAGTCCGAAAAATACGGTAGAAGACCGACTTCTATCCCATTCCAGCTCTTTCTTTGTCAAATAGGCCATCATCAGTTTCTCCATATTTTTATGGATAAATATCCGCTGTTTAGAACTTATTTTAACACTCTTGCCTCGCTGTCAGAAATGATTATGCTTCAGTATGGTGCCGATTATCGTAGCAGTGCTACACTCGTAGTCGGTTACACGCACACATCAATAGGGATACGTTATGAATTCGGTAATTTCATTAGCACAGGTCATTTTTTTGTTGGTACTGTTGTGTGTACGTTTTTTCAATACCTTTTGTTGCATGTGGCATCATGTCCGGTTGCAGCAAACAACAATCACTCAAGCTGCACTCAAAGCAGACTCCCCTTAGGTAATGTTCCAATTTTCAATGCCAACAAAGCAAGTATGCCTGACAGAAAGCGCTCGGAAGTAAAATAAAGACTCCACTTTTCAAACTGTGCTAGCCCAATTTGCTAATATACATGCTACTGATTACCATTAGCATTTTTACATGGCGATATTAACACCTCTAAATTTGTTAATCAAAAACTACAACTAAGATGCATGTTGCAATTAAAAATATGGTGTGTAATAAGTGCTAAACTTACAGTTAAAGTACTGTATAAACACTTTTTAGGGTGGAACAAAACACAAGGCTGCCACATTCAACCTAATGACAAAGGCTACTTTCTGGCTAAGGCAAGACACCGTCGTCTATAAACTACTGCCATCTAACGTCTTGGAATTGCAACTGAATGCAAAGTTTACTATATATAAAATAGTTGCAAATGAGCCTGAGAAGTGTCAGGTATGATATAACAATTGGACAGCCCAGTTATCATTATCAATTAACTGGTAAATGTTAAATACAATTAAAAATATATTATTAAACAAATCAATCAATCAAAGTTTTTTTATATAGCCCTTAATCACAAGTGTCTCAAAGGGCTGCACAAGCCACAATGAAATCCTCGGCTCAGATCTCACATTAGGGCAAGAAAATACTCAACCTAATGGGCACAATGAGAAACTTTGGAGGGGACTACAGATCTCCCGTCCAAAGGCAAAACCCAGTAACTCAATTTTGGTCAAAACTGAGCTGATAATAATTTTGGAGTTACTAGGTGATATGCTGAACATTCTGAACGAAAATTGCAGGCTGGAATTGCGGATACCAATTAACATCAACAAAGCAGAAATCAAATCTCTGTGAATGGATGGGACTTTAATATAAAATAGATTGGTTTTCGTTTGTTTTATCAAAATCAGCTAGAAGTGAGTTACTAGGTTCTGCTTTTGGACGGGAGAGATGTGGGGACCAATGTTCCCTCTAAGGTGGCAAATCTATGCCACGCACAAAATCAAATAAAGAAATAAGCGCATAACAATTTTCGACACACGGATACGACAGAGAAAACAGTTTTCGTCATCATTGTTCAAATATTGTAACGTCTGTCGAGACGCTTTGAGGACATGAATTCCATCCATCACTTTACTGAGCAAAACTCTTTATTGTCGGCCATAAACACATCACCAAAACGTTAGTAAAAAAAATGATATCTAGCAAATCTGGTCATTTTCTGCAGTACAAACCAGACCAAAAGCAACTTTGTTATATCAACAGCAGCCGCTCGCTCTTTCTCACTTGCGCCAACACATGCACATATGGCACTTAGCCAGTGATGCGTTTACAGCCACACAAAAAGTCGGACAACTCCAACACCACACATGCAGTGTAATTCCAGGTCGTTACACTATTATTTACCAATCAAATGTGTGCTTATTCTAGTGTCATTTATTAGGAATCATCATTTATAAATATTAATCATGAAATGCTGTTAGTATATTAAATAAATACTAATAAAAATATATTTTTTACAAACAGGAAGTTGCAGGATTGTACACATGATCCCCTGCTTACATCTCATTGTGCAACGTGTGAATGTTTTAATGGGAACTAAATGCAATGTCTGAAAGGGGTACAAATTATTTCCAAAGCAGGACCTCCACCCAGACAAACAATACAACTACACAGTTCATGAAAAACAATATTTTTTTGTTATTGTCATTGTAAGTGGGCCTAAACACTTATATTAGAAAATAACCTCATGGAAATGGCTGCTGTCATTTGATTATATTAATAAGATAATTTTGTCTGTCTATCTGTATTGGCCCTGCGATGTGGTGGGGACTTGTCCAGGGTGTACCCCGCCTTCCGCCCGAATGCAGCTGAGATAGGCTCCAGCACCCCCTGCGACCCCGAAAGGGATAAGCGGTAGAAAATGGATGGATTGATGGATGGAGATTTAACTTGTTATTTAGTCAGGTTTGGGACAGGTGTGCTGCTGGTGTAGCCACAGTGTGCACGTCTGATGTTGCTCACATGGGCTCCACTGAATGCTCAGGGAGTTTTCGCGTTTGCTCACACACATGAAAAATTAGAGGGAACATTGGTGGGGACCCCCCCCCCCCGGGCGACCGGTGCAATGGATGTCGAGTGAATCTAGTTAATAATGTGAGAGTCCAGTCCATAGTGTGGCCAGCAGGGTATCATCTTGAATGGACATCCCCAACTGAGTGGTCCACCTCAGGTCCTGAAACTGAACAGCTTTTCTGTGGTCTTAAATTAACATCTATTAACACACACAAAAGTACAGAAAATTGGTACCGTTGAGTACCGGTAACCCAGATTTGGTACCATATAGATTAATATGTGAAAGATACACCTCGGTTAAGTTTTTTTTCCCGATAATTTCTTTCTTTAATTCAATGTATCAATTTGCTTTTTTTTCCTCAGAAATGTCCTTCACACTCACTTATTTTCCCACGGTTAGAAAACCAAAGTTATGGCTTGTAAAACCCGTCTGGTTTACTTTACGTTTGTCGCATTTACTGTTGTCTTCTTTTGTGCTTTAGGCAAATGTTACAGTGCATTTGTGGACATTCCCCAATCTGGGATAAACAACAAAATCTCACAATATTCTACACTGTAGAATGTTTAATTTTGAAAGGCCGGTAAAATACAGCTTATAATGAAAAATATCACCAAGGTCAGTTTCTGTTAGACACCATCTGCATGCAAATAATCACAGTTTGTTACATGTCATCCCATTAATAATAACAGCTTCATCTGGCATTTTTTGCTGATGGGCTTTAAGGTTTTGGTCAAACAAGTGCTCTGGGTTTATTATTCAGTGCAGGTTTTGAACGCGAACAGTAATAGTAATGATTTGGCTTGTGGGTCAAAGCCAAGTCAATTTTATTTATATAGCGCCAAATCACAACAGAAGCTCACAGAAGTTATCTCAAAGAACTTTACACATGGAGCAGGTCCAGGACCACGCTCTTCATACATTAAAAGGGACTTATTGTGATTATAACCTATATATAACACACGTCCGTTTGGTGTAGATCAGGGCTAGTCAACTACATAATGAAGAAGGCCGCAGTTTCAAGAGCCCAAGAGCTCAGGAGCCAAACATTGAAATGTGGATGTTTTATTCCCTTGAGACTGCGTTTACCTCATTGCAAAGTAAACACATTGGATTTCACACTGCACTGTCAAAAAATGCATTATTCCGCCCTCGCTACTCGTATCCAGCGTGTGCAGATAGTTAACAGCATGAAGAAACAGAAGCTCCAGAAGTCTTGTGGAGGATTGACGTTCCTTTTTTGGAATTATTTTCCTTCCTTAATTTTTTTCCCCACACTTCTTCAATAATTTAGGGCTTGCAAAACTGAAAACATAAACATTGCATAATAATGTCCATTGTGTATTTTACATAAATAAAATAGAAGGCTTAGTGTTAATACATATACACAATAAACTACAAATTTTGACAGGGTCAACACAAATAAACCTAAGGTGTAGTATTAAAGTTAAAGTCCCAACGATTGTCACACACACACTGGGTGTGGGGAAATTTGTTCTCTGCATTTGACCCATCCCCATGTTCACCCCCTGGGAGGTGAGGGGAGCAGTGAGCCGCAGCGTGTGCCATGCTCAGGAATCATTTGGTGATTTAACCCCCAATTCAAACCCTCGATGCTGAGTGCCAAGCAGGGAGGCAACAAGTCCCATTTTATAGTCTTTGGGATGACCAGGCCGGGGTTTGAACTCACGACTTTCCAGTCTCAGGGCGGACAGTCTAACCACAAGGCCACTGAGCAGTTTAGCAGTTAATCCAATTTTGTTAAGGCCCACCGTGTAAAATGACGGATAAATACGGAAGTATTTAGTTTATGGACATCAAAGCAAGCAGGACAGCATTAAAGGGGACCTCTTATGGAAAACCAACTTTTCTTACCATTTTGGTCCCACAAATTTGAAATCAAACAATCTCACATTCTTTCCCCCAAACGAGTCGTTTGAAATTTGCCTGATTTGTGCCGTTTTTCGAATTGGTAACATCAGCTGATATGTTCAAATATGGTATTTTTTTACCCATAGAGCTTTGCGCGAGTCCGATGTTGTAGACAATGAGTTCCTTATTTTTCTCTGTCCTCTTGTTGTGGGGCTGACTGGCTCGTACATGCACATGCATCCTCTGCTGTTGCCATTTGTAATGCAAAGTAGCATTTAGTACTAATTTATATCTGTCAGTAAACTCAATTTGAAAGCTCCAAAAACGAAAAAAAAAAAAAAAATGGACGGGAGACAACGCTGTCGAAGTGGAGGCATGTAAATAAGACCGCCCACAAAATGGTGCAATAATAATAATAATAATAATACATTTTATTTTTAAGGCACCTTTCTGGGCACTAAAGGACACCGTACAAAATCACAACAATAAAATCAAATTGGATAAAAAACAACAACAACCACAACAACAAAGATAGAGAAGAAAATATGATTACAATGAATAGGCAGTCAGGAATAGGTGTGTTTTGAGTCTTGATTTGAAGAGGGATATTGAATCTAAGTTACGAAGGTCTGGTGGGTATCCGAAAGAGACGGTCAGAAAGCGGTTTGAAGATGGTCTGTAAAACATAATCAATGCAAAATACATTGCAAGTTGTTTGCCACTTGATCACAAAATTTAAAAATGTTATTCCTAGAAATGTCCTTGATTTAAAGAGCTGTTTACGTATTTTTTGTCATTGACTTTACAGCATAATCTTAGCACAAATAACAATTTTTTAACTACCGTATTTTTCCGACTATAAGTCGCAGTTTTTTTCATAGTTTGGCCGGGGTTGCGACCTATACTCAGGAGCGACTTATGTGTGGAATTATTAACACATTACCGTAAAATATCAAATAATATTATTTAGCTCATTCACGTAAGAGACTAGACGTATACGATTTCATGGGATTTAGCGATTAGGAGTGACAGATTGTTTGGTAAACGTATAGCATGTTCTATATGTTATAGTTATTTGAATGACTCTTACCATAATATGTTACGTTAACATACCAGGCACGTTCTCAGTTGGTTATTTATGCCTCATATAACGTACACTTATTCAGCCTGTTTTTCACTATTCTTTATTTATTTTAAATTTCCTTTCAAATGTCTATTCTTGGTGTTGGGTTTTATCAAATAAATTTCCCCCAAAAATGTGACTTATACTCCAGTGCGACTTATATATGTTTTTTTTCCTTCTTTATTATGCATTTTCGGAGCGACTTATACTCCGAAAAATACGGTATGTTAAATTTAAGAAAATAACTTATTAAATAAGAAATTTGGTTTTCCCGACATCAAAATACTGTTTAAAGATTCTGCAACATCCCAAAGATGCTTAAATTAAGAATTGCAAGTTGAATAATGATTGTTTTCTGAATAAAATGCTTATTGGTATCTTAAAAGTCTAGATATAGAACTCTTAATTTAGAATGTCTTTTCAAGTAACATTAACCAGCTGCATGAACATAATTTCACTAGTTTTTAGTTTTTTCTTCCTGAAATCCAGTATTTTTATCGTATAATTTGTCAGGTCTTTTTTGCAGTGATACATGGTATGTAGACTAGGGATGTCCTGATCCGATATTTGGATCGGATCGGCCGCCGATATTTGCAAAAAAATGCGTATCGGCAAGGCATGGGAAAATGCCGATCCAGATCCAGTTTTTAAAAAAAACTGCGGTCCGTGTTTTCCAACGCACCGATTTAAATAATACATTCCACTTTTTTGCTGCTCCCTAATTTCTGTTCCACATTTTCCAGCACACCTTCAACACATCCACAGGTGTGTGGATTCTCACGCAGTTGCTTTTAGCTGCTGGCATTACACGACAGGCTCTTCTCACTCTTTCATGTGTCTCCTTCTCACAGACAGCAAGCGCACCTTCTTACACACGTCACATACTGTCACGACACACGTCACATACGTATACGCCCTCTCCCAGCAGAGAGGTTGCAGCATGGCTATGGCTAACGTTAGCTGTGATGCTAGCGCAGCTGTGCGAGCAATCTTCCCTCTAAGGTGTGCGCCTGTGCAATTGCGCACTGCTCACGCGTCCTCTGCGCACGGCAAATCTATGCCACGCACAAAATCAAATTAAAAAATAAGCGCATAACAATTTTCGACACACGGACACGACAGAGAAAACAGTTTTCGTCATCATTGTTCAAATATTGGGGTTAGTGCATCTGCCTCACAATACGAAGGTCCTGAGTAGTCTTGGGTTCAATCCCGGGCTCGGGATCTTTCTGTGTGGAGTTTGCATGTTCTCCCCGTGACTGCGTGGGTTCCCTCCGGGTACTCCGGCTTCCTCCCACCTCCAAAGACATGCACCTGGGGATAAGTTGATTGGCAACACTAAATTGGCCCTAGTGTGTGGATGTGAGTGTGAATGTTGTCTGTCTATCTGTGTTGGCCCTGCGATGAGGTGGCGACTTGTCCAGGGTGTACCCCGCCTTCCGCCCGATTGTAGCTGAGATAGGCTCCAGCGCCCCCCGCGACCCCAAAGGGAATAAGCGGTAGAAAATGGATGGATGGATGGATGTTCAAATATTGTAACGTCTGTCGAGACGCGTATCTCCATTCGGTGCCACACGCCCACACCATCAAAATGCCGAGGCAAACATTTCCACATCAACACCGTATGAAAAAAATAGTGATTTTTTTAGTTGTGATTTCCTTCTTTGCATGAAAGTTTAAAAGTAGCATATATTAATGCAGTATGAAGAAGAATGTTTTAATGTAGACACATAGAATCATCTTACTGCTGTGATTATATGCATCAAGTGTTCATTCAAGGCTAAGGCAAAATATCCACATATATATCGTGTATCGCAATATGGCCTTAAAATATCGCAATATTAAAAAAAGGCCATAGTTCAATGATGCCATTTTTGTTTGTCATGTATAATTTTGTCTATTTTGTGTTTATCCTTGAATAAACAGGTCAGTTTCTTGTTACCAACCATTGTGTATTATTCAAACTCACCTAATTCAGCTGGCTAGTTGTTATCAAGAGTACTAAAACACTTTTCAAAATGATTCTGACAACTAAGTAGGCTAAATAACTTTAAACTTTAATACATGCTCAGATAGGCCAGTATCGGTCAGTATCGGTATCGGATCGGAAGTGCAAAAACAATATCGGTATCGGATCGGAAGTGCAAAAACCTGGATCCGGACATCCCTAATGTAGACTACAATCATAATTAAACAAGAAGGAAAATTACCAAAGGATGCAGGTATAGCCGCCATAACAGTCTTACAGCTTGAAGCACAGAGGGAGGAGCTTGGCTGACAGCATGTGCTGGAAATGCCCAAATAGGTACATCCACCACACTGTGACATCACACTGTATCAAATGTCCGAAAATGGTCAGAGGCTTCTAAAACTACATGCAAGCGCAATTATAAATGCATGAAACTTGTAATGTAACGCTCTGGCATGGTTTAGCATGAAAATCCAACATTGCAACAACATTTATAAGTCTAAAATTATACGTCTTCTTAAAATTTAACCCCTTATTGAATAAACCTCAGACACAGCCCTGGCTCTGTGGGGTGGCTATCTGTCTCGACCAGTTGGGTTTAGATAGAGTGACCAAGAAGATGGATGTCGTGTAGTTCGAGTAAGAAATAGGACAGAGGGGTTCGGTTGAGGGATGAGAGACAATAGTCAAAACAACATCCTTATCAACAAGAGTGATTGTCGCATGATCCCATGCTGACAGCTACCACGGTAATGGTGCTATACCACTAGGCTGTATTAATCCACTGTTTGTTGTCATGTCATATTTGTCAGACAAGATGTATTTTAGGGAAACATATTTGCATTTCAAAAGCAATGTGGGCATCCGATTGGATCAACACAACAGCATAGGCCTGATCTACTTAAGGTTTGCGTGTGTTAAAACAGGTGCAAACTTGATAGCGCATGCAAAGCTGATCTACTAAGTTTGTGTGTAGAGGACTGCGTGTCTCAAGTGAGCAAAATAGAGAGTGCAAACCGTTTAGTGTGTTTGTCTTCATGAATATGCAGAATTTATACTGATTATCTGAATGCCCACAATACTGGAAGGAGGAGATGCAAATATAATTTTAAAGCACACATAAGGTGATTTATCAACACTGAAATTGTTCTGCGGCCGCTTTTTTGCATATATATTTAGCACGTCTGGAATGTTCGTGCAAACTGGCACGGTTATGCACAACAGGCTGTGAGAGACGATTGGGGGAGAGAATATTCTGTCTGTGTGGCTGTCAACAACATATTTGGACGGCCAGAATCAAGAATACTAAGACATATCTATTTAGCAATGACAATTTATAATATTATAGCTGTTGGATGACGTACTGTAAGAGGCTGATTAATTATTAGTTTTTGATGTCTCCTGGTGTTTTTTTTAAGTAGCGTTCAGTTTTCATAAAGAAAATATATACTATTATATCTACTATATTAACAAAAAAAATCTTGCAATATGCTTTTTCTTACAATTGGATCATTCAAGACCTGTTCTAGATCACGCTACAATAGAAACATATGTGTCTGCCTGACACAACGCCACCGGTTGGACAAAACGACGCAATAAATGTGCAGTAAATGAGTGTCTCCACGGTGACAGGCGGTATACGCGCAAAAACCTCATTTAAGCAGGGCGGTATGCACCACTGATAGATCACCCGCAACACGCCCACTAAAAGTAGACCCAATGTTATAGTTTGCACACGCTATTTATAGACCAGGCCCTCACTTAGCTGATTGAAAATGGTTGAAATAATTTCTATTTGCAACCTCAGAGGGAGCCCTATGCATCATGGACGGCTCCTGTGATAGTTCTTCTTCACCTGGCTCCTCTGTATTCAGTCATGCACTCATCTGTATGTGTGTGTTTGTGATTGTTGTTGGGAGATGTGGGTCATCGGGCATTGTTTTTAAGTCAGTAATTCACTTTGTCATGTATGAAAAGCGCTTTATGAATAAAGTTTGATTGATTGATTGACAAGTTTGCCCGTTGTAAGCAAGGTGTATTCTAGAGCTGCAGCTATTGAATATTTTAGTAATCAAATATTCTATCGAATATCCCGATCGATTAATCGAGTAATCGAATAAATCATATTTTTGCTTAATTAAGGTTTAATTATACATGTTAAGATGTGCCCTCAATTATTGTGTTTGGCCTAATTGTATTTTATTTCCTAAACGCCTGTTTTCATTATTGAAGGCTGACACGCACAGCTGAAATGTGTCTGTGGTTGATCGTGCCAATTTGTGTGTGCTAATAAAAACGGGTGCGCTGACCGCATAAACCAAGTTGTAGTCTGTCGTGCGTTTTTAATGATTATTATACAGTGCCGTTTAAATGTTGGTGCAATCCACCACACGACACCTGCGCTTCGGACAGGCTAACCTCCTCCAACCTCCGAGGACAAAGCTCCGAACAATGGGGGACAGGGCTTTCTGCTCTGCCGCTCCCAGTCTGTGGAACGTTCTATCTGACCACCTGAGGGTACCACAGACTGTGGATGCTTTTAAAAAAGGCTTTTTTTTCCGATATATGTGTGCTAGTTCTAGCTGTTAGGCTGTTCTAGTTTTTATTTTTATTTGTTTTTATTTTTTTTAATGCTTCGTAGCACTTTGAGGTTGTTTGCTCAATGTAAAGTGCTTTTACAAATAAAATCTATTATTATTATTATTATTATTCCTCTGACGGGTGGCGGGTCTCTCCCTTAGAGATAGGGTGAGAAGCTCTGTCATCCAAAAGGAACTCAGAGTAAAGCCGCTGCTCCTCCACATCGAAAGGACAACTCTCTGAACAATGGGAGACAGGGCTGTCTGTTCCGCCACTCCCAGTCTGTGGAACGCACTCCCTGACCACCTGAGGGCACCACAGACTGTGGATGCTTTTTAAAAAAAGCCTTTTTTTTTAATATAAGTGTGCTATTTCTAGCTGTTAGGCTGTTGTAGTTTTTATTTTAATTTTTTTTTTTTTTTTTTTTTTAATGCATTGTAGCACTTTGCGGTTGTTTGCTCAATGTAAAGTGCTTTTACAAATAAATTATATTATTATTATTATTCCTCTGACGGGTGGCGGGTCTCTCCCTTAGAGATAGGGTGAGAAGCTCTGTCATCCAAGAGGAACTCAGAGTAAAGCCGCTGCTCCTCCACTTCGAAAGGAGCCAGATGAGGTGGTTCGGGCATCTGCTCAGGATGCCACCCGAACGCCTCCCTTGGGAGGTGTTTAAGGCACGTCCGACCGGCAGGAGGCCACGGGGAAGACCCAGGGCACGTTGGGAAGACTATGTCTCCCGGGTGGCCTGGGAACGCCTCGGGATCCCCCGGGAGGAGCTGGACGAAGTGGCTGGGGAGAGGGAAGTCTGGGCTTCTCTGCTTTGGCTACTGCCCCCGCGACCTGACCTCGGATAAGCGGAAGAAAATGGATGGATGGGTGTCGTGCAGTGCAGAGGGGCGTATGATCTGTGACGTAAACACGCTGTGCAACACCTAAACAGTCCGTACGAGGTCTTGACCTTTGACTACTGTTTACTAAACGAGGCAAAATGCCGTAAAAAAAAATTGAACGACGCCTTGAGGCAGCGAAAATTCCTCGAATATATTTTGAATTACTCGAGTTACTCGAGGAATCGTTTCAGCTCTAGTGTATTCTAACCAAGACCTGATGCAACCTAATGAAGTGACCCCACGAAGCAATATTTTGAAGAATACAGGTAATGCTCAATAAAAGATGAGTTGTTCTCGTTGTGGTACTATTGCTGCGTAAAGGAAATGGGAGGAAACAACTGGGTGTAGGGTTCCTTTGGTTCAAAAGTCATGTATTTGTTTGCAGGGCCAGCAGCTAATGGACTTGGAACACAAGTTAACCGTCGCAAAGGAAGAACTGGAGAAGACCGCTCTTGACAAGGTGAATACTTTTTTTATGCTTCTTTACCCCCTTTTAAATCAGGCGTTGTCAAAAATCACGCCGTTTTAAGACATCCTCAATCACCGGCGTCAGGAAAGAAGAAGCAGGCTTCAGCAGGAACAAATCTGTCAAGTTTAAAAAATTGCTGCGTATCAGGCTAAAAAAAAAAATCCTCAGGTGCCGAGAGAACATTTATCAGGTCTATGGAATTGCACCTTTGGACTTCAGGCGAAAACCTATGACTGGCCTCAGATTAAAGTAAATTTAAACATACTGCATTCCAGTCATTTAACCCTTTTGTGTTACCTGCTCAGTCACAGCATTACTGTGACACACTGTAGCTATTTTTAAAGAGAACTCAAGGCTATAAACGATCATCTGTATTTCCACTTGAGAGGGTTATAACACATACTTGAGTTAAACCAACGGGCGGTTTTAATGGAGCATTTCCAAATTAAAGCCCCCTGAAATTGTAAATATGACTCTCGTTTACACTCATTTCAGGCTGATATTAAAAAGGATCCCTCTGTTAGCAGTCAACCGTAACATTTTTTTACGAGATAACTGCGCTCCCCAGGGTGCCTCCCATTGATTTTTATTCCAATCTGCTGTGCTGTGTCCAAGCTGAAGCCCTTACAAATATGCATGAGCGCCTTTTATCCAAAGATAAAGTAAGCACACTTGACCAGTACAAAGGAACGCAAGCTGCAGTTGAGTTTCAGTTTATTTTGAACATGCAGACGATACAATGTGATACATCACACATTTCCACTTGTTTCACTACAGCACGCATGAAAAGGAGTAGGAAGAAGCAGAGTTTATTTTAATTGTATCCCTTTTCATACCATAGCAATTAGAGATGTCCGATAATATGCTTTAAAATGTGATATCGGAAAATGTCGGTATCGGTTTGAAAAAGTAACATTTATGACTTTTTAAAACTCCGCTGTACGGAGTGGTACACGGACGTAGGGAGAAGTACAGAGCGCCAATAAACCTTCAAGGCACTGCCTTTGCGTGCCGGCCCAATCAAATAATATCTACGGCTTTTCACACACACAAGTGAATGCAAGACATACTTGGTCAACAGCCATACAGGTCACACTGAGGGCGGCCGTATAAACAACTTTAACACTGCTACAAATATGCGTCACACTGTGAACCCACACCAAACAAGAATGACAAACACATTTCGGGAGAACATCCGCACCGTAACACAACATAAACACAACAGAACAAATACCCAGAACCCCTTGCAGCACTAACGCTTCCGGGACGCTACAATATACACCCCCCGCTACCCCCTACCCCTCCCACCTCAACTCCGCCCCGCCCACCTCAACCTCCTCATGCTCCAAGCTGCTGTTTTGAGGCATGTTAAAAAAAAATATTGCACTTTGGGACTTCAATAATAAATATTGCAGTGCCATGTTGGCATTTTTTTCCATGACTTGAGATGATTTATTTTGAAAAAACCTTGTTACATTGTTTAATGCATCCAGCGGGGCATCACAACAAAATTAGGCATAATAATGTGTTAATTCCACGACTGTATATATCAGCATCGGCTGATATCGGAATCGGTAATTAAGAGTTGGACAATATCGGAATATCGGCAAAAAAGCCATTATCGGATATCTCTAATAGCAATTTTATCCAATTTCCTGTAACAGAACAGTGAACAAATAAATAATAAATTAATAATATACCATAGTAAGCAAACAAATATTAAATAAATAAATAGTCTTTGTCTCAATAATAAAAAAAAAGGGTTCAAGGTGTTCATCATAATTCTTGTTCTGTGTACTTTGTAAAACCTTGTATTTTGAACAGTCTCTTAAACTGAATCATATTGGTGCTTTGTTTGATTTATTTGGTTAATTCATAATTTAATTCCACATACTGATATACTAAAGGTCGTAAGTGTTGTACGTGCATACAAATGTTTTAAATTAGATTTTCCTCTAAGGTTATATTTCTCCTCTTTTGTTGAGAATAATTGTTGTGCATTCTTGGGTAGCAGAGTTTGCTTTATACATAATTTCAGCTGTTTGCAAATGCACCAAATCGTTGAATTTCAATAATTGTGATTTAATAAATAAAGGGTTTGTATGTTCTCTCTATCCAACATTATGTATTATTCTAACTGATCTTTTTTTGTAAAACTGCGCACATTTGTAGTTGTTTCGCCATATTTCTACACAATAACTCAGATATGGTTACACTAGCGAGCAGTAAAGAATATGAAGTGATTTTTGGGCTAGAATAGTGTTGTCCCGATACCAATATGTTGGTACCAGTACCGTTACCAAAATGTATTTTGGTACTTTTCGGTAATTTTTGGTAATTTTCAAAATAAAGATCACCACAAAAAATTGCATTATTGGCTTTATTTGAACACAAAATCTTACGATACATTAAACATATGTTTCTTATTGCAAGTTTGTCCTTAAATAAAATAGTGAACAAACAAGACAACTTGTCATTTAGTAGTAAGTAAACAAACAAAGGCTCCCAATTTAGTCTGCTGACGTATGCAGTAACATATTGTGTCATTTATCATTCTATTATTGTGTCAACATTATAAAGGACAAGTGGTAGAAAATGAATTATTAATCTACTTGTTCATTTACTGTTAATATCTGCTCTTTTAACATGATATATCTACACTTCTGTTAAAATGTAATAATCACTTATTCTTCTGTTGTTAGATACTTTACATTAGTTTTGGGTATAAATCTGATACCAAGTAGTTACAGGATCATACATTAGTCATATTCAAAGTCCTCATGTGTCCAGGGACATAATTCCTTAGTTTATAAACATAATATAAATTGAAAAAAACGAAAGAAGATGTTGTGATGCTAAAAAATATTGATGTAATCATAGTAGTATCGACCAGATACGCTCCTGTACTTGGTATCATTACAATGGATGTTAGGTGTAGATCCACCAATGCCATTTGTTTATATTGTAGCGTCCCGAACGAGTTGGTGCTGCAGGGAATTCTGGGAATTTGTTCTGAAGTGTTTATATTGTGTTGCGGTGCAAATATTCTCCCAAAATGTGTTTGTCATTGTTGTTTAGTGTGGTTTCACCATATGGCACATATTTATGACAGTTTTGCCGTTGTTCATATGGTCACCCTTAGTGTGACATGTATGGCTGTTGAGTAAGTATACGCTTCATTTACATGTAATTAGTGTCTTCAAAGATAAGTTGATTGCCTAACTGGTCAATGACCGGATATGATGGAATGTCAATTATAGATACATTGTAAACATCCATTATCATGATTCTGATGTGCTGAGGTGAGTTGTATAGCAATTGCTCGTCCGAAATGGTCAATACTTGACATAAACGTACCTAAGTTGTCTCAATGGACACAAGGAGTAGTGATTTTGAAGCAGTTAAAACACTGCTGACTGCGGACGGACTTTAGCCACTGGATGGGTGGGGGACCGGTACTTTTTAAAGGTGGTATAGTACCAGATATGATTCATTTGTATCATGGTACTATACTAATACCGGTACACCGTACAACCCTCGTCTAGAACATGTTTAGTTTTATTAATTATTGACGTGTTTCTTGCTACTTTATGTTGTATATTTTTTTACATGAGACTTCCAATTCATTTTATCATCTGAGTAACAACAATATGAACGTTGCACGGAGAATTTCTCTGCCAGTTTCTGCATCCCACAGGGATTCTTCTTTTGTGTTCCTGCACCTGTGGTTCCCACACAAGGTTGCAACATTTCTGCTCTCATTTTCTCGCACATTTGACCCTCCGATGTTCTGTGTACCTACACTCTGTCCTCCTCCTGTCTAGGCCTGTTGTGTGTGTGTGTGTGTGTGTGTGTGTGTGTGTGTGTGTGTGTGTGTGTGTGTGTGTGTGTGTGTGTGTGTGTGTGTGTGTGTGTGTGTGTGTGTGTGTGTGTGTGGTACACATAACATCAATTTCCACACTTCTATTAGCCCCGGACATCTTATATGTAATAGAAATGTGTAGGGGGGATGTATGGTGTGTGGTCATAAAATGTGTATTCTGATATATATTCTTCACAGAAAATGAGCGAAAGTCAGTGAGTCTCAGTTTGAAAAATTAATTAATTGTATCATTTTTCTTTTATTAAAAAATGATAACGGGTCCCACATACCCGAACACCACACAAAGTGTAGTCAATAATCAGTCATTCTTGATCTTGTGAGTTCCGCTTCGTTTCCTCGTTAACGTTGATTTCCAGCTGTTTGAAAGTCAATTTAATAAGTTTCCATAATGACGTTAGTTCCTCGGGTGTATGCACGGAAAGAGGCATCTAGGAATTCAGTGTCTTTTCTTCTGTGTGTGTGTAATCTGTTTTGGGGACAGGAGTCTCAGCTAAAGGCTCTGAAGGACACCGTTCACATCTGCTTCTCAGCCGTCCTGCACAACCAACACAGCAGCAGCCACAGATTTCCCACCTCACCGTCCCATTTGTACAGATACTCATCACTCATCAACAGCTCCAGAGTCACCTTTCAGCAGCCCCATGCCAAGGTAATTCACTCTTTCGCCGGGTGCCATCTGATTTATTGCCGACCCAACAAGAAGCACTTGTGTTGTCAAAATTTCTCGACTATTATTGTATTGTAGATCTGTTGAGCAGGGATTTTCAGCTGTCATTGAACTAACAGTATGTGTCATGTAGCACGCCTTTGTATATTAAGATGTAACAAAGACCAAAACGTATTGTAGCCGCGGTGAATGGAATCAAATTGAACTACCTAGGATGCTGTCCTTTACAATCCTTTTCAACTTGTGAGGGTTTTTTTCTCAAAGGAAAATTGCACTTTTTTTGCTCTACATCCACAATCCTTTTCTGTGTGTTCTAATAATAATAATAGCATATTAACCAAGCTATAGCGACATTGTTATTGTAAGAGCCAACACAGAGGAACTAAAAAGCGACATCAGTGTGTAAAGGATATCACCACATGGGCTCAGGAACACTTCAGAAAACCACTGTCAGTAATTAATGTTTGTCGTTACATCTGTAAGCGCAAGTTAAAACTCCAACTATGCAAAGCGAAAGCCATTTATCAACAACACCCAGAAACGCTGCCGGCTTCGCTGGGCCCGAGCTCATCTAGTCTGGCGAGTCTACATCTGAAATTGTTTTTGGAAACTGGACGTCGTGTCCTCCGGACCAAAGAGGAAAAGAACCATCCAGATTGTTATAGGCGCAAAGTTCAAAAGCAGGGATTTTCAGCTGTCCTTGAACTAACAGTATGTGTCATGTAGCACGCCTTTGTATATTAAGATGTAACAAAGACCAAAACGTATTGTAGCCGCGGTGAATGGAATCAAATTGAACTACCTTAGATGGTGTCCTTTACAATCCTTTTCAACTTGTGAGGGTTTTTTTCTCAAAGGAAAATTGCACTTTTTATGCTCTACATCCACAATCCTTTTCTGTGTGTTCTAATAATAAAAAAAAACTGCTAGCTCTAGTCGGCTAACAATACAGGTAATGGCGATTTTCACATTTCCACCTATAAAGGCTTCTTAAAACCCCCCGCCAATGACGCTCCATTCACATGTCGTGACCTGCTTATTAACCAAGCTATAGCGACATTGTTATTGTAAGAGCTAACACAAAAGAACTAAAAAGCGACATCAGTGTGTAAAGGATATCACCACATGGGCTCAGGAACACTTCAGAAAACCACTGTCAGTAATTACAGTTTGTCGCTACATCTGTAAGTGCAATTTAAAACTCTACTATGCAAAGCGAAAGCCGTTTATCAACAACACCCAGAAACGCTGCCGGCTTCGCTGGGCCCGAGCTTATCTAAGATGGACTGATGTAAAGTGTAAAAGTGTTCTGTGGTCTGGCGAGTCCACATCTGAAATTGTTTTTGGAAACTGTGGATGTCGTGTCCTCCGGACCAAAGAGGAAAAGAACCATCCAGATTGTTATAGGTGCAAAGTTCAAAAGCAGGGATTTTCAGCTGTCCTTGAACTAACAGTATGTGTCATGTAGCACGCCTTTGTATATTAAGATGTAACAAAGACCAAAACGTATTGCAGCCGCGGTGAATGGAATTGAATTGAACTACCTAGGATGCTGTCCTTTACAATCCTTTTCAACTTGTGAAGGTTTTTTTCTCAAAGGAAAATTGCACTTTTTATGCTCTACATCCACAATCCTTTTCTGTGTGTTCTAATAATAAAAAAAAAACCTGCTAGCTCTAGTCGGCTAACAATACAGGTAATGGCGATTTTCACATTTCCACCTATAAAGTCTTCTTAAAAACCCCCGCCAATAACGCTCCATTCACATGCCGTGACCTGCATATTAACCAAGCTATAGCGACATTGTTATTGTAAGAGCCGACACAGAGGAACTAAAAAGCGACATCAGTGTGTGAAGGATATTACCACATGGGCTCAGGAACACTTCAGAACACCACTGTCAGTAACTACAGTTCGTCGCTACATCTGTAAGTGCAAGTTACAACTCTACGATGCAAAGTGAAAGCCGTTTATCAACAACACCCAGAAATGCTGGGCCCGAGCTCATCTAAGATGGACTGATGCAAAGTGGAAAAGTGTTCTGTGGTCGGGCGAGTCCACATTTCTGGACTGTGGACGTCGTGTCCTCCGGACCAAAGAGGAAAAGAACCATCCGGATTGTTATAGACGCAAAGTTCAAAAGCCAGCATCTGTGATGGTATGGGGGTGTATTAGTGCCCAAGGCATGGGTAACTTACACATCTTAACACCATTAATGCCGAAAGGGACAAGCAGTAGAAAATGGATGGATGGATGGCTGACTAATGGGACTGATTAAAACAAATTAAATTCTATAATTTAGTTTTTATGCATGTTTTTTTTATTTGGGAAAATATTACTGTAACATATCTCCTACATATGTTTCTGTTGTTGTCATGTCTGTGTTGATCATGTTTTTGTTTGGCCATGTGCTGTTTGTTTTTTGGACGCTTTTTAGTTCCTGGTTTCACTCTCTTGTTTTGTCACCATAGCAACCATTAGTTTTCACCTGTCACGTCACGCACCTGTTTCACGTTTTAAATCACGCACCTCTTTTCACTAATCATGTCACTATTATTTAAGCTTCCAGTTGCCAGGCTGTCTTTCTGGCAACATCACCCGTTATCATCACTCTGCTTCATGCCTTGTTCACAGTCCCATGCCAAGTAAGTTTTTGTTTCAAGTTTATAGCTTTTTGCCTTTGTGCAAGTCTTTTTGTTTTCATTAGCCAAGTTTTGTACCTCCGCCCTTGTGCGCGCCTTTTGTTTGATTCCTTTTTTAACGTTAACAATAAATATGTACTCACATTCCCGTCTCGCCCGAGCCAACTTTCCGTTGCCTTCCGGAAAAACAAACCCCAAGGACCAAGTCCTGACAGTTGTCTCAATTGCGATTCAGAAAAGGTGTTACAGATTATAGACGCGTGATGCTGGTTCAACAAATCACACATAGGGTAGGAGCGCGATAACATGAATGTACACGTACAATTTAAAAAAAAAGAAAAAAAGCAATAACTCCTGGCAATGTATATATTTAAAAGAGATCAGCGGTAGAAAAATGATGGTTGGATAGATATGTGTATATATATATATATATATATATATATATATATATATATATATATATATATATATATCAGTGACGTGCGGTCACTGGAGGGGCCTCACCTGCCATCATGGAAAGAAAAAAAATGTAAAAAGAAAAAAAAAAAATTAAATTGTTTTATGTATCCAGTGATTATACTATAAAGTTATTTTCCATTTAACTTCACCAGTTTTAGATTATTTTTATTCAAAATCGCTGAATTTTCACATTTGCCGTTCAAATACTGAGAAGAGATGGTGCGGTGATCAGCAGCCAGTTGAGGCTCTTCCTTCAATTGTGCCTCACCTTGGATTGCGGACTCGGCTAACTGCTGGCCTGCTGTGCAGTGAGACCGTATTGCTATATGAATTATATTATACATTTCCATAGTTTAGTTAGCTGAGGTGTATAATGTACAGTGTATTTTGTCAACAACTGTATGTGTGTAACGTATTTCTTGTGCTGAGCAATCAGAAAACTGCTGCGAAGACGCACTGTGTGAGGCTCGCGTAATCCCGCCTCCTAGTGCCGGTTAATGCACCTCCGCCGCAGACTGCACCCCCCGACGGGAGCGCCACACCAACCAAAGCCCACACCCAAACCCTCCACGTGCAAGACCGAATCCACCCAAAAAAAGTCACTTAACAAGAAGCCAAAAAGTGCAAAAACAACAATGCTCGTGCCGGAGGAGCCGTGAACGACTGCAGGGACACAACATTAGGTACACCTGCAGACTGCAGCACGGATTTCATATTTCATTCATTCACAACTCCTCCAACACGAACACCACTGTTCCCGCTCTTATAAGTAAAGGTAAGACCATAATAACGTTTTTTTAATTAAATGTGCTTTTTTGTGTGCTACAGTTTGTATGTGTAAAGTTAAAGTTAAGTTAAAGTACCAATGATTGTCACACACACACTAGGTGTGGTGAAATGTGTCCTCTGCATTTGACCCATCCCCTTGCTCACCCCCTGGGATGTGAGGGGAGCAGTGGGCAGCAGCGGCGCTGCGCCCGGGAATAATTTTTGGTGATTTAACCCCCAATTCCAACCCTTGATGCTGAGTGCCAAGCAGGGAAGAATGCTGGTATGAGCTTTTAAACATAACCCGTTAACTGCTGCCAATCAAATGGTGAATAAAATACTCTTTAGGGTTCATATGTTTGTAAATCTGACTGTGATGAAATCAGTGCCTCACCAGTCATGAACCTCACCGCACATCACTGATATATATATATATATATATATATATATATATATATATATATATATATATATATATATATATATATATATATATAATATTTTATTTTTATTTTTTTTTTATTTTTTTTATTTTAAACAAATTATGATTTTTGTTAGTGCTAGTTATTCTGCTTTTTTCCAATAGGCCAGTCTGTATAAAATGCCTATTCATAGTTGGGAATAATATTCATTGTGACCTTACTGACCTGAACCTGTTTTTTGTAAAAATAATTTTACATAAAATATTTTTTTTCATTTTATTTAATAACAGTAGGGTAGACTGGAATAGACAGTTCAGGAAACTTTACCTCGCGACAATCATTGTTTGTTTTAGAGGTGCACAGCATAACTGTGGTCTCATATTGTGTTTGGCACTGTCTGTTCAGCACCATGGACAACTACAACAACAATAAAGATTTTTCATTATTTTTTTGAGTCAAGAAAATCAGGTCTGCAATGCGGCAGACCTCATATATCACTCCACAATCCTTGCCGTATGTATATTTTGCAGTCACGTCAAACCCAATCAGAAATTTTGTTCATTCTGATTTCTGAAAAGCAGCCACCGCAGGCACTTTAAAATCACCCCGTCGTTCGCAGCGCTACTTGTGCCTTATCTGTCATGATCCCGCTGAGCAATTTTGTCCTTAAAAGGCTTTTTCACTCGTCAGAGCTGTCAGAATTTGCTCCGCGTCCCTTCAGTGGCTGCCTCTGAGATTTGACATGCTATGTAGATATATATATATATTTTTTTTTTGGGCCATTTCTTGCCCTTATGTTTCAGTTGTTCGTGCTTGAAATCACACAAAGCGATCCCATTGATGCAAAAGTGCATTTTATGCCAATTTGTTGTTGTTGTTGTTGTGGACCATTTCGGTTGTGCCAAATAACACAAAGAGTCGCAGGCTTTGTGTGCTTTCTATGCTTCTTCACATTTGCATTGGAAATAGCTGCTCTCCACTTGTGTGGAGATTCTAGCGCCATTATCTCCTTTAAGCGCCGTACACTTTGACTGGCTGTCTGATAAATCTGAGTCAGCCTCTTGCTGTAAAGATTACTGGGGTGCTCCATCTGTCCACCCTGTCTGCTTATGTGGAGGTGGGCCAAATCTCATTGAAATCCCTGCCAAATTGTTCGACCATGATGTGTGCAAAACAACACATAATTGCGCCTACTGTTCGTGGAGGAGGCGTGGAATGATCCACGGCTACGATGTTTGTAAACAACAGAACGCACCTCTCCGTCTTGTCAGACATGCTGTTTTTTCCCCCCCCCACACAAAACGTTGCTTTTTGTGTGGCTGCGGTTGTTAAAAGGACATATTATTTTAACGAGCCATTGGAAAAATCACCAAGGTTGTTTGTGTAGCCCACGGCTCTTTAGTGCCGCCCTAGTGGCTCCCTGGAGCATTTTTTAAAAAGGACTGAAAATGGAAAAAGGAAAAATGGGAAAAAAAAAGAAGTTTTTGCTTCATAATGCGCCGCACATTTTCAATGGGAGACAGGTCTGGATAACAGGCAGGCCAGTCTAGCACCCGCACTCTTTTAGTACGAAGCCACGCTGTTGTAACACGTGCAGATCGTGACTTGGCATTGTCTTGCTGAAATAAGCAGGGGCGTCAATGCTTGAATGGCAACATATGTTGCTCCAAAACCTGTATGTACCTTTCAGCATTAATGGTGCCTTCACTGATGTGTAAGCTACCCATGCTTTTGGCACTAATACACCCACATACCATCACAGATGCTGGCTTTTGAACTTTGTGCCTATAACAATCCGGACGGTTCTTTTCCTCTTTGGTCCGGAGGACACGACGTCCACAGTTTCCAAAAACAATTTGAAATGTGGACTCGTCAGACCACAGAACACTTTCCACTTTGCATCAGTCCATCTTAGGTGAGCCTGGGCACAGTGAAGCCGGCGGCGTTTCTGGGTGTTGTTGATAAATGGCTTTCGCTTTGCATAGTAGAGTTTTAAGTTGCACTTACAGATGAAGCAACGAACTGTAGTTACTGACAGTGTTCCTGAGCCCATGTGGTGATATCCTTTACACACCTATGTCGCTTTTTGAGGGATTGAAGGTCACGGGCATGCAATGTTGGTTTTCAATGTTGGTGATTTCTCCAGATTCTCTGAACTTTTTGATGATATTATGGACCGTAGATGGTGAAATCCCTAATTTCCTTGCAATAGCTCGTTGAGAAATGTTGTTCTTAAACTGTTGGACAGTTTGCTCATGCATTTGTTCACAAAGCGGTGAACCTCGCCCCATCCTTGTTTGTGAATGACTGAGCATTTCATGGACGCTGCTTTTATACCCAATCACGGCACCAACCTGTTCCCAATTAGCCTGCTCACCTGTGGGATGTTCCAAATAAGTGTTTGATGAGCATTCCTCAACTTTGTCAGTCCTTTTTGCCACTTGTGCCAGCTTTTTGGAAACATGTTGCAGGCATCAAATTCCAAATGAGCTAATATTTGCAAAAAATAACAAAGTTCACCAGTTCGAACGTTAAATATCTTGTCTTTGCAGTCTATTCAATTGAATATAAGTTGAAAAGGATTCGCAAATCATTGTATTCTATTTTTATTTACCATTTACACAACGTGGCAACTTCACTGGTTTTTGGGGTTTGTAATAGCTAGTGTTTGCGTGCTACTCCAGTAAAAAAAAGCAGTGTCACCGGTCTGTGAGCTTATCAACGTTATCAATCACGGTTTTACGATCATTTTAATTTGAAACAGTAATAAAAAAAGGTGTGAAGGTTTACCGCGGTTTATCGATATACCATTAATTGTAATATCTCTAATTGAAGGTGTAAAAAATGTTTTCTTCATAGAGAGAGGGACAAGTGGTAGAAAATGGAGGATGTCTCTATCCCAGTAAACGTTGAACACACGTTATGTTGGTGTTTCCTAAGCGTACTTAAAAGTAGATTCTTATATCCAAAGAGGGTAAGAAAAGGGCTGTATGTTCAAGAGCTTACTGACTATGTACTAACGCTCATAGTTTGAGTACATTTGATTAGTCTTAAAGCTCTCACGGATGCAATAGTGAGGCTCTGGTGGACTTTCCCTCGCCCACATTCACAAAGCTCCAACTCACTGGTGAAAGATTTATTGGTTTGAGGATGAAGAGATCAGCGAGATTGCAGAAGGAGTTGCTTCATATTTTACAGTCTTAGGGACCGAGGGCCATGGCTCGTGGTCCGATAGCATGCAATGTTCATCAAAGTAATGGAAAATGATGTTGTAGATGCTTGGAACGTTGTGCTTGAAGAACATATAAGTCATTTACGCCGCTCTCAGCAGTCTACTTATATGACTGTTCCTCTGTTTCAATCAATACTCATTAAATTAATACAGGAAGAGAGGAACAAAAACAGTATGTACTAATGTGTTTAACGCAAAGCATGTTACATGTGATCTGATGGTTACCATCAACATTTGAAAATAATGTTCACTATAGGGTGCAGATTGCAACATTCAGTCACAGCTAATCTTGTTGATATATTTTGAATATTTAACTCACATTTAAATTGAGTTTACTTTTGTCATATTTAGCTGGTGAATATAGATCTAAAGCAGGGGTGTCAAACTCATTTTAGATCGGGGTTATGAATTATATTATACATTTCCATAGTGTAGTTAGCTGAGGTATATAATGTACAGTGTATTTTGTCAACAACTGTATGTGTGTAACGTATTTCTTGTGCTGAGCAATCATAAAACTGCTGCGAAGACACACTGGCTGAGGCTCGCAGTAATCCCGCCTCCTGGTGGTAGAGGGCGGTAGTGATCCCAGAGATTATTCATGTGACTACTCGGCTGCAGAATAAGTGACAACAAGCAGCAACAGTTAGCAGCGATCGTTTATTTTTCCCTCTCGCCTGGACTTTAACCATGGAGGATTACATATCGTGGCGAAGTTGGTAGAGTGGCCGTGCCAGCAATCGGAGGGTTGCTGGTTACTGGGGTTCAATCCCCACCTTCTACCATCCTAGTCACGTCCGTTGTGTCCTTGAGCAAGACACTTCACCCCTTGCTCCTGATGGCTGCTGGTTAGCGCCTTGCATGGCAGCTCCCGCCATCAGTGTGTGAATGTGTGTGTGAATGGGTGAATGTGGTAATACTGTCAAAGCGCTTTGAGTACCTTGAAGGTAGAAAAGCGCTATACAAGTATAACCCATTTATCATTTATCATTCATATAACAATACGGTCTCACTGCACAGCAGGCCAGCAGTTAGCCGAGTCATTGCGCAATCCATGGCGAGGCTCAACTGGCTGCTGACTCACCGCAAGTCTCTTCTAAGTATTTGAACAGCAAATGTGAAAATTCAGCGATTTTGAATAAAAATAATCTAAAACTGGTGAAGTTAAATGGAAAATAACTTTATAGTATAATCACTGGATACATATAACAATTTATTTTTTATTTTTTTATTTTTAAATTGTTTTTCTTTCCATGATGGCATGTGAGGCCCCGCCTCACCTGCCTCCCCTGACTGCACGTCACTGTGAGGGCCAGACCAAAAACTGAAATTTCCGTTTTTCCCTCATTCATTATTAAAAAATTCTGGGCTAACCAAGCCTTGACGTCACATAGACAGTTGAGAAGGGGTGTCAGGGGACCGTGGCCTTCTGAAATTGGCATATAAATTTGGCAGTCATTGAGAAATGTAATATGTTACTATGTTGTTAGCCAGCTTGCAAAGATTATAATAAATACATTAGAAGAAGACAGCACTGTCCTTTCCTCTAACTTGGGCACACACATCTATACCTTTGGCAGTTTTAAGCAAGTCATTTCCAGGAGTTATCTAACCCTCTGAGACACTTTAATGTGTTGCCTTCATTATGACACTCATACTTGCCAACCCTCCCGGATTTTCCGGGAGACTCCCGAAATTCAGCGCCTCTCCTGAAAACCTCCCGGGACAAATTTTCTCCCAAAAATCTCCCGAAATTCTGACGTGTCGACAGCCTGTTTTCACGTCCGCTTTCCCACAATATAAACAGCATGCCTGCCCAATGACATTATAACTGTAGAATGATCGAAGGCGAGTTCTTGGTTTCTTATGTGGGTTTATTGTTAGGCAGTTTCATTAACGTCCTCCCAGCGCGGTAACAACACACAACAACAGCAGTCACATTTTCATCTACCGTAAAGCAGTTTGTCTGCCGTAAACAGCAATGTTGTGACACTCTTAAACAGGACAATACTGCCATCTACTGTACATGCATATGTGACAACAACATCTACGGCTTTTAGAGAGTGCAGTGCACAACTGCACGCACAACAAGGAGACGAAGCAGAATGCATCATCAGAGAGGGTGTTCAGCATGGTTAGAAAAATAGTGACAGACAATAGAACAAGGATGGACAATTCAATCCTTAACTCAACAATGAGTAGATGAGTGTTATGTGTGTGTATATGTGTAAATAAATGAACACTGAAATTCAAGTATTTCTCTTATTTATATATATATATATATATATATATATATATATATATATATATATATATATATATATATATATATAATAAAATATTATATATATATATATATATATGTGTGTATATATATATATATATATAATACAATATTATATATATATATATATATACATATATATTTAATAAAATATTATATATATATATATATATATATATATATATATATATATATATATATATATATAGCTAGAATTCACTGAAAGTCAAGTATTTCTTATAAATATATATATATATATATATATATATATATATATATATATATATGAAATACTTGACTTGGTGAATTATAGCTGTAAATATACTTCTCCCCTCTTAACCACGCCCCCAACCACGCCCCCCCCCCCTCAAGGTTGGCAAGTATGATGACACTTACATAAGGATTTTAACTTTTTGCGGCTCCAGACAGATTTGTTTTTGTGTATCTTTGGTCCAATATGGCGCTTTCAACATGATGGGTTGCCGACCACTGCTTGAGGGCACACAAAACAAATCAAATTTTGGTGTGCAGTGTATTCAAAATGTATTCATTGGAAAAGTGGGATTGCATTTTTTACATTTGGCATTAGTTTTCCGCCTCTAAAGCAGACACAAAATGTTTCAAAAGTTGTTGTCGTGTTTACTAAAAGTAGATAGAATTAGTTTTGGCAGTTCATTTTAAAAATCGTCTTGCCTTTTTTTTCTCCCAAGAGACATTTTTGGTCCACTTAAGGAAACCTTTTATACAAGCAGTTCCATTTAGATCAGTGTCTACTAATGCTGTGTGCACATCTTCAGCCTTGGCTGTGGACGTCTCTTCAATATATGTCAGAATTGATTTCCTTTCGACAGGTAAGTGTACCCTCAATTTTGCCTTCAAAAAGAATGACATATTTGGTGCAGTTAGGTTAGTGAGTGAGATTTCTTTATTTTTTATTTTTTGACAAGTTACAAATAAGACTTTGTAATAGAAAAACACTTTGCAGGTCTGGAGTTTCATGCCTCAAACCGGCCCACTTTAGATTGTTAAGGGAGATATTATATTAAATTAACGCAATAACAGCCTTTAATGATAAGTCTTTTTTCCAACGCCTTGAGTGTATTTTTCTAAAATATAGTTTACAATTTTGATGAAATGAGGTTTTGATATGATGTGATATATTTTTTTATTTTAAATATGCAAAAAAACAAGAGCAAGCCTGATCCAATACAGTGCTATAGCCTTAACAGCCATAATAACAAAATGAAAACAGTGGAGAATAAAAAACGAAAAAAATAAAATAAACAAATGAGCAATGGACTTTATTCTTTTTTTTTTTTTTTTTTTTTTTTTTTTACATATTTGAAAAGGAGTGAGAAGAAGTATACACTTATGTAATCCCACCCCTTTTCTTTAAATCATAACTTACTCTGAGCTAGAACCACCTATGCACAAACTTAATTAACTTGTATCTACATCAATTATAAATATATACATAGAGGTTTTCTTCACAGTGTAAGTTTAATTGCAAATTTCAAACGTATCCAAACCCTAGAAATTGAAGTTTCCCTAGATACAACTGCATATGTATCATGAAAATAATATATAAGCTTTAGAAACAGTAATTCTCAATTATTTTCTTGTAAACTGTTGTTATCTGTTAAAAATAAAATGTTTTGCCCACTGCACTCTCCGCCGCGACTATAAATAGTATAATTTGTCTATAAAACAGTTATAAGTACACCTCTGCATAACATTGTATCCTTATTAACATTAAAGAAATATAGATCAACGTACAACGAACAATAAATGTAACATTGTTTTTACCGTGTAACAGAAACGATTTAAAGTTCATAATTTTACCTGAAATTTATATATATATATATATATAAATATATATATATATATATATATATATATATATATATATATATCTGTTTAAACTATAAACATTTATCCACCGACTTGAAACATTTAAAACTGAAAAATAATTTTTAATAAACTCCATAAATATTAATGCCGTAATTTCTGGACAATAGGGCGCACCGGATTATAAGGCGCACTGCCGATGAATGGTCTATTTTCGATCTTTTTTCATATATAAGGCGGATTATAGGGCGCATTGAAGGGGTCATATTATTGTGATTTTTTTCTAAATGTAAAACACTTCCTTGTGGTCTACATAACATGTAATGGTGCATAGATTATGTTTTACAGATCATCTTCAGGTCTCTTTCTGACAGTCGCTTCAGGATACGCCGTTTTGTGGGCGGTCTTATTTACGTGGCTCACCTTCGACAGCGCCTTTTCTCCGTCATCTTTGTTGTAGCGGTGTAGCGTGCAAGGACGGGAGTGGAAGAAGTGTCAAAAGATGGAGCTAACTTTTTTAATGACATTCAGACTTTACTTAAATCAACAATGAGCAGCATCTCCTCATCCGTGGCTCACTAGTGCAATAACAACGCCGGAAATGTGTCCCGTGAAAAAAACCAACCAACCGGAACTCTCTAATAACTAAAGTTCCTTGGGTGAATAAAATAAACTCACGACACCGGTATGTTTTAGCGCTTTCATGGCGAGTTTACTGACAGATATAAGTAAGAACTTTACACTACTTTATATTAAAAATGGCAACAGGGGAAGATGAATGTCCCATAACAAGAAGATAGAGAGAAAAAATAAGCTTATCGACTACAGTGTCAGCACAGAATACAAAGGCGGAAGCGCACAATTTTTCCAGGACTTAACAGATCCCAAATACAGATCAGCAGGTACCAGAAGGTAAAAAAAGTTGCTTTTGCAAATTATTGCGAAACAAAACGTCAGATAATGTCTTACCTTATACACACACCATAATATTACTTGTGTATTGAAGCACAGTATAATCCATCAAGCAGTGCGGCTTCATAACTTACCAAAATTATAATAAAACATGTTGATAGATTTTTGAGCGTCGTGTGTAATGTTCTTTATTTTCAATGGAACATATAAAATGTTGGTGTTGTTTACTTGAGTCATATTGCAGTCTACACGTATCTCTTATGTTTGACTGCCATCTGCTGGTCACACTTATCATTTCACCATGTACCAAATAAAATAGCTATGAGGTCGGTAAGCAAAACCAGAATCATTCCGTACATTAGGCGCACCGGGTTATAAGGCCCACTTTCGAGTTTTGAGAAAATGCAAGGATTTTAAGTGCACCTTATAGTCCGGATAATAAGATACATTTTAATTAATCAGCATCATTAACGCGGGACCACAACATATAAAAACCTAAAAAAACAACAGTGGAATAATGGAAGGCAGTCTTAATGGCTACAATGAGCACGTTTTGTAGTGCAGAGCTTTTGGAAGCGGGTTTGAGGTATGGTACTGTATGATACTGATAAAGCATGTCCCCCTTGCGAGCAGGTTAACAAATATATTTCAAGATGTTTAATCAAATAATATTCCCTCAATCAACAATCCTTCCAGTCCACTCAGGAGTTCTCGGCTAATTGCTGGACATCAGTTTATTTTTCATCTTACCAATGTTGTCAACAAAGATCAGATAATTATCGTTGCGAATTTACTTGCAGATACAAAGTCTCCAAGGCAGAATTAGAAAGTATCCAGTGACAAACACGTCCGTATCATTCAATTTACTGTGTCATGAGCTTAACCTAAAAAATTACCAATCCACTTCAGTTTAAAGACAGCATTCCAAGTCCATTGCAGTTAATGCATACAGTAGGTTAGTGCTTACAATTGCTCTCTGTTTAATTTCACTATATAAGCATTTCCTAACATTGCACACTACAAAATAATAGAAGTATTTACTATGACTCATGCTGATATCATATTGGCTTATTATTGGTATTGCATCGGAATTAAAAAAAAAAGATTACACTATAGCATAGGAGGTCTAGTTATTCTTAAACTGTTCGAAAATTTGCTCACGCATGTGTTCACAAAGTGGCGACCCTCGCCCCATCCTTGTTTGTGAATGACTGAGCATTTCATGGAAGCTGCTTTTATACCCAATCATGGCACCCACCTGTTCCCAATTAGCCTGTTCACCTGTGGGATGTTCCAAATAAGTGTTTGATGAGCATTCCTCAACTTTTTCAGTCTTTTTTGCCACTTGTGCCAGCTCTTTTGAAACATGTTGCAGGCATCAAATTCCAAATGAACTAATATTTGCAAAAAATAACGTTTTCCAGTTCGAACATAAAGTATCTTGTATTTGCAGTCTATTCAATTGAATATAAGTTGAAAAGGATTTGCAAATCATTGTATTCTGTTTTTATTTACGATTTACACAACGTGCCAACTTCACTGGTTTTGGGTTTTGTATATACAATCAAAATTGTGTCAATGTCTTGTATCTGCTGGGTTGTCTCTATCACCCACCAGTGCAGGTTATTCTACTACTGTATGAACAACATAACCCAATAAACATAATGTTTTGGTGTACATTTATAGCCAAAACAATGTTACACCATAGCAATAATTGTGCAAAGCAGGAAATTAATTTCATTTCTCTCATGTCTGCGATACCGCTTCCTTTTTTTGGCGGTCGCTGCATGTTTTTAACTTTGCATGGTTTTGTAGCTCAGTTTCAGCAGAATTCCCTTCGTGATGCAATACTTTCTGTTTATCTGGGATCTGAAGGCACTGAACAGGAACCAAATCCAAGCCAGCTGCGTGAAAGGCAGCATGTTTACCGCAACACTGCTAATTAGTGGTACGAATCCCAAAATGACGTTAATATTGTGATATGTTGTCAGCTATAATTATGACATCTCCAAAGTATCTAAGTATGTAAAGAAGAATACTTTTGTGTAAGCAATCTTATTGTAGCTTTTGTATATATAATATATATATATATATATATATATATATATATATATATATATATATATATATATATATATGTATGTATATTTTACACAGTATAAATATATATATATATATATATATATATATATATATATATATATATATATATATATATATATGTTCATATATATGCATATAGAAGACATATATATAGCATATAATATACATGTGTATATATATATATATATATATATATATATATATATATATATATATATATATATATATATATATATATATGTATGTATATATATACTGTATGTGTATGTATGTAAGGGGGGGTGATAGGGCGTAGCGGGGGTGTATACTGTAGCGTCTGGAAGAGTTAGTGCTGCAAGGGGCTCTGGGTATTTGTTCTCTTGTCTTTACGTTGTATTACGGTGCGGATGTTCTCCCGAAATGTGTTTGTCATTCTTGTTTGGTGTGGGTTCACAGTGTGGCACATATTTGTAACAGTGTTAAAGTTGTTTATACGGCCACCCTCAGTGTGACCTGTATGGCTGTTGACTAAGTATGAATGGCATTCACTTGTGTGTGTGAAAAGTATATATACATATTTTTGTACACTTTTGTTGTTTTTGTGTGCTTCATAGGTTTTTTATATTTTTTCTTTTTTTTTCCGGTTTTGCTTCTTTTTTTTACGGGATCAAAATAATGGCAGTGTTTTAGAGTGGGTGGAGCTTATAACATGTTTACCCTGAAGCAGTTTTACTGGACTGCAAAAACACAGTGGAAGAAGAAGATATACTCTATATAAGACGACTATTGTCGGATTAGCAAGAACAATGATGTCATACTTACGTCAAATACATTACGCATGTCGTACGGGTTCATGGTGTGGAATATGCAATATATATTATATTTGGCGGCATGTTTCTGCCCTCTATTTGGCCAGGTGCTCTCGGGATTGAGTCTACTCAGACTGGAACATGTGCTTCTGCAAGAAGAAATATTAATATTTATTTTATGCTATTGTGTTTGTATTTTGCATGCCTCCCCCTGACCACACTGCACCCTGGTACAGTAGTACAGTACTGTATGGTAACAATAAGAACACGCCGGAAGAGGTCTTGACGAGTTGCTCGACAATCCCAAGACCGACTTAAACGGGTTCCACTGTATCATTTTAAAAAGCAAATGAGTGATTGTTTATTATAAGCATTACATGTATATGAATAATACTTACTTTCAGCAACTTCAGAGAATTTTTTGCAATATCAAGCCATTTCTGAATGTTATTTCTAACCCCAAGCTATTTTTTTTTCTCCCCCAAACAGGATATTTCTAAACTTCAGAGAATCGTCGCAGAGAGGAAAACCCCCATGAATCCTGGAATAATGAGGAGAGAAAGTGGCGGCGTTAGAGAGTGCCAGATGGAGGAGGTGAGCCTTAACAGTAATTAAACTACGATGCGACCCAAGAGCCGGAATCCATCAACATCCCTTTGAGTCCCTCACTAGGATCTGAGGATTACACTGTTTGTATTAATTTGCTTTCTAAAAACATAGTACACAGACTAAAAAAAGATCTAATGAAAATAAAAATATTTATCCTGGTGTAAGGGTTAAAATTAGTTTATTCACTAATCAATAACGGTAATGAATAATGGTGTGTTATTCAATTAATTCATTCATATATTCAGGAATTTTGGTATCCATCCGATACCAATACTTTGATTTCAAACAGCATAATTATTGGATTTTTTTTATTTTATTTGAAAAACTAATTTAGCATGACCATTCAAAAAAAAAATATATATAACTTAATGCAATTATACAAAACAATGTAATATTATATAATTAATTAACATAATTCTTATTACATTTAACTTCATTGAATTATTTATGGAAAAAAGTTTACTTGGGCAAAATACCAACAATTTTTTATAAAAATGTTAACAAAAAAATGGTAAGTAGTTCCCATTAAAGATGAAAGAAAACTTGATGCTAGTTTTAATTGGCTGTGCCTTATACATGCTATAGATTAGCATTAGCGAATGTACATGGCGATTGCAACACCTCCAAATTTGGTAAACAAAAGTACAACTAAAATGCATGTTACAATCAAACAGCTGGTGTGTAAATAAATACAATATTTACAGTATAAACACTTTGTAGGTCTCAACAGGAGACTAGACTGGTAAATTTAGCTCAATGGCAAAGACTACTTCCTTGCTATGCAACACATTATTGGCTATACACGACTAGGGATGTGAATATACAAAAGAACAATACACATATTTGCATATATATATATATATATATATATATATATATATATATAAATATATGTAAATATGTGTATTGTTCTTTTGTATATATATATATATATATACATATATATATATATATATATATATATGCAAATATGTGTATTGTTCTTTTGTATATATGTAAATATATATATATATATATATATATATATATATATATATATATATATATATATATATATATATATATATATGTGTAAATATACATATATATATATACACATATATATATGTAAATATGTGTATTGTTTTTTTGTATATATATATATATATATATATATATATATGCATACACATACATATGCACATAGATAAAGCAAATACAATTTAAGAGCAATTTGTTGGATAAAAAGCAGATAAAAAGTTAAAAACAGTTTAAAAGTTTAAAAATCGTTCTTCGTAGTTCCACGACTCCCACATTTTTCATCTGATTCAAACTGTTCCAACTTCAGAATATTCAGCCTGTTTGGGAATTGTGTGCTCTACTTCAACAATTCTAAAAAAAAAAATTCCAGGATTTCAGTTCAACTTCAGCATTGGAGCATTCACACGCAATTCCTTCAGGAATTGCCTCATCCAGTTACATATTGTTCAAATGTGTGGCACTTTGAGACAATACTATGTCTAAAAGTAACATGTCTTCTTTCACTCGTTATTTTTGAAGTTTTATGCATTTTTATGTATAAAATATATGCATCGTATATCGAATCGCGATCTTGGAGATACAAAAAATCGCAATTAGGTTTGTCCTCAAAATCGTGCAGTCCGAATGTACCCCAAAACAGAACCTTTGACTGTTCTGCAAAACGGTTGGGAAAATCTGTCAATCCAACGACACGGGTCTAGGCCACGAGTCGGCAACCCGCGGCTCTGGCTCTTTAGCGCCGCCCTAGTGGCTCTCTGGAGCTTTTTCAAAAATGTATGAAAAATGGAAAAAGATGAGGGGGAAAAAAAAATAAAAATTGTTTTAATATGGTTTCTGTAGGAGGACAAACATGACACAAACCTCCCTAATTGTTATAAAGCACACTGTTTGTATTAAACATGCTTCACTGATTCGAGTATTTGGTGAGCGCCGTTTTGTCCTACTAATTTTGGCGGTCCTTGAACTCACCGTAGTTTGTTTACATTTATAACTTTCTCCGACTTTCTAACACGTGTTTTATGCCACTTCATTTTCCGTCTCATTTTGTCCACCAAACTTTTAACGTTGTGCGCAAATGCACAAAGGTGAGCTTTGTTGATGTTATTGACTTGTGTGGAGTGCTAATCAGGCATATTTGGTCACTGCATGACTGCAAGCTAATGGATGCTAACATGCTATTTAGGCTAGCTATATGTACATATTGCATCATTATTCCTCATTTGTAGGTATATTTTAGGTCATTTAGTTTCCTTTAAGTCATCTTAATTCAATTTATATCTCATGACACACTATCTGTATGTAATATGGCTTTTATATTTTTGCGGCTCCAGACAGATTTTTTTTTGTATTTTTGGTCCAATATGGCGCCTTCAACATTTTGGGTTGCCGACCCCTGGTCTAGGCCAGGGGTCGGCAACCTTTACCAGTCAAAGAGCCATTTTGACCAGTTTCGCAAATTATAGAAAACAATGGGAGCCGCAAAATTTTTTTTTTAATCTTAAATGAAATAACACTGCATACAAAGTTTTTTTTTTGCTTTGTGCTATGTATTAACCAGGGGTCTCAGACACGTTGCCCACACCGTAATATGGAATTTGAAAGCTGGTGCGGCACGCGGGTTTTAAATGAATGGCGCTTGTCAGCGTCATGCGTGCCGTGATGGTACAGCATATAGCACCCACTACAACCAGCGTGCCTGATCAGCCACACGTTGAATGGTGTTTCCGCTTGCTCACGTAGGTGACAGCAAGGCATACTTGGTCAACAACCACACAGGTTACACTGACGGTGGCGGTATAAAAAAAAACTTTAACACTCTTTCTAATAATGCGCCACACTGTGAACCCACACCAAACAAGAATGACAAACACATTTCGGGAGAACATCTGCACCGTAACACAACATAAACACAACAGGACAAATACCCAGAATCCCATGCAGCCCTAACTCTTCCGGGATACATTATACACCCCCGCTACCAAACCCCGCCCACCTCAACCGAGCACAGAGGGGGGTTGGGGTGGGGACGGGGTTTGGTGGTAGCAGGGGTGTATAATGTAGCCCGGAAGAGTTAGGGCTGCATGGGATTCTGGGTATTTGTCCTGTTGTGTTTATGTTGTGTTACGGTGCAGATGTTCTCCCGAAATGTGTTTGTCATTCTTGTTTGGTTTTGGTTCAAAGTGTGGTGCATTATTAGTAAGAGTGTTAAAGTTGTTTTATATGGTCACCGTCAGTGTAACCTGTGTGGCTGTTGACAAAGTATGCCTTGCTGTCACCTACGTGTGCTAGCAGAAGATGTATATTGTATAACAATTGTTGGACTGGCACGCTGTTAATACATATTGTGGAGGGCGCCAAATGTTGTATCATCATGGCACGCCCTTATTGTAGCTGTAAGGGTGAAAATCGGTGAATATTAATCCCGGGAGTTTTCTGCGAGAGGCACTGAAATCCGGAAGTCTCACGGGAAAATTGGGGGGTTCAGCAAGTAAGCTGCTGAGCCGCATCAGAGTGATCAAAGAGCCGCATGCGGCTCCGGAGCCGCGGGTTGCCGACCCCTGGTCTCGGCGATCAAAAAAACGTTACCTAGAATCCATTTTTTTGGACTGTCAGAGGAAAACCGGACTTTATTCAAATTGCTCAGTCGTAAAAATAATTGCAGGTCAGTGGTTAACTATCCCGTGTGACCTCATGTCTCACCTGAGATGTCTTCTCGAGTAGGCTGCAGCTCCCTCTGACCTCGCACTTAGACATAATGAACGGACGGAAGGCAGAGTTTTTCATTAAGGATATAATTTGCAAAATTGCACTTACAGCATAAAAGCTCTTCACTCACAACTGCACTCTGCTGCGGGGCGTCATTTGACAAATTTCAGTGTCACGCGGTCTCCATTTGAAAGCAGTTAGTCAGAGTGGGAAGATACCGTTCGTGATTGAGTTTTGGCGTCACTGGCGAGCCTCTCCAGGATTCAGGCAATTGTGACATTCCAGCTGTCGGGGAGCCGCTGAACGAACCTCTCCAGAGCCTGTCAAACCCGAGAGGATTTCGAAGAATCCAAAGGGGAGGCTAAACGGGACCATGAGGACTTTTGACAAGTGGCTATCAAGAAGTATTACGGATAAAAAGTTGGGGGGAGAGCGGCGGGATGTCACCCACGGAAGGAAATTACCGTCCGTGGAAAGTGTTTTGGATCGTTCCGTAATGAAATTGTGCCAATAGCGATGTTCACTTGTGTCCCGCGATTGATTATGTAATTTTTGCAAGGTTATAAAACTCCTTCAGCGAGAGGGAGACACAGATAAGAAGAAGACACGGGGGCCAATTTTAGAAGAAAAAAAAAAAGATTTATATTGCGTTTGCTTGTGAAAGCTGCCATATCTCCTGCGGTGCCCCTACAGGCTGAGGGGGAGATAGTTTATATGAGTTTGTGTGACTGACTTTCTCTGATTCACTTTGGAAATGAAATGTCAATTAATGTTTTTTTGTTAGCAACCCAACAGATGTGTCAAGCTTGTAATACAAACCCCCGTTTCCATATGAGTTGGGGAATTGTGTTAGATGTAAATATAAACGGAATACAATGATTTGCAAATCCTTTTCAACCCATATTCAATTGAATGCACTACAAAGACAAGATATTTGATGTTCAAACTCATAAACTTTTTTTTTTTTTTTTTTGCAAATAATAATTAACTTAGAATTTCATGGCTGCAACACGTGCCAAAGTAGTTGGGAAAGGGCATGTTCACCACTGTGTTACATGGCCTTTCCTTTTAACAACACTCAGTAAACGTTTGGGAACTGAGGAGACACATTTTTTAATTTTCTCAGGTGGAATTCTTTCCCATTCTTGCTTGATGTACAGCTTAAGTTGTTCAACAGTCCGGGGGTCTCCGTTGTGGTATTTTAGACTTCATAATGCGCCACACATTTTCAATGGGAGACAGGTCTGGACTACAGGCAGGCCAGTCTAGTACCCGCACTCTTTTACTATGAAGCCACGTTGATGTAACCCGTGGCTTGGCATTGTCTTGCTGAAATAAGCAGGGGCGTCCATGATAACGTTGCTTGGATGGCAACATATGTTGCTCCAAAACCTGTATGTACCTTTCAGCATTAATGGCGCCTTCACAGATGTGTAAGTTACCCATGTCTTGGGCACTAATACACCCCCATACCATCACAGATGCAGGCTTTTCAACTTTGCGTCTATAACAATTCGGACGGTTCTTTTCCTCTTTGGTCCGGAGGACACGACGTCCACAGTTTCCAAAAACAATTTGAAATGTGGACTCGTCAGACCACAGAACACTTTTCCACTTTGTATCAGTCCATCTTAGATGAGTTCAGGCCCAGCGAAGCCGACGGCATTTCTGGGTGTTGTTGATAAACGGTTTTCGCCTTGCATAGGAGAGTTTTAACTTGCACTTACAGATGTAGCGACTAACTGTAGTTACTGACAGTGGGTTTCTGAAGTGTTCCTGAGCCCATGTGGTGATATCCTTTACACACTGATGTCGCTTGTTGATGCAGTACAGCCTGAGGGATCGAAGGTCACAGGCTTAGCTGCTTACGTGCAGTGATTTCTCCAGATTCTCTGAACCCTTTGATGATATTACGGACCGTAGATGGTGAAATCCCTAAATTTCTTGCAATAGCTGGTTGAGAAAGGTTTTTCTTAAACTGTTCAACAATTTGCTCACGCATTTGTTGATAAAGTGGTGACCCTCGCCCCATCCTTGTTTGTGAATGACTGAGCATTTCATGGAATCTATTTTTATACCCAATCATGGCACCCACCTGTTCCCAATTTGCTTGATCACCTGTGGGATGTTCCAAATAAGTGTTTGATGAGCATTCCTCAACTTTTTCAGTATTTATTGCCACCTTTCCCAACTTATTTGTCACGTGTTGTTGGCATCAAATTCTAAAGTTAATGATTATTTGCAACAAAAACAAAGTTTATCAGTTTGAACATCAAATATGTTGTCTTTGTAGCATATTCAACTGAATATGGGTTGAAAATTATTTGCAAATCATTGTATTCCGTTTATATTTACATCTAACACAATTTCCCAACTCATATGGAAATGGGGTTTGTATTTATCTGATATAGAGTGCATTAGAGTTGGCGATGTTCAAACGTATTCCCAGCCCCGTCCTGCTCCGTAACTGATAAGAATATAATGGTCGATTTTCCTGCTATTGGAATTATTGTGTGTGGGACTGCAAGTTTGCACGTCCTTCTGACAGGTGCTAAATAAAACACAATATAGCGTATTTTTCGGACTATAAGTCGACGTTTTTTTTTCATACTTTGGCCTGGCTCCAGTGCGACTTATATATGTTTTTTTACTTTTTTATTGTGCATTTTCGGCAGGTGCGACTTATACTCCGGTGCGATTTATACTCCGAAAAATACGGTGGTGCTCGCAAAACGGTGATGAGCGTTGATAAATCACATTGCGTGTGCTAAATAATAATTTGCGCATTCTCTCCTCCCATATTGTGGGCGTTTTGATTAACAGAATATATTTTGCTTATTAATGAGTTGAGTTGAGTTTGAGTTTATTTCGAACATGCGTGCATACAACATGATGCATCACAATTTCCAGTTTCTCTATTCAACATGTTCGAAAAGGAGTAGGAAAAAGCAGAGTTTATTTAATCCTACCCCTTTTCCTTTACATAGGAGTTGCTAAAACTTTTGTCCACTCCCTGTTCTCGATTTATTCACAATATACAGTAATAACAATAAAAATAAATAAATAAATACTACTTGGTGAAGTAATTAATATTTCATATGGTGAGATGAGTAAGATTATCTTGAAAATGGATGGATGGATGAGATCAATTCAGAATGTTTATCATGGTTCTTCTTCTTTGTACTTTGTAAACACTTTAAAATTGAAGAGTTTCTTGAAGTGGATCATATCAGTACATTGTTTGATTTCTTTGCTTAATCCATTCCATAATGAAGACCGAGGCGCAAAATGGATTGCACGCGTTTTCCTGCTCGCTTAAAAGACGCGATCCACTTTGCACACCTTTAGTAGATCATCTTTACGTGTGCTATCAGGTTTGCACGTGTTTTAGTTCACGCAAACCTTTAGTAAATCAGGCCCTTGGTGTCGAAGTGACTCTTAAAGGGCCACACACACACACACACACACATACGCTACTCCCATAACAACTAACAAGACATCATGACGAAGCCAGAAGTCGAGTTTCTTAACATGGAGACATTCTCAATACTTTTCTTTTGTCGAGCACAAAGAAAATAAACATTTTAGTTAAATGTAACTTGTGCCTAGGATCAAAGATCCTATCTACTTGAAGTTAAAGTTAAAGTGCCATTATGTTGCAGCTATTTAAAATAGTTTTGTCAATTTGTTCTGGCCTGAAATAAATTGGCCCTTTGAAAAATATTTTTGTTTTTGTGTGTTGTATGTAGACCACATTGCTTTCTGAGTTCAGTGATGCAAATGCATGTCAAGTTGATCAACAGATTGTATTATTCTCCAGTGCAATAACAGTACTGAAATGAAGGCTAAAAGGGCATTAATGGGAGCCTTAAAAAAAAAAAAAAAAAAAAAAAAAAAAAAAGTAACTACCGGTAAATAGTTACTTTTCACAGTAACACATTACTTTTTGGTTTAAGCAACCGAAATAGTAACTGAGTTACTTTTGAAATAAAGTAACTAGTAACTGTAACTAGTTACTGGTTTTCAGTAACAAACCCAACACTGGAAGTGAGTGAATAGTTGGTTTTATACTTAGACTTAGACAAACTTTAATGATCAACAAGGGAAATTGTTCGACACAGTAGCTCAGTTACAATGATGGAAAGTGTAAGGATGGAAAAGACAATGCAGGTATAAATAGACTAATATAGCGATAAAAAATCTAACATACATACGAATATATACTATGTCTATATATATATATATATATATATATATATATATATATATATATATATTTATGTCTATATATATCTATAATATGTCTTTCTTACTGTATTTATAATGAGTTCATGTTTTGGAAATACCAACACAGAATCCTCCTTGGGATTTAGGTAAATAAACACCCTGGCTATAATTAACCTGAACAATTGGTACAATTCCCGGCATGCAATATGACCGTTTTTTTTCTTTCTCGTCCAACAGACAGGAGGAGACTGTTTCCAGAATAAGACAGAGGAATTATCTCCACAAGTGAAACAACTACCAGAACCACACCAGGTGAGATGTTAGCCAATACATACACAAAGTAATACATTAGTTCTTCTCAAAGGTGTAAGGTACCTTTAAGGCAGGGGTCGGCAACCCAAAATGTTGAAAGAGCCATATTCGACCAAAAATAAAAATAAAAAATCTGTCGGGAGCCGCAAAAAATTAAAAGCCCTATTTAAGTGTTATAATGGTGGAAACACATGATGTAAGTGTCTATATTAGCAAATCTTCGTTGACAGAAATGTTGTATTTTAATTTTAATTCTACACATTTATGCAACATTGGAAATCATTAGTAAATCAGAGGCTTCTCACAGGATGACTTACGTCTGGAAATTATTGGCACAGAATGTGTTCCAATTTAAGGAAACGGCCGGCTGTCTTCTTCCAATGGATTTGTTACAATCTTTGCAAGCTGGGGAACGTTTGTTGTGGTCTGGAACAACATGGCTCATACACAACTAGCTGAAATGCAGCCAATATTGCATATGGATGCATATGCAAAAGTGCAATATATGTATCTGTACAGTAATCTATGTATTTATATCTGCACCTTATTTATCTTTTATCCTGCACTACAACGAGCTAATGCAAAAACATTTTGTTCTTATCTGTACTGTAAAGTTCAAATTTGAATGACATTAAGTCTAAGAATAATACATACAGATAATGTGTCATGAGACATGCACATATAAATTAAACACACAGACAACATAAGTAAAGGGAATGAAATCAGCTCAAATATACCTACAAACAAGGCAAAATGATTGAATATGTACTGTACATACAGCTAGCCTAAATAGCATGTTAGCATCGATTAGCTTGCAGTCATGGATTGACCAAATATGCCTGATTATCACTCCAAGTCAATAACATCAACAAAGCTCACCTTTGTGCATTTACACACAGTATAAAACGTTTGGTGGACAAAATGAGACAAAGAAGGAGTGGCATGAAACACCTTTTTCTGTGGCAGCATCAGAGAAAGGTGTACATGTGAACAAACTACGGTGAGTTCAAGGATCGCTGAAATTAGTAGGACCAAACAGTGCTTGTCAAATACTCTCATCAGTGAAGCATGTATAACATAAACAGTGGGATTTCTAACAATTAGGAAGGTTTGTGTCTTATTTGTTCTCCTACAGAAAATATATTAAAACAAAAAATATATATATTTTTTAATCTTTTTCCATTTTCACACATCTCTGAAAGAGGTCCAGGGAGCCACTAGGGTGGCGCTAAAGAGCCGGGTTGCTGACCCCTGCTTTAAGGGGCATCCCAATTCCATATTGATATCGATCGATATAACTTTTTCACTTACGATACCGATATTGGAGCTGTGAGTACGATACGATACGATATACTCAGGAATCCAACATGCTTTTGTTATTTTGTTGTGTGGAGTGTTAGCAAAAACTTTATCAAGTAAAAATACTCAAACAAGACAATAATATTTATGAAAAACACTAACCTATTTATTATTAACTGTCTGGAATGCACTTAATTGCTTATATATTGCATTATAAATCTTATTTAAGATTTGGTTCTAGGACGCATAGGCGCCGATCCCGTGGGTGCTACGGGGCCTGAGCACCCACGGACAATGGCGAGCACCCACGTGGGATTGATAGCAAATTTCAATCTTTAAAATAATTTTTGGAGATTCAATCTTGTTGTTGTTGATTTTGTGGCGAGTTTGTTCCGTTTTACTTAATAGAAAGGTTAGAAATCATATAGTTTATGGTTAACAAAGTCTAACCATGATTTCATTGTGATGATAATGAACTAATGACACAATCATCTTGATTTTGAACACGAAGTGCATTGTTACTCAACAGCCATACATGTCACACTAAGGGTGGCAGTATGAACAATGCCAACACTGTCATAAATATGTGCTATATAGTGAAAACAGACTAAACAACAATGACAAAAACATTTTGGAAAAATATTTGCACCGCAACACAACATAAACACGACAGAACAATTTCACATAATTCCCTGCAGCAATAGCGTATATAGTCGATACTATTATGAGTACCGTATTTTTCGGACTATAAGTCGCAGTTTTTTTCATAGTTTGGCCGGGCTCCAGTGCGACTTATATATGTTTTTTTCCTTTGTATTACGCATTACCCGCGGGTGCGACTTATACTCCGGTGCGACTTGTACTCCGAAAAATACGGTACATCGAAATTTTTTAACATCACAAAATCTTCTTTCGTTTTTTTTTTACATGTATTTTATGTTTATAAACTCAGGAAATATGTCCCTGGACACATGAGGACTTTGAATATGACCAATGTATGATCCTGTAACGACTTGGTATCAGATTGATACCCAAACTTGTAGTATCATCCAAAACTAATGTAAAGTATCAAACAACAGAAGAATAAGTGATTATTACATTTTAACAGAAGTGTATATAGAACATGTTAAAATAGAAAGTAAGCGGATATTAACAGTAAATGAACAAGTAGATTAATAATTAATTTTCTTGTAATAATTTTGACAAAGTAATAGAATGGAAAATGACACAATATGTTACTGCATACGTCAGTAGCTAAATTAGGAGCCTTTGTTTGTTTACTTACTAATAAAAGACAAGTTGTCTTGTATGTTCACTATTTTATTTAAGGACTAAATTGCAATAAGAAACATAAGTTTAATGTACCGTAAGATTTTTTTGTTCAAATAAAGCCGATAAAGCAAATTTTTGTGGTCCCCTTTATTTAGAAAAGTACCGAAAAGTACAGAAAAGTATCGAAATAATTTTGGTACCGGTACCAGTACTAAAATATTAGTATCGGGACAACACTTGTGGGAAGGGGGTGTGATTATGCAATGAGTACGGAAGGTACTGTTTTTCATTTGTTTTTAAATGTAAAGCACTTTGTGCTACATTATATATGTACAAAAAGTGCTATACTAATATAGTTTAATTGATTAATTGAAAGGCAAAAAGTTCCCCTTAAAGTATTGTTGGTTTGCATCATTGACTTGAGTAAGCGTATAATTTGATGATGAACTCGGTTAGTTGCTGTGTGTCAACATTTTGTAATGATTTCCTTTGAGATAATTAATAAACAAAGAGGTCCATTTTTGATGGCAAGGGATTTAGACCAGTGTTTTTCAACCACTGTGCCGAGGCACACTAGTGTGCCGTGAGATACAGTCTGGTGTGCTGTGGGAGAATATCTAATTTCACCTATTTGGGTTAAAAATATTTTTTGCAAACCAGTAATTATAGTCTGCAAATGATGTGTTGTTGTTGAGTGTCTGTGCTGTCTAGAGCTCGGCAGAGTAACCGTGTAATACTCTTCCATATCAGTAGGTGGCATCCAGTAGCTAATTGCTTTGTAGATGTTGGAAACAGCGGGAGTCAGGGTGCAGGTAAAAAGGTATCTAATGCTTAAACCAAAAATAAACAAAAGGTGAGTGCCCCTAAGAAAAGGCATTGAAGCTTAGGGAAGGCTATGCGGAACGAAACTGAAACTGAACTGGTTACAAAGTAAACAAAAACAGAATGCTGGACGACAGCAAAGACTTACTGTGGAGCAAAGACGGCGTCCACAATGTACACGACAATCAACAATGTCCCCACAAAGAAGGATAAAAACAACTGAAATATTCTTGACTTCTAAAACAAAGTAGATACAGGAAATATCGCTCAAAGGAAGACATGAAACTGCTACTGGAAAATACCAAAAAAAGAGAAAAAGCCACCAAAATAGGAGCACAAGACAAGAACTAAAACACTACACACAAGAAAACAGCAATAAAGTCCAAATAGGTCAGGGCGTGATGTGACAGGTGGTGACAGTACACCTACTTTGAGACAAGAGCTATAGTGATGCATGCTTGGTTATGGTTTGAATTCATATACAACACTTACGACAACGACTTTTTACTGTCAACTGAGTTTCGTTTTTTAATGATTTCTGCTGGTGGTGTGCCTCCGAATTTTTTCCAACGCAAAAAATGTGCCTTGGCTCAAAAAAGGTTGAAAAACACTGATTTAGACGACGTTTTGTTTGCAACATTCTGCTGCGGGTTGTCCTTTTTTCTGCAGCATCCATTCTGTTGCAAACAGTTTGATTAGTAGTGATTTGCATTCAGGTCTATGAGGACCAGTCCGCTTTAATGTGGCCGATATTCCTGTCACAGCTTTAGCTTCATTATGCGTACTCGTGTTCAACGTGACGTCTCTTCTGATGTGTAAATGTGTTCGTTTGTTTGTTTTTTGGCACTAAATACGATGCTGCATCTTGCGATATGTAAAAAAAAAAAAAAGAAGTATGTCTTCTGCTAGTCACACATGCCTTCCGGCAGGGTGATCACACAGTCTGGTTGTCACTGATGTGGCGACCATCTGACGGCTCAAGATACTCACAGAAGAGATTTCAGCCGGATTACGTAAAATGTCAGCAACAGTGGAGAAAAATAACAAACTTTGGCTTAGTATGAACATCGTTCATTAGAGGTTTGCAGAAATATACTTCAGAAAAGTGACTTTCCTAAACCACACCACTTGTTTTTAATTGAATCTGACATTACTGTTTGATTATAATAATAATAGATTTTATTTATAGAGCGCTTTTCAAAAACTCAAAGACACTTTTGCATCTGAGGATTGGAAGGTACAGGAAGGGATCCAGCAAGTCTTTAGGGAAAGGCAGGGGTCGGCAACCCAAAATGTTGAAAGAGCCATATTGGACCAAAAAATAAAAAATAAAATACAAAAAAAAAAAAAAAAAAAAATATATATATATATATATATATATATATATATATATATATATATATATATATATATATATATATTATTTATATATATATATATATATATATATATATATATATATATATATATATATATATATATATATATATATATATATATATATATATATATATATATATTATATAATATATATATATATATATATATATATATATATATATATATATATATATATATATATATATATATATATATATATATATATATCTGTCTGGAGTTGCAAAAAATGAAATGCCTTATATAAGTCTTATAATGAAGGCAACTCCTGATGTAAGTGTCTATATTAGCCTACTGTCAAAATTAGTATGTGGTCGCAGGCTGATGCAAATCTTCGTTGACAGAAATGTTGACATGTAATATTTATTCTACACATTTCTACAACATTGGAAAACATTAGTAAATCGGAGGCTTCTCAGAGGGTGAGATAACTCCTGGAAATTCCTGGCTTTGACTGGCCAAAGGTATATATGTGTGTGTCCAAGTTAAAGGAAACGGCAGGCTGTCTTCTTCAAATGGATTCATGACAATCTTAGGCAAGCCGGGTAATGTTTGCTGTGGTCTGGAACAACATGGCACACAAACAATTATCTGAAATGCAAATATAAATTAAATACGCAGAGGACATAAGTAAAGGAAATTAAAATGAACTCAGACGAGGCATAATGATGTACATACAGCTACCTTACCAAGTCAATAATATCAACAAAGCTTACGTCCGTGCATTCACGCACAGCATAAAACGTTTGGTGGACAAAATGAGTCAAAGAAGGGTTGGCATACAACATGACTTTCTGTGGCAGTGTCAGAGAAATGTGTACATGTAAACAAACTACGAGGCATAATGATACAATATGTACACACAGCTACCTTGCTGGCATGATAGCGTCGATTAGCTTGCAGTCATGCCAGTGACCAAATATGCCTGATTGGCACTCCACACAAGTCAATTACATCAACAAAAGCTCACGTTCGTGCATTCCCGCACAGCATAAAACGTTTGGTGGACAAAATGAGTCAAAAAAGGAGTGGCATAAAACACGACTTTCTGTGGCAGTGTCAGAGAAATGTGTACATGTAAACAAACTACGAGGCATAATGATGCAATATGTACACACAGCTACCTTGCTAGCATGTTAGCGTCGATTAGCTTGCAGTCATGCCAGTGACCAAATATGCCTGATTGGCAGTCCACACAAGTCAATAACATCAACAAAAGCTCACGTTCGTCTATTCACGCACAGCATAAAACGTTTGGTGGACAAAATGAGTGAAAAAAGGAGTGGCATAAAACATGACTTTCTGTGGCAGTGTCAGAGAAATGCGTACATGTAAACAAACTACGAGGCATAATGATGCAATATGTACACACAGCTACCTTGCTAGCATGTTAGCGTCGATTAGCTAGCAGTCATGCAGTGACCAAATATGCCTGATTAGCACTCCACACAAGTCAGTAACACCAACAAAAGCTCACGTTCGTGCATTCACGCACAGCATAAAACGTTTGGTGGACAAAATGACTCAAAGAAGGGGTGGCATAAAACATGAATTTATGTGGCAGTGTCAGAGAAATGTGTACATGTAAACAAACTACGAGGCATAATGATGCAATATGTACACACAGCTACCTTGCTAGCATGTTAGCGTCGATTAGCTTGCAGTCATGCCAGTGACCAAATATGCCTTATTGGCAGTCCACACAAGTCAATAACATCAACAAAAGCTCACGTTCGTGCATTCACGCACAGCATAAAACGTTTGGTGGACAAAATGAGACAAAGAAAGAGTGGTATAAAACATGTATTTCTGTGGAATTGTCAGAGAAAGTGTAAACATGTAAACAAACTAAGGTGCGTTCAAGGTCCGACGAAATTAGTAGGACAAATTATTGCTCGCCAAATACTCTCATCAGTGAAGCGTGTTTAGTACAGACAGTGGGATTTCTAACAATTAGGAAGGTTTAGGTCATGATTTTCCTCCTACAGAAACCATATTGAAACAAAAAATATATTTTTTACCCTCATCTTTTATCCATTTTCATACATTTTTGAAAAAGCTCCAGGAAATATTAATTTTCAGTTTTGCATTGTTTTACTATTGTTGTGTGAGTAAACATGGCCCCACTTTAATGGCATCTGGTTGCAGCAGCTCTCTGCTCTTTTATTTCCCCCTTTGTGTTATTTAATGTTTCCCTCTTGTTCTTTTTATGTGTTTTTACCTTATTTTTGTGGACTTTTTGAATCTGCACTGCGACCACATAATTTCCCCGTAGTGGGATGAATAAAAGTCGATGCTTGTCCTCCTATCCTTCAACTGCTTCATTCACTAAGTCCGCTGCATGCTCCGTCTTTGTTTTTGTTGATTTATTTCTTTAATTCAATGAATATAATTTGCTTCTTCTTTTCAGCACTGTCTTTCACACCCACTTTCTTCCTTCCCATGGTTGGAAAAACGCCAATCTCCAGCTATGAACTAATGCTAACGAGCAGTGTTCTTAATTAACTATTTAACTAGTGTTAATCGTTACTTTAAAAAACAAAAGTGACAACACCTCCGCTCTGGACAGGCTCCAGACAGGCTAAACTCCTCCAACCTCCGAGGAAAAAGCTATGAACTATGGGAGACCGAGCTTTCTGCTGCGCCGCTCCCAGTCTGTGGAATGCTCTCCCTGACCACCTGAGGGCACCACAGACTGTGGATGCTTTTAAAAAAGATTAAAAACCCTGCTTTTTTTTTTTTTTAAAGCCTTTTTATAGATATATGCATACTAGTTCTAGCTATTAGGCTGTTCTAGTTTTTATTTTTTATTTTTTAATTTTTTAATCTTTTTATTATTATTTTTTTTTTCAATACACTGTAGCACTTTGAGGTTGTTACAAATAAAATCTATTATAATTATTATCATTATTAAGTGAACTACTAACCAAATCACTCTTTAATACTCATTGACTATGGAAAGTATCAGTATGCAGTTGATGGACGTTTCATGAGAGCAGAGTAAAAGGCATTGCCTGTTGCCAAGTGATTTAGCAAATGTCAGCAAGAGCGCGCTCTCAGCAGAATTTTATCTCACCTGGGTGTGTTAGCTTAGCAGCGGCAGTATGCCAGCTGCGACAGCAGCTCTGTTGAATCTTTTCACTGGCTTGTGTTAGTATAGAGACTGAATGTGTTTGGTCTTGTCCACAAACGGGGCATTGTAGGATGGCAAGCTTGTCACTTCAATCATTGATTTGTTGTTCATTATTCCCTCATGGTAGTAGTGTGCATGTATTACATGTTGTTTGCTGTGTGATGTTGCCTCCTAATATTTGATATCAAGATCATTTTAGTGTGGTGCTGGTTGTTGTTTTCACGAGTAAAAATATATTTTCTGCATTGAACTAACAGCGTTTTAATGTTTACAATTACTAGTTACTAGTAAAACTAACAGTGTTAGTAATACCGTCATTAAATAACGCCTTTATTACTAACACTGCGGATATTTTCCTGTGGCGGGGAAACTCGTAACCCAAATTTTTGCTGCCAACCTAAAGCAGTGGTCAGCAACCCAAAACGTTGAAAGAGCCGTATTGGACCAAAAATACAAAAAACAAATCTGTCTGGAGCCACAACAAATAAAAAGCCGTAGATAAGTGGTATAATGAAACCAACACATGACGCAAGTGTCTATATTAGCTATAACAGCCTACTATCAAAATGACTATGTGGCTTATAAGCCGGTACGCCCAATGTACGGATCAATTCTGGTTTTTGCTTACCGACCTCGAAGCAATTTTATTTGGTACATGGTGTAATGATAAGTGTGACCAGTAGATGGCAGTCAAACATAAGAGATACCTGTAGACTGCCCTATGATGGCAATAAGACTCAAATAAACAGCACCAACATTTTATATGTTCCATTGAAAATATAAAACATTACACACGGCGCTCAAAAATCCATCAACATGTTTTACTACGACTTTGGTAAGCTATGAAGCCACACCGCTTGATGGATTGTCGGCGCAATAAACATACAAGTATTATTATGGTGCATATATAAGGTAAGACATATTATCTGGCGTTTTGTTTTGCAATATTATGCAAAATCTACTTTTCTTACCTTCTGGAACCTGCTGATGTGTATTTGGGATCTGCATAAATCCTGTAAAATTGCGCGCGTCCGCCTTTGTAGTCTGTGCTGACACCGTAGTGGATAAGCTTCTTCTTTTTCTCTATCTTCTTGTTATGGGACATTCATCCTCCGCTATTGCCATTTGTAATATAAAGTAGTGTAAAGTTCTTACTTATATCTGCGAGTAAACTCACCATGAAAGCGCTAAAACATACCGGTATAGTAAGTTTACATTATCCACCCAAGTTATTAGAGAGTTCCAGTCGGACAATTTTTCATGGGACACATTGTTGTTGTTTCCAGATGCGGAGATGCTGCTCCGTTATTGATTTAATTAAAGTCTGAATGTCATTAAAACAGTTAGCTCCATCTTCCATCCATCCTTTACACACTGATGTCAGTTTGTTATGCAGTACCGCCTGAGGGATCCAAGGTCACGGGCATTCAATGTCACATGCAGTGATTTCTCCAGATTCTCTGAACCTTTTAATGATACTACAAACCTTAGATGGTGAAATCCCCAAATTCCTTGCAATAGCTGGTTGAGAAATGTTGTTCTTAAACTGTTCGACAATTTGCTCACACATTTGTTCACAAAGTGGTGACCCTCGCCCCATACTTGTTTGTGAATGACTTCGCATTTCATGGACTCTGCTTTTATACCCAATCATAGCAGCCAGCTGTTCCCAATTAGCCTGTTTACCTGTGCGATGTTCAAGATTCAAGATTCAAGAGTCAAGATTCAAGATGCTTTATTATTGTCCATTCTTTAACATGTACAAGACACATACGAACTGCAATTTCATTTCCGGCACAGTCCCACTAAGAGCAGACATACGTTTACAGGGAGACAAGACGGGACCGCCAACGGATCAGCCATTTACGGCACTCCTTAAAAAAGGTGGGAAAAAGGTGATATTGGGAAAGGGGGAAGAGTAAAAAAAAATATCAGTCTAAGGCTGGACCCTCGGGAGGGGGTCCAGACTGAGTCCATGGGAAAAAACCTCACATAGCATAGCTCACATAAACATGTTACATATAATCACACAAGTGGTAAAGGCGTTGGTTGAGGAAGGGGCGGGTGCGTGCATGTATGCCCAATTAAATTGGGTGTGATGTTGAAATGTTTTTGTGGACTGGGGCCGATCTCAAAGTTCAACGGCAGGTGTTGTTGAGAAAAAGGGAGGTCAAAAGCGTCCATTGTTGATGTGTCCTTGGGGGTGTTTTTCAAAACAGCCTGTTCCTGATAGCATCAAGGCCATTCAAGGGAGTCAAATCGTAGATTAGGATGTTCTTTTCTTCGAGCAGTCAAAACAATGACTTGCCTGCTCTATGTGTCCGTGCTGGTTTCTCTCAAATTCAATTCAATTCTCCTTCTCAGCAAACTTCTCCATGATGTGATCCATTTTGTGATTCAGTTCAGAAATCGCCACAGTCTGTGTTCCCACAGCCCGGTCCAATCCTTCCATTGTGACGAACAGCCGTTGGGCTCCTTGAGTGGCTGCCATCGTCTTCCCAATTTGACGATACACCAGAGCAATGCCCAGCCCAATCAGCAGTTGCCACGGTTCCAAATAGGAAGATGTCGTCCACGTCCTCGATGGAAAAGACTGAGAGGCACATGATTCTCCATTTATCCCAGGAGTCTCTCACATACCCCGCAGCAATGGTTCCATCAACCTCTTTTCCTTGTCGAAAAGACTTTGTCAATTGCGCCGAGAGTCCAGCTCATATCCATGTTTGATATTTAGATTCTAGGACAGCGCAAAGAAAGCGGCTTCAAAAAAGTTCAGACAAGACAAAACGAAGAGAGCAAGCAGGAAAGGAGGGAGCGGAGAAAAATGCGACCGCCCTCACCAGAGGCAAGACAGAAAAATTAAGTGTTTGATGAGCATTCCTCAACTTTCTCAGTCTTGTTTGCCACTTGTGCCAGCTTTTTTGAAACATGTTGCAGGCATCAAATTCCAAATGAGCTAATATTTGCAAAAAATAACAACATTTTCCAGTTTGAACTTTAAGCATCTTGTCTGTGCAGTCTATTCACTTGAATATGGGTTGAAAAGGATTTGCAAATCATTGTATTTTGTTTTTATTTACGATTTACACAACGTGCCAACTTCACTGGTTTTACGGTTTGTACATGAACGCAACATACACAAACGTCCCTTAGAAGTATTTTCAAAGGCAGCGTAACTGTCTCCTCATCTAAGAATGGACGGTTTGTCATCCCGGTTGTTGCTTAATGGCCTTCATTACGCAGCCCCCATTCTCTTTTTGTCTGGAATAAAAGGTAGACTGCACCGGCGCTATCTCCGGCAATTGTGACGTTATCACCGACACGGCAGGTATAATCGTCAAACTGGTACGCTGTACAGCCGACAGACAATCAGCTTGTTAAGTGCTCTCCTCATAAGACCACAATGGAGTACCCCGGTGCAGTAATCAGTGCAAAGTCACCTGACAACCGCCGTGATGTCAAGTGAACACTTTTGTTTTTAATAATAGGAGTTTGTTCCAGGTAAATCGCTCTCTGGAAACTCATAATATCTTGCCAATCTTTATTATTAATGAGCGTCATTCGCATCCATTCATCAAATCCTAGACCACCGCGCTCCTGCGGTGAAATTACGGCGGGGTCTATCTCGTTTGTCATCCCTGTTTTTTTTGTTTTTTTTTATCTTTTCGCAGCAAAGGAGCCAAGGGCAGCCGGGAAGCTTGGAAAGCACCGGAACGCGCTCAGATGACAGCGAGGACAAAGAGCAAAGCAAAAAGATAAAGCCTCCGAAATACGACTGAGCGGGTCATCAAAAATGCAGATCTTCTGCGTTCCTCTCAAACTCCGAAGAGCACACCCCTGGTGCATTGTCACAGACACACTGTCACACACATATACACACACACATTCGCCACACAAGGTCAGCATTGCTTGCAAAAGCTGGGACTGGAAATGTCAACACAACAACATGGCATGCATTCTAAGAAGAAAAAAAACAAACAAAAAAAAATCATTCTGAAAGGTAGCGATGGCACTGGAAACTTGTTTCATGATTGTTCATTTGATGTTTACTTTTATTCTTAGTAAGGACACTGCTTTCTAATGTGTGATCTTTCTAGAAAAAAATCCCTTTGCACTGTTACGGTCTGACACAGTATCCTAAGATAGGCATACTCATTGACTAAGAGGAAAAAGGACAAAAAAAAAAAATATTACTACCAAACTTAGACTATTGTTTGTCGCTCACTGTAGTTGAAGGGGAACTGCACTTTTGGGGGGGAATTTTGCCTATCATTCACAGCCCTTATGTAAGACTAGAACACATACACTATATTGCTAAAAGTATTTGGCCACCTGCCTTTACTCACATATGGAATCGTCCAAAATGTTTTGGTATCCTGGAGCATTCAAAGTTCCTTTCACTGGAACTAAGGGGCCAAGTCCAACTCCTTAAAAACAACCCCACACCATAATTCCTCCTCCACCAAATGTCACACTCGGCACAATGAGGTCCGAACAGCACCGTTCTCCTGGCAACCTCCAAACCCAGACTCGTCCATCAGATTGCCAGATGGAAAAGCATGATTCATCACTCCAGAGAAGGCGTCTCCACTGCTCTAGAGCAGTGGTTCTCAAATGGGGGTACTCGTACCCCTGGGGGTACTTGAAAGTATGCCAAGGGGTACGTGAGATTTTTTTTAAATATTCTAAAAATAGCAACAATTCAAAAATCCTTTATAAATATATTTATTGAATACTACTTCAACAAAATATGAATGGAAGTTCATAAACTGAACATCAAATCAAGTAGGCTATTCCATTTATTACAATGCAACAATGCAATATTCAGTGTTGACAGCTAGTTTTTTTGTGGACATGTTCCATAAATATTGATGTTAAAGATTTATTTTTTTGTGAAGAAATGTTTAGAATTAAGTTCATGAATCCAGATGGATCTCTATTACAATCCACAAAGAGGGCACTTTAAGTTGATGATTACTTCTATGTGTAATAATCTTTATTTATAATTGAATCACTTGTTTATTTTTCAACAAGTTTTTAGTTATTTTTATATCTTTTTTTCCAAATAGTTCAAGAAAGACCATTACAAACGAGCAATATTTGCACTGTTATACAATTTAATAAATCAGAAACTGATGATATAATGCTGTATTTTACTTCTTTATCTCTTTTCTCAACCAAAAATGCTTTGCTCTGATTAGGGGGTACTTGAATTTAAAAAATGTTCACATGGGGTACATCACTGAAAAAAGGTTGAGAACCACTGCTCTAGAGTCCAGTGGTGACATGTTTTACACCACTGCATCCCACACTTTGCATTGGACTTGGTGATGTATGGCTTAGATGCAGCTGATCGGCCATGGAAACCCATTCCATGAAGCTCTCTGCGTACTGTACGTGGGCTAATTGGAAGGTCACATGAAGTTTGGAGCTCTGTATCAACTGACTGTGTAGAATGTATTTGCACTATGCGCTTCAGCATCCGCTGACCCCTCTCTGTCAGTTTACGTGGCCTACCACTTCGTGAATGAGTTGTTGTTGTTCCCAAACTCTTCACTTTTCTTATAATAAAGTTGACTTTGGAATATTTCGGAGCGAGGAAATTTCACGACTGGATTTGTTGCACAGGTGGCATCCTATGACAGTTCCACGCCCATTCTTTCACAAATGTTTGTAGAAACAGTCTCCATGCCTTAGTGCTAGATTTTATACACCGGGCCAAGTGATTAGGACACCTGATTCTCATCATTTGGATGGGTGGCCAAATACTTTTGGCAATATAGTGTATGTCTTTCTTTGTTTATGCATTCTAATTTGTAATGTACGCCAAGTACAAGAAAGGGGTCCATATGGCCCCACTCGCCGCGGTTCACCTGACACATGACGCATGACAAATTTGAGTGGCGCTTTTCTTAGTTTTCAGCAAAATGATTGAACCCCCTCGTCCTCTCACACGAGATCCACCCGGGAATGGGGCCTTATGGATCCCGTTCCTACTGTATTGCACCCGATAAGACTTCTTAAAAAAAGCACCCCAAAACCGCCAAAAATACTCCATTTACATGTTTTGACATGCATGTTAACCAAGCATTGGTGATATTGTTAGTATAAGCGGAAGTGCATAGGAACTACCTTTAACTAGCCTATGCTGCTATATTGGCATATTGAGCCGGTGAGCTGCTGCATCGCCTCTGAGTTGGTAAATGTTAATTAATTCTAGAAAATAAACCATGCCTCTCACCTGGATAGACATGAAAAGACTCATGTTTTTTTTTTTTTGTGTTTTTTAACTTTAATTGTTTTGCCAGTGAGAGCAGACATTGTACAGTAAGTGATTGTGGTATTATGTTCATGGTTTGTGTTTCTTGTTAAGCACTTAGCGATACTGCTACTTGCCTCACTAAGCCTCTAAAACGTGTAGAAGTCCCCCCTTATATTCAGGCTAAAAATTATAAGGTTCGGGGTCATCGTTTGTCCCGAAGTTGTCGTTGATGGCTGTCATGAAATCTGTCATGATTAGCGGTAGTTGTCATTGAAGGAATTAGCAAATGTTGATATGCGTCTGTAAAATTGATACCTTGTCGTATGCTTAAAGTAAGCAAAATAGGTAAATATTACATGTTATGAGTGTACCTGTTACTACAATACATATCTACTTATAGCATGTATATAAAACAGAGGTTTTTGAATGGTTTTAGAGCACTTTATAGAATCCCATTTTTAGCTGACTCTTGTTAGCATTTATTCACAAGTCAGAATGCATTAACAAATAAAAGCTTGCATATGTAAGGATTCTAAATGATAGGCAAAATTCCTCCTAAAAATGCAGTTCCTCTTTAGAGTTAATTTACTCCTCCACATTTTGGACTTAGAGGCTCAAGTTGGCTGGCCAACTGTTCAACATTTAGTATTTCCGCACTCTTTCTGCCTTTACCACACCAGAGGCAAACGAGCCAAAGACTCACAATGGGTCGTCTCCCCGAAAAATGTGCCATGCACTGAGTAGTTACTCCTAGCTACATGTATCTGTGTTCTCTGACCTTTGTGTGTACTTTCAATAAACTGTAATTTTCAGTAAACGTGAAGAATAAATGGCTATTTGTGGGAAAACTACGAGTCAGTATGTTTGTGATCAACAGAGCAAAATTTGCTCAGTTATGCAAATAGTCCTTGTGTTTTTTTTTCCCCCAATTGTTTCCAAAACAGTGCTCCAATTATCCAATAACCACACTCTGTTTGCTAAATGACACACTTCAATCAAAACATATACACATATTACATAAACACTATTCATCTTCAAAGGATGAGACTTGTATTGCAGTCGGTTAAAACTGTAAACAATACAAAAACACATTTGTAAATAAAAAAAAAATCTACAAAATAAAATGACTCATCATTTTTATGTAAGTGATCATTTACATGACAAAAATGTAAATGGACAAACCCACAACATTCTTCATTGGGAATGTTGCGATCAGGTTTTAATGCTGCCGATCCCGCATGAGTGGTATCGGCCAATACCGATACCGATCACATGTATTAACTGTACATTTTTCAGTTTATTTATAGTGAAGGATACTGACAGTTTAATAATATCACTAATCAGAGAGCTTTACACGCGAATGCTAGCCGGTGTTCCTCGCTGGTCCATTGTTCGCTTCGTGTACATGGACGAAATGTATTTAATCTGATCCTCTTTCGGATTACTGTGTTAGCGTGTACATGGGACTTGAAAAAAATTATATTAAATCAGAATACTTTACCTTGACATGCGCAGCACGTACCGTAAACAAAACTATGTGTTATTGTTTGTGCTGTGGCGCCATCTTTTGGATGAGTTCGCTCACTGCAGGTGCTGAAGAAGCAGTCGACTTCCACTGTAAATAAACAAAGCTTTGTGCATTTCTGCATTTCTGCTTGTCCGAGGTTATTTATAATTGTGTTCCTTTTCTTCACTACTTTTGTTTTACCTCTCTTTTTGAAATGGAGCTGTACTATGCCTTTTATGTCGGGATTATGTACGAATTGCGGCACATCTACATGTCTCAACATTCTGTGTATGTGTTTGAGGCTAGTTTAGCACTTGGAGTAGCTGTAATGTCGTGAACAAAACAGCTCGGGATCCTTCCTTTTAATGTTATATCGACACATGACACTCCATACCATACTTTTGTTTTTGCTAGTCTCGTTTTAAAGCAACAAACTCAACAGCACGGTATTTTCTGGACCCTAGGGCGCATCGGATTATATAAGGCTCACTGCCGATGAGCGGGTCTATTCAGGACTTTTTTCATACAAAAGGCGCACCGGATTATAGGGCGCATTAAAGGGGTCATATTATGATATTTTTCTAAATTTAAAACATTTCCTTGTGTACATAACATGTAATGGTGGTACTTTGGTCAAAATGTTGCATGGATTATGTTCTACAGACCAACTTCAAGTCGCTTCAGGATGCACCGTTTTTGTGGGCGGTCTTAATTATTTGAATGCCCCATAACAAGAAGATAGTGAACAAGAGGAAGCTTATCGACGACGGCATCACCACGGACTCCAGTGGCGGATGTGCGCAAATTTTCAGGACTTATGCAGATCTCCAATACACATCAACAGGTACCAAAAGGTAAGAAAAGTTGGTTTTGCATAATATTGCGAAACAAAATGCCAGATAATACAGTATGTCTGCTAAAGGGTGCCATTTTGCGGTCCTTATAACACACCATAGTAATAGTTGTATCTCTGACTACGGTAGCCGTAATGGGCCGACAATCCATCAAGCGGTGAGGCTTCAAAGTCGTACTAAAACATTTTGACAGATTTTTGAGTGCCGTGTGTGATGTTCTATATTTTCAATGGAACATTTAACGTTTTGGTGTTGTTTACTGGGGTCTTATTGCAGTCTACACGTATCTCTTATGTGTGACTGCCATCTACTGGTCACACTTATCATTACACCATGTACTAAACAAAATTGCTTCGAAGTCGGTAATCACAAACATAATTATTCCGTACATTAGGCGCACTGTCGATTTCTCAGAAAATTAAAGGATTTTAACAGCGCCTTATAGTCCGAAACATACGGTATATAACGCTACATCTGTACATGTTGAATGGGGGGAGACAGCAGCAAAACAATCGCTTAATTCCGAGACTTTTACATTTAGTCCGAAACCACCACCAAAGTATATCTGACATCAAAGATATGCCCAGTAAGGATAATTCCAACCCGAATTTCGGAAGATGTGTTTTTATGCGCTACAATCCAAATGACTTTCAAAATAAATCACCCGTCTCGATCGGATTAAAATTTTAATGCGATTAAATGCGTCCATGTGCACATAGCTTATAGTTTAAAATTCTAAGTTTTTCCAGGCAATCCTAAAAGCCACGTATTCTGCCTTGAGCTTTTACCGGGGCTGTCATTAATATAGTTTATTCCACACCATAGTACAGTGAACAATACATACTCATTACGCTGATGGTTCACTCTCTGAATGTCTGTCAAATGTTACTGGATACAGTGGCTTAATGTGTAAATAGTTTTTATTTAGGGTTGTTTAGAGATATTTGACGGGTATTATGGAAAATATTGTGATAATTATTGTGATAATTAATGTGTAATTAGTTTTATTTAGGGTTGTTTAGAGATATTTGACGGGTATTATGGAAAATATTGTGATAATTATTGACATCGGCTTGGATTTCTCTCAGCCTGACGCAATTGAACCATCTGAACCATCTTTACGATGCCTGTTTGTTCCACATTGGTGTCCTCGACCCTCAATCCTATGTAGACAAAAAAAAACAAATGTCACAGAAAAGGATATCAAAAGTGATGGCAAGTACAGTAAGCCGTAGTTCTAAAGCAGGGGTGCTCATTACGTTGATCGCGATCTACCGATCGATCTCGGAGGGTGTGTCAGTCGATCACCAGCCAGGCATTAAAAAAATAGTCCTAAAAATGAGCGATCATAAATCTTCACAATGACGTCGCTTTCGTCACTTGATTGACATTCACGGCACCCGAGGGTCTTCTGAGATGACGCTGGCTGCTGCCAGCTCATTAAAATTACCGACTGGAAGGCGAGAAACACTTTATTTCAACAGACTCTGGCGCCATACCTGTCGTCAAAACTCCAAAGATCGACTGCACAGTTGCACAATAAAAGCTCTGCTTCATCCTGCCTGTGCTACCAAAATAAGAGTCTCAGAAAGCTGGCGTGCACAAGCTAGCAAGCTACGGAGTTTGCCGACAATGTATTTCTTGTAAAGTGTATACAAAGGAGTACGGAAGCTGGACAAATAAGATGCCAAAAACCAACCACTTTCATGTGGTATTGGACAGAAAGGAGGACTTTTTTTCTACTCCATTCGAAAATGCGGACGTTATCATCACCACTGTCTGATTCCAATCAATGCAAGTCATCACAATCAGGTAATACACCAACTTATATTCTTGTCTTCATGAAAGAAAGGAATCTATATGTGTTAAACATGCTTGTATTATCTTTAACCACCTTTAAGTTGTTAACAATATTAACTATATGTGTTAAACATGCTTGTATTATCTTTAACCACCTTTAAGTTGTTAACAATATTAACTATATGTGTTAAACATGCTTGTTTTATCTTTAACCACCTTTAAGTTGTTAACAATATTAACTATTTGTGGTAAACATGCTTGTATTATTTTTAACCACCTTTAACTTGTTAACAATATTAACTATATGTGTTAAACATGCTTGCATTATCTTTAAACACCTTTAACTTGTTAACAATATTAACTATATGTATTAAACATACTTGTATTATCATTAAACACCTTTAATGTATTAACAATATTAACTATGTGTGTTAAACATGCTTGCATTATCATTAAACACCTTTAACTTGTTAACAAAAACATATATTTCATAAATAAGTAAATATAAATTATATATATGAATGAGGTAGATCCCCACGACTTGATCAATTGAAAAGTAGCTCACCTGCAGAAAAAGTGTGAGCACCCCTGTTCTAAAGGATTGTCTACTTAGTTTACCGTATTTTTCGGATTATAAATCGCTCCGGAGTATAAATCGCACCGGCCAAAAATGCATAATAAAGAAGGAAAAAAACATATATAAGTCGCACTGGAGTATAAGTCGCATTTTTTGGGGAAATGTATTTGATAAAATCCAACACCAAAAATAGACATTTGAAAGGCAATTTAAAATAAATGAAGAATAGTGAACAACAGGCTGAATAAGTGTACGTTATATGAGGCATAAATAACCAACTGAGAACGTGCCTGGTATGTTAACGTAACATATTATGGTAAGAGTCATTCAAATAACTATAACATATAGAACATGCTATACGTTTACCAAATAATCTGTCACTCCTAATCACTAAATCTGATTAAATATTCTTCCTCTGTGTCGCTTCTAAACAACTCTGCCAACTCCAAAGGTAGACAATGCGCCGCTTCCTCTTCTATCGGTACGTCGCTTACGTCAGAGTCATCGTCCGTTGCAGTTCCAATTATTCCAGCCTTTCTGAATCCGGACAGGATGGTTTCGGTTTTCACTGCGGTCCTCTCCAAGGTTTCTCATAGTCATTCACATCGACGTCCCACCGGGGTGAGTTTTTCCTTGGCCTTATGTGGGCTCTGTACCAAGGATGTCGTTGTGGCTTGTGCAGCCCTTTGAGACACTTGTGATTTAGGGTTATATAAATAAACATTGATTGATTGATTGATGACTGAAGCCCATGCTTTGTCGATCCATCCAATGACATCCAGAAAACTTGCATGGCGCATTCTCCCGGTACGGAAGTAGTAGCAGGTAGCATCTTTTTTTTCCACAATGCACTTCTGCCATGACCCGCCCCCGCCGAATTTTTATTGGTTGACGTGTGTGTGACGATTGCTGATATACGCCTAGTCCAGGGGTCGGCAACCCGCGGCTCTCGAGCCGCATGCGGCTCTTTAGCGCCGCCCTAGTGGCTCTCTGGAGCTTTTTTAAAAATGTATGAAAAATGGCAAAATATGAGGGGAAAAAAAAAAATGTTTTGTTTTAATATGGTTTCTGTAGGAGGACAAACATGACACCAGCCTCCCTAATTGTTACAAAGCACACTGTTTATATTAAACATGCTTCACTGATTCGACTATTTGGCGAGCGCCGTTTTGTCCTACTAATTTTGGCGGTTCTTGAACTCACCCTAGTTTGTTTACATGTATAACTTTCTCCGACTTTCTAGGACGTGTTTTATGCCACTTCTTTTTCTGTCTCATTTTGTCCACCAAACTTTTAACGTTGTGCATGAAATGTGAGTTTTGTTGATGTTATTGACTTGTGTGGAGTGCTAATCAGACATATTTGGTCACTGCATGACTGCAAGCTAATCGATGCTAACATGCTATTTAGGCTAGCTATATGTACATATTGCATCATTATGCCTCATTTGTAGGTATATTTGAGCTCATTTAGTTTCCTTTAAGTCCTCTTAATTCAATTTATATCTCATGACACACTATCTGTATGTAATATGGCTTTTAATTTTTTGCGGCTCCAGACAGATTTGTTTTTGTATTTTTGGTCCAATATGGCTCTTTCAACATTTTGGGTTGCCGACCCCTGGTCTAGTCTCTTACCTGAATGAGCTCAATAATATTATTTGATATTTTACGGTAATGTGTTAATAATTTCACACATAAGTCGCTCCTTAGTATAAGTCGCACCCCCGGCCAAACTATGAAAAAAACTGCGATTTATAATCCAAAAAATACGGTACCCGTTTTCTTGATGAAAATTTCCGCTGAGATTTTTGTCAGTGTCAGTCCATGGTTGATAATGTGGTCAATAAGTGTCGCACAGACGTCTTGAGTGAAATTTGGTCCTCGTGCCAGTGATGTACAGATCGATACTGAGCTATTGTTACCACAGATTAGTGTTGTCCCGATAACAATATTTTGGTACTGGTACTGGTACTTTTCGATACTTTTCGGTAGTTTTTGATACTTTTCTAAATATACGGGACCACAAAAAATTGCACTATTGGCTTTATTTTAACAAAAAATCTTAGAGTACATTAAATATATGTGTCCTATTTCCCTAAATAAAATAGTGAACATACAAGACAACATGTCTTTTATTAGTACCGTATTTTTCGGACTAGTCGCAGTTTTTTTCATAGTTTGGCCGGGCTCCAGTGCGACTTATATATGTTTTTTTCCTTTTTTATTATGCATTTTCGGCAGGTGCGACTTATACTCCGAAAAATACGGTAAGTAAGCAAACAAAGGCTCCTAATTTAGCTGCTGACATATACATTAACATATTGTGTCATTTTCCCTTCTATTATTGTGTCAAAATTATTAAGGACAAGTGGTAGAAAATGTATTATTAATCTACTTGTTCATTTAAAGTTAAAAGTTAAAGTTAAAGTACCAATGATTGTCACACACACACTAGGTGTGGCGAAATTATTCTCTGCATTTGACCCATCACCCTTGATCACCCTCTGGGAGGTGAGGGGAGCAGTGGGCAGCAGCGGTGGCTGCGCCCGGGAATCATTTTGGTGATTTAACCCCCAATTCCAACCCTTGATGCTGAGTGCCAAGCAGGGAGGTAATGGGTCCCATTTTTATAGTCTTTGGTATGACTCGGCCGGGATTTGAACTCCCAACCTACCGATCTCAGGACGGACACTCTAACCACTAGGCCACTGAGTTTACTGTTAATATCTGCTTACTTTCTATTTTAACATGTTCTATCTACACTTCTGTTAAAATGTAGCAATCACTTATCCTTCTGTTGTTTGGATACTTTACATTAGTTTTGGATGATGCCAAAAATGTGGGTACCAATCCGATACCAAGTCGTTACAGGATCATACATTGGTCATATTCAAAGTCCTCATGTGTCCAGGGACATATTTCCTGAGTTTATAAACATAATATAAATTTTTTTTTTAAAAACTAAGAAGATGTTGTGAAGCCAAAAAATATTGACGTATTCATAGTAGTATCAACTAGATACGCTGCTGTACTTGGTATCAATACAGTGGACGTTAGGTGTAGATCCACCAATGGAAATTGTTTACATTTTGACGCCGGTGAGGTGTGTAGTGAAGCATGTTTAGCTATTCCTCGTCCTGCAGGGATGATACTTGTAAGAAACGTACTTTATTTGTCGCCATGGAGGCGAGGATTAGTGACTTAGAAATAGCTAAAACACTGCAGACTTCGGATTGACTTTAGCCGCTTGCTAGCTAGCTAGTCTTAAAGCACCTCTTCCAGTGGGCGTTTCAGTGTTATAGCTTCACCTTTATCTTTAGTTTTGAAGCCAAAATGCGTCCGTTCTCCCTTTTCTGTCTACACACTGCGTCTGCTTGTATGCACTCTGCGATTGTGCGCTGCCGAACTTGCTCCTTTTTAGAGGTGGTGTAGTACCGAATATGATTAATTAGTATTGCGGTACTATACTAATACCGGTATACCGTACAACCCTACCGCAGATACCAAATCTTTATACTCATATCGTTTCTCAGATCAAAATGTTGATATTTTAGTTATTTGTGATGTTTATCATTAAAAGGAAAAAAGTGTAAAGGAACTAAATCATTAAGATCTTGTCTAAGTGAAACGCAATTGGTGGGAACTACTTTTTCTTGCGCCTCGGTAAATACGTAACGGGCAAAGCGCAGCGACACACTGCTGTGCTAAGTCATTCGAATCTGTCATTTATTGACGTAAGATCATTTCTGGCAATTAAAATGAGTCACTCAGAATAATAAAACAGCAAGTGTTTTGCAATGTTTTGCTGCTTTGCTGCTGCCTGTCTGTTTTCTGTCACAGTACTTATTTTGGAGTCGCTCACACATACCTGCATGCTATTTGCAATCAGGCTTTCTTGAGCCTTCCTGCCTGTCTACTCAATGCCAGGTAATTGTTTGATGCCTCACACACCTGCTAGAGACGGTTTCCACTCGCTTCCCTTGTCTCTTCAGACGGATAACTTTTTTCCAGTGGCTTCGCCCCGGTGTTTCCGTTCTGTAGTTTTTTTTTCCACTCCTTTTGAGTGAGCTATTTGTTAATAAACTTTTGTTTAGTTTTTGTCACCTGTCTCTGCTTCGAAGTGCTACTTCTTGCTTAGCCATTCCTAACACCATTTGGAGACAGGGCATACAGAGTTGAATACAACAGATAACAGAATAACGCCACCATTTGTTTCACCGTGTGAAAAGATGAATCCCCAAAAGCAGCAACACTTGAATTACACAACTTTTTCATTTTTACCAGACATATTACCGTATTTTCCGGACCATAGGGTGCACTGGATTATAAGGCGCACTGCGGATTAGCGGGTTCATTCAGGTCTATTGTCATACGAAAGGCGCACCAGATTATAAGGCGCATTAAAGGGGTCCATCCATCCATCCATCTTCTTCCGCTTATCCGAGGTCGGGTCGCGGGGGCAGCAGCCTAAGCAGGGAAGCCCAGACTTCCCTCTCCCCAGCCACTTCGTCCAGCTCTTCCTGTGGGACCCCGAGGCGTTCCCAGGCCAGCCGGGAGACATAGTCTTCCCAACGTGTCCTGGGTCTTCCCCGCGGCCTCCTACCGGTCGGACGTGCCCTAAACACCTCCCTAGGGAGGCGTTCGGGTGGCATCCTGACCAGATGCCCGAATCACCTCATCTGGCTCCTCACGATGTGGAGGAGCAGCGGCTTTACTTAGAGCTCCCCCTATTAACACTAGAACTCCCAGAGAGCAGCCATTTGGCTTTTCTACCTATAAAACCCACAGGTCAGCCGATCGGCTGCAAGGCCCTCCTTTTGTTATGTGAACGGGGCAATCACTTGGGCCAGGGGTCGGCAACCCAAAATGTTGAAAGAGCCATATTGGACCAAAAATACAAAAACAAATCTGTCTGGAGCCACAAAAAATTAAAAGCCATATTACATACAGATAGTGTGTCATGAGATATAAATTGAATTAAGAGGACTTAAAGGAAACTAAATGACCTCAAATATACCTACAAATGAGGCATAATGATGCAATATGTACATATAGCTAGCCTAAATAGCATGTTAGCATCGATTAGCTTGCAGTCATGCATTGACCAAATATGCCCGATTAGCACTCCACACAAGTCAATAACATCAACAAAACTCACCTTTGTGCATTCACGCACAACGTTAAAAGTTTGGTGGACAAAATGAGAAAGAAAAAGAAGTGGCATAAAACACGTCCTAGAAAGTCGGAGAAAGTTATACATGTAAACAAACTACGGTGAGTTCAAGGACGGCCAAAATTAGTAGGACAAAACTGCGCTCCCCAAATACTCGAATCAGTGAAGCATATTTAATACAAACAGTGTGCTTTATAACAATTAGGGAGGTTTGTGTCATGTTTTTCCTCCTACAGAAACCATATTAACACAAAAAATATATTTTTTTGCCCTCATCTTTTTCCATTTTTCATACATTTTTGAAAAAGCTCCAGAAAGCCACTAGGGCGGCGCTAAAGAGCCGCATGCGGCTCTAGAGCCGCGGGTTGCCGACCCCCGACTTAGGCAAATGTATTATCAGGATACAGTGTTAGAGAGTGGAAGTGAGTGAGACTTATGCCCCGTTAAAGAAGACCAAAATAATGCTCTTTAGCAATTGCAAAAGTAATGTGCCGATCAGGATTGTTATTGATGCTACACCAATAGAATATGTTCAACAAAATTCTTTCTTAGGAGTGGTGATAGATGAAAATATCTCATGGAAGCCTCATATAAGTTAGCATGTCCCCTCCTCCTGTGTGATTGCCCCGTTTAGATAACAAAAGGAAGGTTCACAGGGGGCCTTCCAGCCGTTTGGATGCCCCCTGGGTTTTATAGGTAGAGCAAAAAATCCTGGGAGTTCTAGTGTTAGAGGGGTCATATTATGATTTTTTTTTCTAAATTAAAAACACTTCCTTGTGGTCAACATAACATGTAATGGTGGTTCTTTGGTCAAAATGTTGCATAGATTATGTTTTACAGATCATCTTCAAGCCGCTTTCTGACAGTCGCTTCCGGGTGCGCCGTTTTGTGGGCGGTCTTATTTACGTGGCTCACCTTTGGCAGCGTCTTCTCCCCGTCATCTTTGTTGTAGCGGTGTAGCGTGCAAGGACGGGAGTGGAAGAAGTGTCAAAAGATGGCGCTAACTGTTTTAATGACATTCAGACTTTACTTTAATCAATAACGGAGAAGTATCTTCTCATCCGTGGCTCACTAGTCTAACAATGCCGGAAATGTGTCCTGTGAAAAACCATCCGACTGAAACTCTCTAATAAACTAAAGTTCCTTGGGTGAATAATGTAAACTCACTACACCGGTAGTTTTTCGCACTTCCATAACGAGTCTACTGACAGATATAAGTTAGAACTTTACGCTACTTTATTTTAGAAATGGCAACAACGGAGGATGAATGTCCCATAACAATAAGATAGAGAAACATAAGAAGCTTAACAATTACGGTGTCGACACGGACTACAATGGCGTACACGCCCACATTTTCAGGACTTTTTTTTTTCCAGTTTGCATACACTTGTAAAGAACATAATGTCATGGCTGGTTTGAGTTTCCAATCATTTCTACAACTCTTATCTTTTTGTGATAGAGTGATTGGAGCACATACTTGTTGGTCACAAAAAACATTCATGAAGTTTGGTTCTTTTATGTAATTTATTTATTTTATTATTTTTATTTTATTATGGGTCTACTGAAAATGTGACAAAATCTGCTGGGTCAAAAGTATACATAGAGCAATGTTAATATTTGGTTATATGTCCCGTGGCAAGTTTCACTGCAATAAGGCGCTTTTGGTAGCCATCCACAAGCTTCTGGCAAGCTTCTGGTTGAATTGTCGACCACTCCTCTTGACAAATTAGTGCAGTTCAGCTAAATGTGTTGGTTTTCTGTAGGGATGTCCGATAATATCGGGCTACCGATATTATCGGCCGATAAATGCTTTAAAATGTAATATCGTAAATTATCGGTATCGGTTTTTAAAAGTAAAATGTATGACGTTTTTAAACGCCGCTGTGTACACAGACGTAGGGAGAGGTACAGAGAGACAATAAACCTTCAAGGCACTTCATTTACGTGCATGCCACCCCAGTCACATAATATCTACCGGTATTACTCATTACGACTTGATGCAAGACATACTTGTTCAACAGCCAGACAGGTCACACTGAGGGTGGCCGTATAAACAACTTTAACACTGTTACAAATATGCGCCACACTGTGAACCCACACCAAACAAGAATGACATTTCGGGAGAACATCCGCACCGTAACACAACACAAACACAACAGAACAAATACCCATAATCCCTTGCAGTACTAACTCTTCCAGGACGCTACAATATAACCCCCCCCGCTAAACCCTGGACTACAGGCAGGCCAGTCTAGTACACGCACTCTTTTACTATGAAGCCACATTGATGTAACACGTGGCTTGGCATTGTCTTGCTGAAATAAGCCGGGGCATCCATGATAACGTTGCTTGGATGGCAACATATGTTGCTCCAAAACCTGTATGTACCTTTCAGCATTAATGGTGCCTTCACAGATGTGTAAGTTACCCATGTCTTGTGCACTAATACACCCCCATACCATCACAGATGCTGGCTTTTCAACTTTGCGCCTATAACAATCCGGATGGTTCTTTTCCTCTTTGGTCCGGAGGACACGACGTCCACAGTTTCCAAAAACAATTTGAAATGTGGACTCGTCAGACCACAGAACACTTTTCCACTTTGTATCAGTCCATCTTAGATGAGCTCAGGCCCAGTGAAGCCGACAGCGTTTCTGGGTGTTGTTGACAAACGGTTTTCACCTTGCATAGGAGAGTTTTAACTTGCACTTACAGATGTAGCGACCAACTGTAGTTACTGACAGTGGGTTTCTGAAGTGTTCCTGAGCCCATGTGGTGATATCCTTTACACACTGATGTCGCTTGTTGATGCAGTACAGCCTGAGGGATCGAAGGTCACGGGCTTAGCTGCTTACGTGCAGTGATTTCTCCAGATTCTCTGAACCCTTTGATGATATTACGGACCGTAGATGGTGAAATCTCTAAATTCCTTGCAATAGCTGGTTGAGAAAGGTTTTTCTTAAACTGTTCAACAATTTGCTCACGCATTTGTTGACAAAGTGGTGACCCTCGCCCCATGCTTGTTTGTGAATGACTGAGCATTTCATGGAATCTACTTTTATACCCAATCATGGCACCCACCTGTTCCCAATGTGCCTGTTCACCTGTGGGATGTTCCGAATAAGTGTTTGATGAGCATTCCTCAACTTTATCAGTATTTATTGCCACCTTTCCCAACTTCTTTGGCACGTGTTGCTGGCATCAAATTCTAAAGTTAATGATTATTTGCAAAAGAGTTTGAACATCAAATATGTTGTCTTTTTAGCATATTCAACTGAATATGGGTTGAAAATGATTTGCAAATCATTGAGTTTCGTTTATACTTACATCTAACACAATTTCCCAACTCATATGGAAACGGGGTTTGTATTTATAGCTGTTTCAAACAGAGTGACAGACATAATAACACGTAATCCGCATACTTAATAGATGTATTGCAGTTCGCATGTTAGATTTTCATTCTCAATTCCCACTCACTGTGTTGTCCCCAGCTAGGGTTTAAGGTCCGATGTGACTATCATCTGAAGCCCACGTTCAACGGAGATACCCCTGCAGTTCGGGTGTCTCTGCTCAAATCTTCCATTACAGCAACCCCTCTGTGTGACATTTGGTGTGGCTCTGAAAATGTCAAATGACAAGCTGGCCGAATTTTTCCAGGGCTATATAATCTGTTTTCTTTTCTTTCTTTTTTCTGGCAAAGCTGTTTGGCTCCCACAGGTTTGGTCAACACGCTGCGGTAGCAAACTGCGACCGGGCGATCTGGGTTTCGGAGAGCCGAGCGGGATGCGGAAAAAGCCACCTTTCAAAATCCGAGCTTTTAAAAGGAGAGAAAAAAGATGATTACAAAGACTCTGGGTTTCATGAAAGTGACAGCGGGCGATTCGCGTGTCATTTTCAGTTTACCACCGTCACGCTTGCTTGCTGTGGAAAGAATACATTTTGCTGAGTGCAAAAGCTACGCCGATATCTGTTACTGAAATCAAATTCAGATGGCCGACGGGAAGTGACTCAAAATGTCTCTGAAAACAAAACCTCGTACAATAGCTCAGTTTATTCAAATGTTCCTTTTCTATGCTGATAAAACATCCTGGCAGCCGAGCGCGACAAATGTGATGCAAAATATTGTAAGAAGGGACCTCTTTCCTGCGCGGATAAGACAACAGACATTTACACAGTGGCAAGGACGTACGTTTCCCACTTCGGCCTTCAGTTATGTCCGACTTCATTGATTACCTCTAAAAATACCATCATTTATGTCACCACATGACCATTGCTGGAGAAATACTATACAGAAACACATTTGCGCCCTACTGCGCATTGAACCACCTCAACAGTGTACAAAACGAGTTATTTTCTGGCGCATTTAAAAATCAATAAACCTGCATCAGCAACTAAAACATGTGTTATGTGGTACTGTCAAAATTAAAATTGCAAACAACATATTAAACGTGAATAAAATATTTGAACTTACAATGTGTAGCACCCATTCGACGGCGTATAAGCCAGTGGCATACTTGCCAACCCTCCCGAATTTTCCGGGAGACTCCCGAAATTCAGCGCCCCTCCCGAAACCCTCCCGGGACAAATATTCTCCCGAAAATCTCCCGATTTTCAGCCGGAGCTGGAGGCCACGCCCCCTCCAGCTCCATGCAGACCTGAGTGAGGACAGCCTTTTTTCACGACGGGAGGACAACAGGGTGACAAGGGAAGTGTTTGTCGGGAAAGCCCTTGTCGAAAAGCTGCTGAAACACCATACAAGGATTCAAAACAATACATTCTGGCCCTCTGATTTTCCTTTATGTCTTTGTACTTAAATGTATTCATTATGGTCTTAAAAAAGTCTTAATTTTGACTTGTTGAAACCTGCAGAGACTCTGACATTGTCCAGATGTCCACCATGGCTCTAACTTGATCGGGGTGAAATGTTTGCATAATTTCAATGTTTTAACTTGCAATGTGGGAACCATTTTTTTCTGTCCATGTTGCTCGTGGTCGAGCTGACACAACATGATGTCACCGACTAACATTCACAAATTACTTTGTCTGAGATACATTTTATGAATGAGTTTATGACCGACTCTATATGTGGTAAATGTTTTACGACTGACGTTTGTGTGAGTCTGCCATTTTTGTAGCGTGTTTGTAGTCCAACGAAAACTATGACTAAGGTCAAACACAAAAGATAAAATTCTCTGGTTTTGGTTGTGGTAACCAGCATTTGTCACGACGTGGACTGTGGGGGGTTTGTTTTCCCGAGATGCAAGAGAAATTGGAGTGGACATGGCGTGAGGGTAAGGACATGATTTATTCTATTACTCAAAAAGGAATAAACAAAAACGCGCACAAGGCGGAGATACAACTTGACTAATGAAAACCAAAAAAAAACTAGAACTTGGGCAAAAACTATGGACATGAAACAAAACACTTACTGTGACATGGCGTGAAGTGAGCAGAGGTAAATCATGGCATGAAGTGCACAGAAGTAATGTTAGAGCAGAGCATGAATCATGTCACTATTATTTAAACCTGTCCTTTTCAGTTAGTCTGTCTGGCGACATTACCTCTGCTCACTTCATGCCAAGATTACCCTCTACTACCCATGCTACCCATGCTACCTTTGATATCCATGCCATAGTTCCATGCTTTGCAAGTAAGTTTTTGTTTATGACCATAGTTCAGTTTATGTGTTGACGTTCTTTTGTTTCTAAGCCAAGTTTGTTCTCCGCCTTGTACGCGCCTTTTGTTTGTACCCTTTTTGTAGTTTACAGTAATAATAAAACATCTATTTACCTTCACGCCATGTCCGGTCCAGTTCTGTTGCATCTCGGGAAAACAAACTCCACCATAGTCCACGCCGTGACACATACGTCACTGCACAAACATACAAACTCATCTAAATAATTAAAGGGGAACATTATCACCAGACCTATGTAAGCGTCAATATATACCTTGATGTTGCAGAAAAAAGACCATATATTTTTTTAACCCATTTCCGAACTCTATATGGGTGAATTTTGGCGAATTAAACGCCTTTCTAATATTCGTTGTGACGTCGCATCAGGAAGCAATCCGCCATTTTCTCAAACACCGAGTCAAATCAGCTCTGTTATTTTCCATTTTTTTGACTGTTTTCCGTACCTTGGAGACATCATGCCTCGTCGGTGTGTTGTCAGAGGGTGTAACAACACAAACAGGGACGGATTCAAGTTGCACCAGTGGCCCAAAGATGCGAAAGTGGCAAGAAATTGGACGTTTGTTCCGCACATTTTACCGACGAAAGCTATGCTACGACAGATATGGCAAGAATGTGTGGGTATCCTGTGACACTCAAAGCAGATGCATTTCCAACGATAAAGTCAAAGAAATCTGCCGCCAGACCCCCATTGAATCTGCCGGAGTGTGTGAGCAATTCAGGGACAAAGAACCTCGCTAGCACGGCAAGCAATGGCGGCAGTTTGTTCCCGCAGACGAGCGAGCTAAACCCCCTGGATGTCTTGGCTCACACCGTCCCGAAGATGATCAAGAGAAGAATATCGACCCTAGCTTCCCTGGCCTGCTGACATGAGGGTATGTCTACAGAATATATTAATTGATGAAAATCGGGCTGTCTGCACTCTCAAAGTGCATGTTGTTGCCAAATGTATTTCATATGCTGTAAACCTAGTTCATAGTTGTTAGTTTCCTTTAATGCCAAACAAACACATCCCAATCGTTGGTTAGAAGGCGATCGCCGAATTTGTCCTTGCTTTCTCCCGTGTCGCTGGCTGTCGTGTCATTTTCGTCGGTTTCGCTTGCATACGGTTCAGACCGATATGGCTCAATAGCTTCAGTTTATTCTTCAATTTCGTTTTCGCTACCTGCCTCCACACTACAACCACCCGTTTCAATACATTCGTAATCTGTTGAATCGCTTAAGCCGCTGAAATCCGAGTCTGAATCCAAGCTAATATCGCTATAGCTTGCTGTTCTTTCCGCCATGTTTGTTTGTGTTGACTTCACTATGTGACGTCACAGGAAAATGGACGGGTGGTTAAAATCAGGCACTTTGAAGCTTTTTTTAGGGATATTGCGTGATGGGTAAAATTTTGAAAAAAACTTCGAAAAATATAATAAGCCACTGGGAACTGATTTTTAATGGTTTTAACAATTCTGAAATTGTGATAATGTTCCCCTTTAACCTTTGTGTTTCGTGACAATGTACATACTCCAAACCATAGCCCAGCGAGCCAGACATGCAGCACAGAACTTGGCAAAGACCCCCGCTTTTGGTTCGAGGGTAACATAAACAAGGATTTACCCAAAATGACAATAAATCACAGAGACAGCTTCTACATTTTATGGCAAAGGTGGACACAATGAAACTAGTCATTAGTCAAACAGCCACATTCTACAGAGGCACTATAAAGAGCCTACTGACCAACTGCATCTCTGTCTGGACTGGAGCCGGCTGCCTGACCAGGGCTCAGAAAATCTGCAGAGACTCCTCCCACCCCCACCAAGGACTGTTTTCACTGCTGGACTCTAGAAAGAGGTTCCGCAGCCTCCGTAGCAGAACCTCCAGGTTCTACAACGAGCTAATGGAACACAATGTTTTTCTTATCTGTACTGTAAAGTTCAAATTTGAATGACAATAAAAGGAAGTCTAAGTCTAAGTCCAAGTCTAGTCCATTAACAGTAGATTGATTGGATTTGTAAGGATGCGTTAGCGATGTAACATTGTAGCTACTTATTGTTTAATACAAAGATAAACATGCTACTGTACATAAAATGGAGGGTTGTACGTAGTAGTTTCAAATAGTGAGAACGGGATTATATGGTTGCAGTTTACCTTATACATGAAAAGTGACAAATTGGGAGGTTGCACTATCCACTTCAGCTGCCAGATGGTGTTTTGTGACAATTCCAACTTTGACCACAGTGTCAGTTCAAGCAGTAAATCATCCATCCATTTGTCCCGTTCAGGGTCGCGGGGGGTGCTGGAGCCTATCCCAGCTGCACTCGGACAGAGGGCTGGGTGCACCCTGGACAAGTCGCCACCTCATCGCAGAAAGACAGAAAGACAGACAACACAGAAAGACAGACAACATTCACACTCACATTCGCACAATCAAAGTTTAATTTATATAGCCCTTAATCACAAGTGTCTCAAAGAGCTGCACAAGCCACAACGACAGTTGCTATGTAGAGAGGCACTTTCCATCATTTTCAGCAGACTGCATTGCAAAATGATTATATATTTTAAATATAATTTTAACTAGAGAAGTCCGATAATATCGGACTGCCGTTTTTATCGGCCGTTAAATGCTTTAAAATGTAATATCAGAAATTATTGGTATCGGTTTCAAAAAGTAAAATTGATGACTTATTAAAACGCCGCTGTACGGAGTGGTACACGGACGTAGGGAGAAGCACAGAGCGCCAATAAACCATAAAGGCACTGCCTTTGCGTGCCGGCCCAATCACATAAAACTACGGCTTTCCACACACACAAGTGAATCCCATGCATACTTGGTCAACAGCCTAACAGGTCACACTGAGGGTGGCCGTATAAACAACTTTAACACTGTTACAAATATGTGCCACACTGTGAACCCACACCAAACAAGAATGACAAACACATTTCGGGAGAACATCCGCACCATAACACAACATAAACACAACATAACAAATACCCAGAATCCCTTGCAGCACTAACTCTTCCGGGACGCTACAATATACCCCTTCCCCCCCCAACCAACCCAGCCCACCTCAACCTCCTCATGCTCTCTCAGGGAGAGCATGTCCCAAATTCCAAGCTGCTGTTTTGAGGCATGTTAAAAAAAAGAATGCACTTTGTGACTTCAATAACAAATATGGCAGTGCCATGTTGGCATTTTTTTCCATAACTTGAGTTGATTTATTTTGGAAAACCTTGTTACATTGTTTAATGCATCCACGACTGTATATATCGGTATCGGTTGATATCGGGATCGGTAATTACGAGTTGGACAATATCGGGATATCGGATATCGGCAAAAAAAGCCATCTCTAATTTTAACGTATGTTATTTTGTCTGTCTATCGTGATCTAAAAAAAAATACAGAAATGTCAGTCAGCATGAAGGTCCTGGGCGTGAAGGGGTTCATTTGCATTTCAAAAGATACACAAAACTGATTGTTTTTGATACACATCAAATTACCACCAGTATTTTAAATGTACATTAAAACCATAATATGAACCATAATATGAGTTTAGGGAAAATGGGGTATTTTTTCCTCTTACACAATAAATGTTGAGCTTTTTCACCTTGTAATGGCTCATGTTAACAAACCTGATTGAATGCTGCAATTAAACTGCCTGCCCTTTTTAAAAATGTGCAGGTGTTGGATAATGGATGTTCATTTCAGTGAGAGTCGGAAAGATTAACCACATAATATGCTTTTATGTCAACTGCACATACAATCAGCATAGCTCGCTAGTGGTTTTAATAAGGTCGAGGTGTTTTTTTTTAATTGCAGTGTATAGGTGTCAGGAGACTATGAAATTGTCTGTATTAGTTTTCTAGAAGACATATGACTTGAAAAATAAACACCTCGTACCATTACTTATTGCCAAGTACCGTGATGTTATGACACAATGATTGGACAGACCACCACATTGGGGATCTGTACCAGCCAACTTTATGCATGAACTTGTGGTCAAGGTATCTGTGTGCCCTCAAGATGTGGCTTTAGCCTGCAACATGGTATGACGTGGTTGATTTGTTTCAGACATGCTTGAAATGTTACATTAAGAAACATCACGTTGTTGCAATTGCACAGTTCAGCATGTCCACAAAGTACCGTATATACTGGACCATAGGGCACACCGGATTATAAAGCCCACTGCCGATGAGCGTGTCAATCCAGGTATTTGTTCATACAAAAGGCGCATTAAAGTGGGTCATGTTATGATTTTTTTCTAAATTTAAAACGTTTCCTTGTGGTCTTCATAACATGTAATGGTGGTTCCTTGGTCAAAATGTACCGGTACCGGTACCAAAATTATTTTTATACTTTTCAGTACTTTTCTAAATAAAGGGCACCACAAAAAATTGCATTATTGGCTTTATTTGAACAAAAAATCTTACGGTACTTTAAACATATGTTTCTTATTTCCCTAAATAAAATAGTGAACATACACTATTATTTGTATTACTTATTGCAAGTTTGGCCTTCGATAAAATAGTGAACATACAAGAAAACTTGTCTTTTATTAGTAAGTAAGCAAACAAAGGCTCCTAATTTAGCTGCTGACATATGCAGTAACATATTGTGTCATTTATCATTCTATTATTTTGTCAAGTGGTAGAAAATGAATTATCAATCTTCTTATTCATTTACTGTGAACATCTGCTTACTTTCTCTTTTAAACATGTTCTATGTACACTTCTGTTAAAATGTAATAGTCACTTATTCTTTTGTTGTTTGATACTTTACATTAAATTTGGATGATACCACAAATTTGGGTATCAATCCGATACCAAGTAGTTACAGGATCATACATTGGTCATATTCAAAGTCCTCATGTGTCCAGGGACATATTTCCTGAGTTTATAAACATAATATCAATCTTCTAAAAACGAAAGAAGATGTGATGCCAAAAAATATCGACGTAATCATATCGACTAGATACGCTCATGTACTTGGTATCATCACAGTGGATGTTAGGTGTAGATCATACTTGTCAACCTTGAGACCTCCGATTTCGGGAGGTGGGGGGGGGGGGGGGGGGGGGGGGGGGGCGTGGTCGGGGGTGGGGGCGTGGTTAAGAGGGGAGGAGTATATTTACAGCGAGAATTCACCAAGTCAAGTATTTCATATATATATATATATATATATATATATATATATATATATATATATATATATAAGAAATACTTGACTTTCAGTGAATTCTAGCTATATAGCTTTATATATATATATATATATATATATATATATATATATATATATATATATATATATATATATATATATATATATTTCAGTGTTCATTTATTTACACATATACACACACATAACACTCATCTACTCATTGTTGAGTTAAGGGTTGAATTGTCCATCCTTGTTCTATTCTCTGTCACTATTTTTCTAACGATGCTAAACACCCTCTCTGATGATGCATTCTGCTTCGTCTCCTTGTTGTGTGCGCAGTTGTGCACTGCACTCTCTAAAAGCCCGAGATGTTATTGTCACATATGCATGTACAGTAGATGGCAGTATTGTCCTGTTTAAGAGTGTCACAACATTGCTGTTTACGGCAGACAAACTGCTTTATGGTAGACGAAAACGTGACTGCTGTTGTTGCCGCCCTGGGAGGACATTAATGAAACTGCCTAACAATAAACCCACATAAGAAACCAAGAACTCGCCCTCGATCATTCTACAGTTATAACGTCATTGTGCAGGCACGCTGTTTATATTGTGGGAAAGCGGACGTGAAAACAGGCTGTCGACACGTCACTCAGGTCCGCCTGAATTTCGGGAGATTTTCGGGAGAAAATTTGTCCCGGGAGGTTTTCGGGAGAAGCGCTGAGTGTTGGCAAGTATGGTGTAGATCCACCAATGGTGTTTGTTTACATTTTGACGCCGGTGAGCTACGGTGTGTGGTGAAGCATGTTTAGCTATTCCTCGTCCTGCAGGGATAATACTTGTAAGAAACGTACTTTATTTGTCGCCATGGAGGCGAGGATTAGTGATTTAGAAGTAGCTAAAACACGGCCGACTGGGGATGGACTTTAGCTGGTAGCTAGATAGCCATGTCTTAAAATACCTCATCCGGTGGGCGTTTCAGTGTTATAACTTCATCTTTATCGTAAGTTTTTAAGCCAGAATGTGTCTGTTCTCCTTTTTCTGTCTACACACTGTCCGTTTGTAAGTACTCCGTGATTGTGCGCTGCCGAACATGCTCCTCTGCTGTTAAAACCGGCAATGACACGACGTGACGACGACGGGGGCAATTCCCCTATGAGAGTTTTCCAGACAATACTGTAAATCACAGTTATGGTCATAGATTGGCTGGTTCTGCGACTTATAATCAGGTGCGACCTACTTATCAAAATGTATCTAATTTAAACTTTTTAAATGTTAATTCTTACTGGCTGACATGAACAAAGAGTAAACGTTACCGCAATAGGATGCTCTCGGCTTATGACTGGTGAAAAAGACTGGACACAAAACAAAATGTCCCCCGAAAGAAAATCCAAATCCTTACAAACTTAGGTCGTAAAATATGCAGCTAAAAACGGTCCTCGTGTAGAAGTTTTAAAGTCGGTGACAAAATTGTGAGGGACTGGCGAAAAGCCCAGATAACTTTATCGACATTTCGAAGGTTTGCTATCCTATTAATGGACAGCAAGCGATCTATCTGCCTTCTCTTTTTTGACAGTTGGAACAACAATAAAAGAAAACTTTGAGTCATTGAGGCTTCCAGCACTTTCACTCGGTGGCAATACTTCGCCACATCTTGTGCAATTCCTTTAAGTTAGAACCAGGGTTGTACAGTATACCGGTACTAATAAAGTACTGTGGTACTAATTAATGAAAAAACGGTAATATACTGCTTCTATACTGCTTCTGTCATGTAAGCCAACGCATACTTACGGAGTACTTACAAGCAGACAAACTGTGGAGACATAAGAGGGAGAATTAAAAACTTACCTAGGTGAAGCTTTTCACCTCAGGAAAAGGTGCTTTAAGACATGGCTAGCTCGTAAGCGGCTAACCTCCCTCCGCAGTCTGCAGTGTTGTAGCTACTTCTAAATCACCAATCATTACCGCCATGGCGACAAATAAATGATGTTTCTTACAAGTATCATCCCTGCCGGACGAGGAATAGCTAAATATGCTTTACTACACACCGTTGGATGATACAATAGCTAGCCGCTAACAGCAAGCTAGCGTAAACAAATGCCATGGGTAGATCTGCACAGATATCGGCTGTAATGATACCAAGTACAAGCGTTGTGTATGGTCGATACTACATAATAATGTCTTGCAGTGACGTGCGGTGAGGTTGATGGCTGGTGAGGCACTGACTTCATCACAGTCAGATTTACAAACATATGAACCCTAAAGAGTATCTTATTCACCATTTGATTGGCAGCAGTTAACGGGTTATGTTTAAAAGCTCATACCAGCATTCTTCCCTGCTTGGCACTCAGCATCAAGAGTTGGGATTGGGGGTTAAATCACCAAAAATTATTCTCGGGCGTGGCACCGATGATGCCCACTGCTCCCCTCACATCCCAGGGGGTGATCAAGGGATGGGTCAAATGCAGAGGACACATTTCACCACACCTCGTGTGTGTGACAATCATTGGTACTTTAACTTAACTTTAACTTTACACATACAAACTGTAGCACACAAAAAAGCACATTTAATTAAAAAAAAACCAACGTTATTATGGTCTTACCTTTATGTAATATATTGGGTTGGAGGCAATAACCAGGCGAGGTGATGAAGTACGTTTCTTTACTGTAGACTTCAGAACAGACTCAACACACTTGACGTCAGGTGCGCAACACCACGTAAATCGTTGGCCAACCAAAAAGTAACCACAGTACGCTATAGCCAACATTAACCAGGAGATGGCAACAGACAAACATAGATCACTCTATTACATTCCTCCCCTTTTAGAAATGTAGAAGTCACTCAAAAGAAATAAACAACCCAACCAAAAAATGCAGCAGCTCAATAAGAAGCCAAAAAGTGCAAAAACAATAATGTTCGTCTTGGAGGAGTTGTGAATGAATGAAATATGAAATCTGTGCTGCAGTGTGCAGGTGTACATAATGTTGTGGCCCTGCAGTCATTCACAACTCCTCCAACACGAACATTATTGTTTTTGCACTTTTTGGCTTCTTATTAAATAACTTTTTTAATTAGATTCAATCTTGCACGTGGAAAGTTTAAGTGTGGGCTTTAGTTGATATAACACTCCCGTCAGGGGGTGCATTCTACAGCGGGAATGCATTCTCTACCACCAGGAGGCGGGATTACTGCGAGCCTCACACAGTGCGTCTTCGCAGCAGTTTTATGATTGCTCAGCACAAGAAATACGTTACACACATACAGTTGTTGACAAAATACACTGTACATTATATACCTCAGCTAACTAAACTATGGAAATGCATAATATAATTCATATAGCAATACGGTCTCACTGCACAGCAGGCCAGCAGTTAGCCGAGTCCGCAATCCATGGTGAGGCACAACTGAGTGATGTGCCTCAACTGGCTGCTGATCACCGCACCATCTCTTCTCAGTATTTGAACGGCAAATGTGAAAATTCAGCGATTTTGAATAAAAATAATCTAAAACTGGTGAAGTTAAATGGAAAATAACTTTATAGTATAATCACTGGATACATTTAACAATTTCATTAATTTTTTTTCTTTTTACATTTTTTTTCTTTCCATGATGGGCGGGGCCTCACCTGCCTCTAGTGACTGCACGTCACTCATGTCTTGGTATCGCTCACATCAAAGGCTCCCCAATGTGGGGATGTGTTATTGATGAGGCAGGTGTTACGTACCAAAAAAAACTTGAAAATGTCCGTTTGTATGTGTAATAGTATGTGTAATAGTGTAGTGTCTTTTGTGTTTCCAACACAGGTCACCAATAAATGGTGAAACGACGACATGACGAAGTGTCTTTTATTTTAAAAAACTACACAACACAGACTAAGACTCACTACATATGCAGTGAAAGAAAAAATATAGTACTGACACGCAACAAGGAAAACAATGACATTATTTGGCAATCCTCAAGGCCTTCGATCAGTCGCAATAGTTTGTCTTCCAAGTATGCTTCATCAGTTCATGCTCATGGACTCAGATCGGTCAAATCTGACTAAACTGAGAACACAATAACCAGGAACTTAGGGGAAGAGTGAACTGCACATGAGATCTCACTATGTTCAAGGACATAACAACGAATGCATCCTGTGATTTCGATCTTTGCAAATACAGATTGTATCTCATTTCGGTTATGGAAGAAGAGGTACCAGGTACGAGACGAAGGGAGAGTGGACAGATGTGTGTATGTGTGTCCAACACACGCGCAGAGTTAACTTTCGGTTTAGATCTAAGCCAAAGTGAGGCAGCAACGTAGACAAAAGCATATGTGGAGGGCGACCGTCTTAGTGGAGGCCCAGGACTTTCTACAGCTTGGTCTGTGCTGGTATTGCTATTGTTTGAATAGTAAGGAAGGGATTTATATTGCCCTATTCTTAGGCCAGGGGTCGGCAACCCAAAATGTTGAAAGAGCCATATTGGACCAAAAATACAAAAACAAATCTGTCTTGAGCCGCAAAAAATTAAAAAACATATTACATAGAGATAGTGTGTCATGAGATATAAATTGAATTAAGAGGACTTAAAGGAAACTAAATGACCTCAAATATAGCTACAAATGAGGCATAATGATGTATATGTACATATAGCTAGCCTAACTAGCATGTTAGCATCAATTAGCTTGCAGTCATGCAGTGACCAAATATGTCTGATTAGCACTCCACACAAGTCAATAACATCAACAAAACTCACCTTTGTGCATACATGCACAACCTTAAAAGTTTGGTGGACAAAATGAGACAGAAAAAGAAGTGGCATAAAACACGTCCTAGAAAGTCGGACAAAGTTATACATGTAAACAAACTACGGTGAGTTCAAGGACCGCCATAATTACTAGGACAAAACGGCGCTCGCCAAATACTCGAATCAGTGACGCAGGTTTAATATAAACAGTGGGATTTATAACAATTAGGGAGGTTTGTGTCATGTTTGTCCTCCTACAGAAACCATATTAAAACAAAAAATATATTTTTTCCCCTCATCTTTTTCCATTTTTCATACATTTTTGAAAAAGCTCCAGAGAGCCACTAGGGCAACCCGCGGCTCTAGAGCCGCGGGTTGCCGACCCCTGTCTTAGGTGGATCTCGGGCAAGAGGAAGAGGGGTTGATCGATTGCCAAAGTTTATTTAAATAGCCCTTAATCACAAGTGTCTCAAAGGGCTGCACAAGCCACAACGACATCCTCGGCTCAGATCCCACATCAGGGCAAGAAAAAACTCAACCCAATGGGAAACAATGAGAAACCTTGGAGGGGACCGCAGATGTTAGGATCCCCCCCCCCGACATCCCTCCTGGGCGACCAGTGAAATGGACGTCAAGTGGATCTAGTTAATAGTGTGAGAGTCCAGTCCATAGTGGGGCCAGCAGGGGATCATCTTGAGCGGAGACAAGTCAGCAGCGCAGATGAGTGCCCCCCCCGGTTTCCGACTTTGAACAGCTCGCGCAACATCTGTGGTCGCCTAACAGGTCCAAGCAGGAGAGGGGGGCAGAGCAGAAAAGAGACGGCAGATCAACTGGTCTAAGGGGGGGTCTATTTAAAGGCTAGCGTATACAAATGAGTTAAATCCAGTCTGCTGAAAATGATGGAAAGAACCACTCCAAACCACAAAACACATTTTAAGATATCCGACACTCTACTGCCATCTGGTGGCTAAAGTGGATGGCGCACTCCCAAATTTGTCACGTTTCCTGTGTCAGGTAAATTACACCGAATGGGGCCATATGAATCCTACTGTACCTACTCTTATTTTGTAGAATAAATAGTTAATCTTCAATTATCGTCATTATTTACACAGCCTTGGAACTGGGAGGACTCCTTCCTGAAAAGGGAGGGTACCATTAAAACATACTTGCCAACCCTCCCGAATTTTCCGGGAGACTCCCGAAATTCAGTGCCTCTCCCTAAAACCTCCCGGGACAAATATTCTCCCGAAAATCTCCCGATTTTCAGCCGGAGCTGGAAGCCACGCCCCCTCCAGCTCCATGCGGACCTGAGTGAGGACAGCCTTTTTTCATGACGGGAGGACAACAGGGTGACAAGAACTAAATCATCCAGAGATTACTAGAGATAAATTGTATTATGTTTATTTTACCTAAAAATAAATATATTTATTAATAAAAAATAAAAAAACCTAAATACATTTTTACTATATTTTGCTAAAAACATCAAAATTAATTGTATTTTTATTTGTATTTTTTCGTGACTCCTTATTACATCCAGCCATAGAATTATACATTAAAATAAACATATTTGAAACAGTTGATTTTAAATTATCATAATAATTCATTTAAAATGACCATATTTAATTGTTAAAATAATTGCTTGTTTATCAACAACTTTAGCATTTTATTCATTACATTTTGAAACTCTCAGAAGACAAGTTATGTTATATTCCTTAATATTTATTTATGCAAGTTTGAAGTATCAATTATCTAAACACAGTTTTGTTTGCATATTTTCAGGATGTATATATATATATATATATATATATATATGAAATACTTGACTTGGTGAATTCTAGCTGTCAATATACTCCTCCCCTCTTAACCACGCCCCGCCCCACCCCCGACCACGCCCCCACGCCCCACCTCCCGAAATCGGAGGTCTCAAGGTTGGCAAGTATGAATTAAAAACATCCATAGACCGATTATTCCATAATGTTCCATTTATGATGAAGGACTCTATAGGTAAATTAGTATTAAAAACTGTAAGTCTTAAAATGATCCTCCATTACGTTGCTTTTAGTGATGAAGAATAACAGTGTCCTTAAAGTTTTTTTCAGAAAATAAAAAAGGAAAAATGATGCGAGGAAAAGGCAAATTAAAACCCATCCATCAAGCATCTCTTCTTGCTGACCCGCCTGTTTTTTCCCCCGCGACCTTGCTCCAGGATGTCTTTTCAATCCATCTGGATTGGACTTTTTTTTTTTTTTTTTTTGAAAGGGGCCTTTTTTGCTGATGTCAGCAATTTTACCTGCCCTGCATTCACTCCCTGGTTAATATGTAAACATTTAGGGCTGATTGCATTTTTCACTACATTAAAAACAACAGTTTAAAGCACACAGTAAATAAGTGATTTGGACTTGTATGTCGACTTGTCTTGTAAGTGAACATGTTTTCCAGCTTATGTTTTGCATGCTGTCACATTTTGCTTTGTGAATATTCCACAGCATCGTGTCATTCATCTGCACCAGGCTCGAATAATGAGCATCCTCTTTGCAAGTAAAAATAATACCGTATTGTTTTCTTCCAAAGAAACAATGTTATTCATCTACAGCAGAATATTCCTTGACATATACAAACATCTCATTTGTCAACAACGTTCTTACCCTGCCTATTGTGAGCTATGGTCTGACTGCCAACAGACGTGTGACAGAATGTATATTAGCCATTATTGTATTTGCACTGGTTACTTGACATATGTCATGAATCATGACATATGTCATGACTCATGATGACAAATAATTTATAGATGTTATAAAAGATGAGAAAGGTCCCGATTTGGGATGAGGTTACCCTTGAAGGCAATGATGAACTACGGGGACCTCGCATGAGAGGGTTTTATTATTGCCCCTATTTAGAGACCCAGCCATCGCAACATTGACAGATTTGTGGCAAAGTCTTTATCAAATAAACCTTTTCAAGGTTTTACTCCCTCTGAGAACAAAATTATTGTGAGTGTGTAAGGTTGTTAATCAATACCAATGAGGCCAATACGATATGGAGTCACGGTGTAAGGGTCACGTTGTTTTTATGGACATACATGTGGTCTGCATAAAAATGTCAATATGTTTGCCATAATTCTGAAGCAATCAACTTAAATATATGCACACAATTTATTTTTATATGACATATTGCATGTGGGCCATTCCACTTGCTTGTTGTAACACTGTTACAATAATATTCAAATTATTATCATTATTATTTTCATTATTGTTTTTCTTACTATGTACCATTCATTTAGTTAGAATGCATTTATTTTGTCACTGCATACTTTTTTGTATTACTGTATTTTTCGGACTATAAGTCGCAGTTTTTGTCATAGTTTGGCCGGGCTCCAGTGCAATTTATATATGTTTTTTTTCTTTTTTATTATGCATTTTCGGCAGGTGCGACTTATACTCCGAAAAATACGGTAGTTTTTTGAGTCCCTTCTTTGGCAGTATATTTGATTAGTATTTATTTTTGTAATCAACCTGACCTAAGGCTTGTTGATGTTTGGAGATTAACACATGCTTTTATATCATTTGACAAGGCTTAGCCTGTTAAACTGTAAGTAGGTTAGATATAATTAGTAAATATGATTAAAATAAAGAATCAGTGTTAATATTTGAGTGGGACCGGGTCCTCTCTCGTAAAAAAGTTGGGCCCCGAGGTGAAAAAGGTTAAAGGGGAACATTATCACCAGACCTATGTAAGCGTCAATATATACCTTGATGTTGCAGAAAAAAGACCATATATTTTTTTAACCGATTTCCGAACTCTAAATGGGTGAATTTTGGCGATTTAAACGCCTTTCTATCATTCGCTCTCGGAGCGATGACGTCACATTAGCAATCCGCCATTTTCTCAAACACATTATAAACACCGAGTCAAACCAGCTCTGCTATTTTCCGTTTTTTCGACTGTTTTCCGTACCTTGGAGACATCATGCCTCGTCGGTGTGTTGTCGGAGGGTGTAACAACACAAACAGGGACGGATTCAAGTTGCACCAGTGGCCCAAAGATGCGAAAGTGGCAAAAAATCGGACAAAATTTGTTCAAAATACGAGGGTGTGGGGAAAGCCGACGAAAATGGTCAGTCGTTTGTTCCGCACACTTTACCGACGAAAGCTATGCTACGACAGAGATGGCAAGAATGTGTGGATATCCTGCGACACTCAAAGCAGATGCATTTCCAACGATAAAGTCAAAGAAATCTGCCGCCAGACCCCCATTGAATTTGCCGGAGTGTGTGAGCTATTCAGGGACACAGGACCTCGGTAGCACGGCAAGCAATGGCGGCGGTTTGTTCCCGCAGACGAGCGAGCTAAACCCCCTGGATGTCTTGGCTCACACTGCTTCTACCGTCCCTTATGCCACCGAAGATGATCAAGAAAAGAATATCGACCCTAGCTTCCCTTCCGTACACTTTACCGATGAAAGCTATGCTACGACAGAGATGGCATAGAAGAATATCGACCCTAGCTTCCTTGGCCTGCTGACATCAACTCCAAAACTGGACAGATCAGCTTTCAGGAAAAGAGAGCGGATGAGGGTATGTCTACAGAATATATTAAGTGATGAAAACTGGGCTGTCTGCACTATCAAAGTGCATGTTGTTGCCAGATGTATTTCATATGCTGTAAACCTAGTTCATAGTTGTTAGTTTCCTTTAATGCCAAACAAACACATACCAATCGTTGGTTAGAAGGCGATCGCCGAATTCGTCCTCGCTTTCTCCCATGTCGCTGGCTGTTGTGTCGTTTTCGTCGGTTTCGCTTGCATACGGTTCAAACCGATATGGGTCAATAGCTTCAGTTTCTTCTTCAATTTCATTTTCGCTACCTGCCTCCACACTACAACCATCCGTTTCAATACATGCGTAATCTGTTGAGTCGCTTAAACCGCTGGAATCCGAGTCTGAATCCGAGCTAATGTCGCTATATCTTGCTGTTCTATCCGCCATATTTGTTTATATTGGCATCACTGTGTGACGTCACAGTAAAATGGACGGGTGTATATAACGATGGTTAAAATCAGGCACTTTGAAGCTTTTTTTAGGGATATTGCATGATGGGTAAAATTTTGAAAACAACTTCGAAAAATAAAATAAGCCACTGGGAACTGATTTTTAATGGTTTTAACCCTTCTGAAATTGTGATAATGTTCCCCTTTAAGAACCCCTAATATACAGCACATGTGTAGAACTCAAGGCCCGCCACTTCATTTTAATGTGGTCTGCCATTTCATTCACATTGTTTAATTGAATAGGTTAGGATAGGATTTACTTTATTCATCGCACGCTGAGGAAATTAAGTGATTTCAGATACAAAAGGTCCCAAAAAATAAGGTACAAAGAAAACACATGGAAACCAAAGGGAAACAATAAAAAAAACACAAACGACATAAAACTAGTGTGGTCTGTCATTTCATTTTACATAGCCGGCCACTTAATTTTATGTCGCCCCCTACGTCATTCAATCTAGCATCGCTGGGCGATATGAACGAAAAAGTATATCTCGATATATTTTTACTTAAACTCGATATTCGATATATATCTGGATATATTTTTCTCTGAAAGTATACATTTTAAGATATTCACTTTTGAGCGATATTCACTGAAAATGATGTGAATGACAACTGTACTGTAAACAGTCAGTGGCACTTTTATTAATCCAGTTACCGTATTTTCCGCACTATAAGGCGCACCTAAAAACCACAAATTTTCTCAACAGCTGACAGTGCGCCTTATAACCCGGTGCGCTTTATTACGATTCATTTTCATAAAGTTTCGATCTCGCAACTTCGGTAAACAGCCGCCATCTTTTTTCCCGGTAGAACAGGAAGCGCTTCTTCTTCTACGCAAGCAACCGCCAAGGAAAGCACCCGCCCCCATAGAACAGGAAGCGCTTCTTCTTCTACTGTAAGCAACCACCTGCCCCCGGAAGAAGGAGAAAAAACGCGCGGATATCACCGTACGTTTCATTTCCTGTTTACATCTGTAAAGACCACAAAATGGCTCCTACTAAGCGACAAGGATCCGGTTCATAAAAAGACGCAATCTCTCCATCCGCACACGGATTACTACCGTATTTCACAGCAACTGATATTCCTGTGAACCGCACTGTGGAACGGGAGCACGTACGGTGAATATTCGCACCACAGGGAATGAGAAGTCATCCTTCACTGTGGTTCTAGCTTGCCATGCTAACTTCCACCCATGGTGATATTCAAAAGGAAGACCTTGCCAAAAGAGACCTTTCCAGCCGGCGTCATCATAAAAGCTAACTCGAAGGGATGGATGGATGAAGAAAAGATGAGCGAGTGGTTAAGGGAAGTTTACGCGAAGAGGCCGGGTGGCTTTTTTCACACAGCTCCGAAGGCGAACACACCTTCACTAAGACGGGCAGACAGCGCCGGACGACATACGCCAACATTTGCCAGTGGATCGTAAATGCCTGGGCAGATATTTCGGTCACAACTGTGGTCCGAGCTTTCCGGAAGGCAGGATTCACAGAACTACTGCACAACAACAGCGACACTGACTCCGATGACTTCGACGAGACGGAACCGGCCATTTTGGATCCCACGCTTGCGCAACTTTTCAATTCGGACACCGAAGACGAAGAATTCGAAGGATTTACGAATGAAGAATAACTTCAGAAGGTGAGCGCTATGTTTATTTTGTGTGTTGTGACATTAACGTTCGAGCAACATTATGTTGCTATTGCTCTACACCATTTTGAATTTTACTATGTTTGTGATTGCACATTTGCGTACATTTTGGGACAGAGTTGTTAGAACGCTGGTTTTCAATATATTATTAAAGTTTGACTGAACTATCTGACTGTTTTTTTGACATTCCCTTTAGCGCAGCGTAGGCGCGGCTTATAATCCGGGGCGGCTTATTGGTGGACAAAGTTATGAAATATGTAATTCATTGAAGGTGCGGCTAATAATCCGGTGCGCCTTATAGTGCGGAAAATACGGTAGTCAAGATGGATATTAACAGCACAGAAAATAAACTGTTTAAGTAGTACAGAATTACATAACATAAACAAAATAGGAAAATATTATTTCGACGTAAAACAAATAATACAGCTGTGCAAATAATACAAAATGTATCAAACTCGGATAAAAAAAATACATTTGCAGGCAGACACTTTGTTATTTCCTTTCCTGGTTCGATGACCCGCCCTATCTTGCCTGTGATTGGCCTGTCCCTAACCAATCGTGACGCATCATAGTAAACAACCAACCAATCATGGTTTTTTGATTGATTGATTGAAACTTTTATTAGTAGATTGCACAGTGAAGTACATATTCCGTACAATTGACCACTAAATGGTAACACCCGAATAAGTTTTTCAACTTGTTTAAGTCAGGGTTGATTCATGATACAGATATATACTATTTTCATAATACAGTCATCACACAAGATAATCATCACAGTATATAAATTGAATTATTTACATTATTTACAATCCGGGGTGTGGGATATGGAGGGGCAGGGGGGGTTAAGTTTGGTTGGTATCAACACTTCAGTCATCAACAATTGCATCATCAGAGAAATTGACATTGGAACAGTGTAGTACTGACTTGGTAGGTAGGATATGTACAGCAAGTAGTGAACACAGAGAGAGAGAGATCAGAAATTATAAGAAAAAGTGACTACATTTGATTGTTCATATTTGATTATTTACAATCCGAGGAGGTATGATGAGGAAGAGAGGGTGTTTGTTTAGGGTTGAAGTTGCCTGGAGGTGTTCTTTTAGTGCAGTTTTGAAGGAGGATATAGATGCCCTTTCTTTTACACCTGTTGGGAGTGCATTCCACATTGATGGGGCATAGAAAGAGAACGAGTTAAGACCTTTGTTAGATCGGAATCTGGGTTTAACGTGGTTAGTAGAGCTCCCCCTGGTGTTGTAGTTATGGCGGTCATTAAGTTAAGGAAGTAGTTTGACATGTACTTCGGTATCAGGGAGGTGTAGCGGATTTTATAGACTAGGCTCAGTGCAAGTTGTTTGACTCTGTCCTCCACCCTGAGTCAGCCCACTTTGGAGAAGTGGGTAGGAGTGAGGTGTGATCTGGGGTGGAGGTCTAGAAGTAATCTGACTAGCTTGTTCTGGGATGCTTGGAGTCTAGATTTGAGGGTTTTGGAGGTGCTAGGGTACCAGGAGGTGCATGCGTAATCGAAAAAGGGTTGAACGAGAGTTCCCGCCAGAATCGTCATGATGCTTTTGTTGACCAGAGAGGAGATTCTATAGAGAAATCTTGTTCGTTGGTTGACCTTTTTGATTACCTTGGTTGCCATTTTATCACAGGAAAGATTAGGCTCTAGAATGGAACCTAGGTAGGTGACCTCATCCTTCCTGGCGATAACAATGTCACCCACTTTTGGATGTTCTTATACTGTATGTGCAAGCACGTCTTGGAAGGAGGAAGGGGAGGGGTTTAGTCACCCATGGAGGGGGAACACAACAAATAAGCGGCGTTTGGTCATTTTAACGTGAAACAAATGATATCGATATTACAATATTTCCTTAAATCATATATTTTTTGAAAAATATATCGATATATCTTACAAACTCGATATATCGCCCAGCCCTACAATTTAGTCTTCCACATTTTATGTGGCCCTCTGGGGGCAGCTATGATTGCGATGTGGCCCTCGATAAAAAAACGAGTTTGACCCCCCTGATGTACAGTATGCTACATTTTTTTAAAACGTTATAAATGCTTTAAAAAATATACCACAACAAAAAAAAAAGAATATTCACATTGTAAAGCCACATTTTTTACATGTTCTTTTAGTTGTAAACAGTTGTTTGTCTCTGTCTGTCTGCCCTGTGCTTAGATTGTCCAAGATGTAACTATAACCCTAACTGACAAATCTTAATTCCCCATTTATGATGGATGCTCTGCATCTGATGCCCTTGATATTTCAGTCTCAAAAGGAAGCAGCATTAGGTGTGTTTGGATTTCAGTGTCACTTCCAATTTGTTCAGCCTCACTGACTGCGACCTGACCTAAAAGTCGAATACAAACACTGCTAATCAGTGGCCACAAATCCACAACTGAAGGACAACTTGAAAACCTGTGAAATAACGATAATGAACATTTCGTCCGAAAGCTCATTTTCAACAGTTAAAGGCATTTGGCGTCTTCATTACCACATCAAAAAATGGGTCACAGTTCAGTTACCTGATACCCCCTCAGTTATTACTTATGATGAGTCAAAAAATATTATTTCGCTTTTCCGTAAAAGCCTCAGAGTGCTTTTACGACTGTGGGGTCACGGAAAGTGGAGGACCTCTCTCTCCTGGATACGGTAGCAGACGAGCCAGAAGATCCACATGTGTATTATCTTCAGCTGCAAACTCCCAGGTTGAAGGCTGAGCTTTCAATGGATGACACCGCCACTGGAGTATAATGTAGGACGGCACTGCGTGGAAGTTCTCTAAGGACGTTTCATGATTACAATGTGTTCCCATGAATTACTAATACTAGGGGTGGACAAAAAAAAATGTGTTCACATTCGAACTGTGATTTATAATTTCAAGAAATCTATTTAAGAAAAAAAAAAAAATTTTTTTTTGCAAGAATCAGTATTTAAAAGGACGTTATTAGGCTTGCAACCAGAGGAAGCTTTTTCAACCTGTAATCTGTTTTGAATCTGATCTGATCGAATCATTAGGTGCCTAAAGATTCACACCTCTAACTCATACTATACAAAAAACATATCTAGTTACCGTAACTTTCAGACGATAAGCCGTTAGTTTTTTTCCTACGCTTTGAACCCTGCGGCTTATTATGGTGCGACTAATTTATGGATGTTTCTTCGCTGACGGCCACAATTCAAATAGTTTTCATAAAACACATGCAAACACACTGAATCTGTGTGTTTTTGTTTGTGCTATAGTTCCATCTTTTGGGCGCGTTCGCTCACTGCAGGTGCGGTCGGGTGAGTATTGACAGTAGATTTTTCTGTTGAGAGCAGGGGTACCCAAACCTTTTGCCTCCAAGGGCCATAGTGAAAATGTACCAGTGGGCCATGGGCCAAAGACAGCAATTATATGTATACAGCTGCACAAAATGTAAAAATGTAATCTTATACCACCAATAATAATATATTTTGGAGAGCGTCATGTTCAACAGGTGGCAACTTGCTAGCTTTGCAGACATGCCATCAATGATTGTGCGAGCCTAAGACTATGACTATGTCATACTTGCCAACCCTCCCGAATTTTCCGGGAGACTCCCGAAATTCAGCGCCTCTCCCGAAAACCTCCCGGGACAAATATTCTCCCAAAAATCTCCCGATTTTCAGCCAGAGCTGGAAGCCACGCCCCCTCCAGCTCCATGCGGACCTGAGTGAGGACAGCCTTTTTTCATGACGGGAGGACAACAGGGTGACAAGAACTAAATCATCCAGACTAGAGATAAATTGTATTATTATGTTTATCTTACCTAAAAATAAATATATTTATTGATTTAAAAAAAAAAATAAAAAAAAATACATGTTTACTGTATTTTGCTAAAAACATCAAAATTAATTGTATTTTTATTTGTATTGTTTCCTGACTCCTTATTACATCCAGCCATAGAATTATACATTAAAATAAATATATTTGAAATAATTATCATAATAATTCATTTAAAATGACCATATTTAATTATTAAAATAATTGCTTGTTTATCAACAACTTTAGCATTTTATTCATTACATTTTGAAACTCTCAGAAGCCAAGTTATGTTATTTTCCTTAATATTTATTTATGCAACTTCGAAGTATCAATTATCCAAACACAGTTTTGTTTGCATATTTTCAGCCAGCAAAGTGAAACAACTCGGCAGGCCGATTTTGGCCCCCGGGCACTACTTTGGGCAACACTGGCTTAGAGCTTCTAAGTACAAGTGCCGTTCCGTCTTTTAGTCATCCATAACGTTTTTTGCTATTATGGATTATTCATCCATCACTTCAAACAACCTTTGTAAATGTTACAATATATCTAATTCAAACAAGAAGAAGAAGAATATTTGAGCTATGCGGGTGGACGACAATTGTGTTTGACCAATAAAGAGTTGATATATTGTAACTCGTTGTTGTTTCTTCTTTGTCTTCACAAGAAACAAACATACGTTTTAATGAAACGGTCAAAATATGCAGGAAGTTGCAGGCATTGGATAAAGATGTAAGGTTGTGCATCATTTGCGGAGATTAGTTAATTTTGGGCCAATTGCCGCGATTGTGACATTGTGAATTCCTGGAAGGACTGATAGGTCCTTCATGTCGCGATTGATGGGTTGAGCAGAGCAGGTGATCTCGGAACTGAATCGCAAATTGGATAACATCTCGGAGAAGCTTTCCAGTTGCAAGGCGAAATTGTTAAATTTGAGAGCCCGAATTGACAATTGAAGCTGACAAGCTATCAAAATGTGTTTGCTCACCTAACCAAAAACAGTCCTTATCTACAATTTGACTCCCTCTGCAACGGAAAGGCAAAAGACAGACTGAAAAATCCCTGCCCCCTTCTCCAAAGACACCTGGGATGTTGACTCTGTTCTGAGAATGCCGGGCTTATAGAAAATACACGCACACATGAACTACGACACAGATATGCACACATTGTGACGATTTGTCACTTCATGTCTGGTTATGATTCCTTATATTTACTTTTATTTTTGTTCCACTTCCTGCATGTCTCCCTGAGCACTCGTATCACCTGTGCCTGATTGGCAGCCTTGAACACCTTGTTGCAGTTGCCAATCAGGCTACTATTTATGCCTGCCTCGCCTGTTCGTCAGTGCTCAAGGATTGACTATGTTAAGACATTTTGCATGCATGCTTGGTTGAGTATATTAAAAGACTCTTACCTGCATGTTGTTCTCCTGTTGCCTGCATCTTGGGGTCACAACTGCCGCAGCAATGCGAGTTCCTCACAGAATCCTCGAGCCAGAAAGTGACCTTGCTGGAACCCCTGTTGGCGACGAGGAGCCAACGTTCTGGACCGCACAATTCCTGGAGGACATTAAAGCCAGGTTTGTGCGGTCCCATCCCACAGCAGGCTCAATCCTTCTCCCTCCGACTCGGCCGCCGGCCACGGTGCTCAGACCGGCTCGGCCACCACCGCCTGTGCTCCACCCGGCTCGGCCACCGTCTCCTGCAGTCCGCCCGGCTCGGCCGCCGGCCCCCGCTCTGTCACTTTATATCTGGATGTTTCCTTAGTTGGTGCTTATTTACTGTCAGTGCTGTTATTTTTGTTCCACTTCCTGCATGTCTCCCTGAGCACTAATTACCTTCACCTGTCCCTGATTGGCAGCCTGGCACACCTGGTTGCAGTTGCCAATCAGGCTGCTATTTATGCCTACCTTGCCTGTCCGTCAGTGCTCGAGGATTGACTATGTTAAGGACCTTTTGCATGCACGGCTGCTTCTCTCTTGGTTGAGTATATTAAACGTCTCTTACCTGCATGTTGTTCTCCTGCTTCCTGCATCCTGGGGTCACAACTACCGCAGCCATGCGAGTTCCTCACACACATATCCCAACCCCCACCCCACGCCTTTGCCGCTCAAACCCCCTCATGGTATGATGGCTTACGGAGCAGCGCCCTGATGGCAGCAGCTTCGAACCGTATGCCCCATCGTTGCATGTCTCAAGGTTTTTATTGTGCGCCGTGACATGTGTTCATATGTGCTTATTGTGCTCAAGTTTGAGATCAAAACTGAGCCCATAGCTGGCGACCCACCAGTCTTCCTGTTCTGTATATCCCTGTAACTGTATATTGTATGTCTGATCTTGGACGGTTGCACTGAAAATTTAATTTTGGTTTTATTATTTTTTATTTAAAGGGGAACATTATCACTATACCTATGTAAGCGTAAATATATACCTTGATGTTGCAGAAAAAAGACCATATATTTTTTTAACCGATTTCCGAACTTTAAATGGGTGAATTTTGGCGAATTAAACGCCTTTCTATTATTCGCTCTCGGAGCGATGACGTCACAACGTGGCGTCACATCGGGAAGCAATCCGCCATTTTCTCAAACACATTACAAACACCGGATCAAATCAGCTCTGTTATATCCGCGATCTGCGGTCTGGTACGAAGCAGTGAAAAAAAAAATTCAGATGCAAAGGAAAAAAGTTTTAAAATTGTTATTGGGTTTTTACAAATAAGTATGTCTAGTTAAGTATTACATAATAATTTGTTTGATTTCTAATTATTAATCAAATCCACTCAATTTATTCTATTTTGACGTCTCCTGAGGGTCAAAATTTGGGCGCGTGAGAAATTGCTTCTGGCCAGTGCTTACATGAAGAGACGGATATGTTAACAAGCTTTCTCACTGGAGCTGCTGAAAAAGAAAAAAAATGTCCAAGACAATGAGGATGATGTGAGGACAAAAATAATAAAATCAACCAAAATGTTGACAGCAGCAACTTTAATGGGGCTCCCGGGCATGTTAACGTGCCAAATCCTTTGTGTGTTGTGTGCTTGGAGAAGTCCGGTGTCATTTTGGATTACAGTTCAAATGAACTATGGAGAACTTTCTGCAAAAGCTTTGAAGATGTTGCCGTTTTCATCCAATTACGTGTGTAGGACTGGGTTGTCTGCGCTGACCAGTACCTGTCACTCATGCACATCAAACATTGCTATTATCATCTTTTCTGTGGAAATAAAGTCCTGGCTCGCACCGATGTGGTGTCTGTTTGTACGGCGTTTTGTTTGAGATTTTGTGTATTAGATGTGCCATGGGTCATTTGCTGTTTTAAAGCTAAGAGTCTGCAGCTGTAATTATGATCTTATCATACCCTGATTCTTCCCAATATAATTTAAAGGGGAACATTATCACCAGACCTATGTAAGCGTCAATATATACCTTGATGTTGCAGAAAAACGACCATATATTTTTTTAACTGATTTTCGAACTCTAAATGGGTGAATTTTGGCGAATTAAACGCCTTTCTATTATTCACTCGCGGAGCGATGACGTCGTGACGTCACATCGGGAAGCATTCCGCCATTTTCTCAAACACCGAGTCAAATCAGCTCTGTTATTTTTCGTTTTTTCGACTGTTTTCCGTACCTTGGAGATATCATGCCTCGTCGGTGTGTTGTCAGAGGGTGTAACAACACGAATAGGGACGGATTCAAGTTGCACCAGTGGCCCAAAGATGCGAAAGTGGCAAGAAATTGGACGTTTGTTCCGCACACTTTACCGACGAAAGCTATGCTACGACAGAGATGGCAAGAATGTGTGGATATCCTGCGACACTCAAAGCAGATGCATTTCCAACTGGACTGGACAGATCAGCTTTCAGGAAAAGAGAGCGGATAAGGGTATGTCTACAGAATATATTAATTGATGAAAACTGGGCTGTCTGCACTCTCAAAGTGCATGTTTTTGCCAAATGTATTTCATATGCTGTAAACCTAGTTCATAGTTGTTAGTTTCCTTTAATGTCAAACAAACACATACCAATCGTTGATTAGAAGGCGATCGCCAAATTTGTCCTCGCTTTCTCCCGTGTCGCTGGCTGTCGTGTCGTTTTCATCGGTTTCGCTTGCATACGGTTCAAACCGATATGGCTCAATAGCTTCAGTTTCTTCTTCAATTTCGTTTTCGCTACCTGCCTCCACACTACAACCATCTGTTTCAATACATGCGTAATCTGTTGAATCACTTAAGCCGCTGAAATCTGAGTCTGAATCCGAGCTAATGTCGCTATACCTTCCTGTTCTATCCGCCATGTTTGTTTGTGTTGGCATCACTGTGTGACGTCACAGGAAATTGACGGGTGTATATAACGATGGTTAAAATCAGGCACTTTGAAGCTTTTTTTAGGGATATTGCGTGATGGGTAAAATTTTGAAAAAAACTTCGAAAAATAAAATAAGCCACTGGGAACTGATTTTTAATGGTTTTAACCCTTCTGAAATTGTGATAATGTTCCCCTTTAATGCCTGATATTTTTGGTTAAACATGTAAAATAGGTGGAGGAGTTCCTTTTAGCCACTGTAGTAAATCGAAGACAACATGGTCAAAAGATATAAAAAGCCTCAATGCTCGAGTATGTTAAGAACAAACTTGTATTTTTTAAGTATGTGACATTCACCGATGGATGCCTTGTTTAGGAGCACTCCACAAAATTGTACTTAATGTTGTCATGATTGAGCCAAGTAACTGTCGAAATAACTATCAAGGTTTCTGTGGTTTATCCGTTATACAGTGCTCAATACGAATATACGTTAGGTCAGGAAAAAACACAGAGGCTATTTCATCCTGACAAGCCTGTTTCGCAGGTTTCCCTCCTCTTCAGGGGATTTGATGATTTATGACACATGTTTTACATTAGATTTTCCTCTGAGGTTATATTTCTCCTCTTTTGTTGAGAAAAACTGTTGTACATGCTTGGGTAGCAGGTTATAGTTTGCTTTGTACATCATTTTTGCTGTTTGCAAATGCTTCAAAGCATTTAATTTTAATATTTGTGATTCAATAAATAAAGGGTGTGTATGTTCTCTATATCCAACATTATGAATTATTCTAACTGTTCTTTTTTGTAACACTGTTAGTGAATGAAGTGCACATTTGTAGTTATTTCCCCATTTTGCTGCACAATAACTCAGATATGGTAACACTAGTGAGCACTAAAGAATATAGAGTGTTTTTTTAAATTAATTATTGATGTGTTTCTTGCTACGTTATGTTGTATTTTTTATATGAGGTTTTCAGTTCATTTTGTCATCTATTATTACACCCAAAATTGTGATTTATTTTACCCTTTCAATGTCTACTTCGTCTATTTGTATTTGCATTTGACTTTCTCTTCTACTGTTACCAAATAGCATTATTTTACTTTTACTGAGATTCAAAGATAGTGTGTTTTTGTCAAACTATCTTTTTAATTTGTTAATTTCTTCCGTTATTATTTGTATTTGCTTTTTTGTGTTCTCTCCTGAACAAAACAGTTGTATCATCTGCAAATAATACTAACTTTACGTCCTTTGTAACTTAACAAATGCCATTTATATAGAGATTGAACAAATTTGGTCCAAGTATTGATCCCTGAGGTTCGCCACAAAATATTTTCAGCTCTGTAGACGTGTGTTCGCCTATCTTCACGTATTGCTTCCTGTTGGTTAAGTAGCTTCTAACCCAGTTCAAAACCAACCCTCTGATTCCATGCTTTTATAATTTGTTAAAATACTGTGATTAATTGTGTCAAATGCTATCGTTAAGTCAATTACACTGCCGCTGCACACTGTTTGTTTTCTTTTGTTTAGTAATCTCTTCCATTATTTTGATTAATCCCATTGATGTTGAGATGATGGCCTTGTATTCGTATTGGTGGTAGTGTTTCATTTGTATTCATGAATTTGTCTAATCTTTTGTTAAACATTTTTTCATTAATTTTTGAACATTTTCGAAGTAGAGAAACAGGTTTGTAGTTTGTAAAATGGTGTGTGTCACCAATCTTATAATTTGGCACGACTTTTGCTATTTTCATTTTATCTGGGAATTTGAAAAAATGTAAATGATAGGTTGCTGATATACATATGTTAAAGGTTTTGAAATCTCTTCAATAACCCGTTTTATCGTTTCCATATCAAACCCGTTACAATCAAACGAGGTATTGGATTTACATTGTTTCATAATATTGATCATTTCCTCTTTTGTCACACCTTCGAGGAACATAGAGTTGGGGTTTCTGTCTATGGTGTCTTCAAAGTCCTCAACTGACTCGGGATCGGGAATCTTTTCCTCCAGATTTGGTCCAATGTTCACAAAGTACTTATTGAAGCTTTCAACTACTTTGAAACTACTTTGTTCATACTGTCATTTTTTACATTTCCATCTGAGAAGTATTTAGGATAATAATTTTTAGTACAATTTTTAATAATGCCCTAATTAACAAACAAATACCCAGAAACAGGTGTCATATGCATACAATGAAGCACTTGTATTGAATTCTGCAAATTGTGCTGTGCAATACTGCAAGATTTATCATAATACAACATAAAATGCCTATGGTACAATCAATCAATCAATCAATCAATCAATCTTTATTTATATAGCCCTAAATCACAAGTGTCTCAAAGGGCTGCACAAGCCACAACGACATCCTCGGTACAAAGCCCACATACAATATAACTCTATTGTTCATATAATAGTTTAAACACTGCATTTAATGTAATTACAGCGACACTGCTACTACATTACTTAAAATAATTTTACTGTAAGAGCATCAATAATGTAGCAGAGATGGAAAGCACAATAGAAGCGAAACCAACAAAATCTGAAGAGGAACTGGTGCCACAAAAAGGAACAAGACACCTACCAAGCAACGGTCATTTGCAAAACATGCTGCCAACGCGTCTTTGCTAACAACTTGAACGCGTCGATTATTTTCTATGACTTGAAGTCACGACATGAAGAACAGTACAAAGACCATGTTAAAATGCAACAAAATACTCACGTTACCTGAAAACCACGAAATAATGAAAAGAAAAACACACACAACAAGCCCTACAGAGTTGTTGTCTAAAGGCACCGTCTACGACATGCAGTTCTGCTGAAACTGAGAAATTACAGGTGCCATCTCTAAATGTATATGTAGATATGGCCCTGGTATACACTGTCGAAAACAAGAATACTTTTTTATTTTATAATTGTCTTGTACTTTATATATATATATATATATATATATATATATATATATATATATATATATATATATATATATATATATATATATATTGTCGAAAACAAGAAACTTTTTTATTTTAAAATTGTCTTGTACTTTATATATATATATATATATATATATATATATATATATATATATATATATATATATATATTGTCGAAAACAAGAAACTTTTTTATTTTAAAATTGTCTTGTACTTTATATATATATATATATATATATATATATATATATATATATATATATATATACTGTATGTATATATATATATATATATATATATATATATATATATATATATATATATATATATATATATATATATATATATATATGTGTGTGTATATATATATATGTGTGTGAGTGCGTGTGTGTGTGTGTGTGTGTTTTCAGTTATTTCATCTTTTTTTTTGTTAAGTACATAACTCCACATGTGGTCATTCATAGTTTTGATGCCTTCAGTGACAATCTACAATGTAAATAGCCATGAAATAAGGAAAACGCAATGAATGAGGTGTGTCCAAACTTTTGGCCTGTACTGTGTATATATACACACTAGAGATGCGCGGTTTGCGAGCACAACCGCGGAGAAATTAAAAAAAATTAGATTTTATCCGCGGGTCGGGTCGGGTCGGGTGGTTGAAATAAAAAAAAATTAGATTTTAAATAGATTCAGGCGGGTGGCAGTTAAACCAATTCGGAAATATATATACATAGTTAAATGTTGTTACCCACATACGAAAAACGAGCAGGCACCTGCAGCATTTGCCACAACAGAAGAAAAAAAAAAAGAAGAGATGGACACTTTTACGGAGCGGAGAAGGGACGCCTCGCCGGGGTCCGGGACTGAGGCCCCTTCCCCCGAGAGGGCCCCACCGGGAGCCGTAGCTGAGGCGATCCGCGAGAAGGGCCCGACGCACGTCCAGGGTCACCACCGCGCCCACCGCACCGACACCCCGCCTCGTCCACCTTCGCCGCGGCCGGCGTCACGCGCAGCAGGTAAGCAGCTTACCTGCCCGCCACCCCTGTTGCCGGGGGCGCGTAACAGGGGTCACTCCGCACGCAGTGCGCTCACGAAAGGGGTGGGGCTCACCCTGGTTGATATAGACAGCAGCTAGGACGGTGGCCATGGAAGTTGGAACCCGCTAAGGAGTGTGTAACAACCCACCTGCCGAATCAACTAGCCCTGAAAATGGATGGCGCTGGAGCGTCGGGCCCATATACCCGGCCGTCGCCGGCAGCGAGACGCGCTTGGAGGTGCGCTCAGCGCGGCTCCCATATGATTGCGCACTGGTGTGCGTCTGGGTTGTGACAGCGTGGCACGCGAATGTCTGTGCTGCATTGGATCAGTCTCCTTTCTTTAACAGGCAAAAGCTTTATAACCTCACTAATGCCTTGCATCGTCTATATTAGATATATAACAACGGGCGGGTGCGGGCGGATGCGGTTCTGATCAAATGTTAGATCGGGTGGATTGCGGATGGTTGACGACTTTCTGATGTGGTTGCGGATGAAATAATTGCCTATCCGCGCATCTCTAATACACACATTACTAGCTGCAAAAAGTACAATGTGCAGAAAAGTGTGTATATTTTTTTGTCTGTTTCCCGCCATCAGTGTGTGAATGTGTGTGTGAATGGGTGAATGTGGATATAGTGTCAAAGCGCTTTGAGTTCCTTAAAAAGGTAGAAAAGTGCTATACAAGTATAACCCTTTTACCATTTACCATTTGTTTCAAAGTGCCTGTCATCATTTCCTAAAACCTTCAAATGTAATGACTGCAACTATGTTAACCAATCTTTATACTGTAATTGCCATAAAGTATGGACTAGGATTCGTGGAGGAACACAATATGAAAAGTGGGTAGTTTGACAGAAGCAGGGTGTAAATGAGAGGTTATTGAAAGGTTATACATCATTTTTAAGCCCGTCTTGACTGCTTAACATGCACCTTTGGACAAGTACTTTTCTCTGTTCCTGAAATAATGAGGTTCCCTGTGTCTCTCAGCTCATTTTGTTTCCATTTTCAACTCAGCCATGGTCAATGCACCAGAACTACTTTCAAAAACAACTTTGAAAGCTAAAGTCATTGCTTTGTACAAAGGAATGGGTACTGAATTCAACACTTTAATAGATGGATAACAACCAAATGTTGTCGGTACTACCGAGTACGGTTCATGTACATTTAATGTAAAGTCAGACAGTACCAATTTTCGATATCAGGTTCTCACGTGACGTTACATCCGATTGCAGACTCAGCCACAGATCAAGCACTTGGCATGCAAACAGGTGTATTCATAGTGAACTGCATCTAGGTAATGTTGCAATTTTCCAGGCCAACAAAGCAAGCATGCCTAACAGAAAGCGCTAAAAAGTAAACCCGCAATTTCCAAGCTAGCTCGATGCTAATTCACACTGGACATGCCATTTACAACCCCTGGCATCACCCAGTCTTGGAGGTTGTTTATTCAGTTGTTTTGTAGAAAAAAAGCAGATAACGGATTTGATTTAAAACTATAGTCATTTCAAATTGAAACTTTCTGCCTTTAAGAAAGCTAAAACAAATTAACAATATACATTGTGTTACGACGTGGACTTTGGGGGGTTTGTTTTCCCGAGATGCAAGAAAAGTTGGATCGGACATGGCGTGAAGGTAGGGACATGATTTAATTTATCACTCAAAAAGGGTACACACAAAAGGCGCGCACAAGGCGGAGAATAAACTTGGCTATGAACAAAACTAACACTTAGACAAAAACTATGAACATGAAACCAAAAAGACACTTACTATGACGTGAAACGATCAGCATGAACTGTGGTAGCAGAAGTATCAGAGGTAACAGAAGTAATGTCGCCAGGACGACCAACAGAAAAAGACAGGCTTAAAGGGGAACATTATCACAATTTCAGAATGGTTAAAACCATTAAAAATCAGTTCCCAGTGGCTTATTATATTTTTCTAAGTTTCTTTCAAAATTTTACCCATCACGCAAATATCCCTAAAAAAAGCTTCAAAGTGCCTGATTTTAACCATCGTTATACACACCGGTCCATTTTCCTGTGACGTCACATAGTGAAGCCAACACAAACAAACATGGCGGAAAGAACAGCAAGCTATAGCGACATTAGCTCGGATTCAGACTCTGATTTCAGCGGCTTAAACGATTCAACAGATTACGCATGTATTGAAACGGATGGTTGTAGTGTGGAGGCAGGTAGCGAAAACGAAATTGAAGAAGAAACTGAACCTATTGAGCCATATCAGTTTGAACCGTATGCAAGCGAAACCGACGAAAACGACACGACAGCCAGCGACACGGGAGAAAGCGAGGACGAATTCGGCGATCGCCTTCTAACCAACGATTGGTATGTGTTTGTTTGGCATTAAAGGAAACTAACAACTATGAACTAGGTTTACAGCATATGAAATACATTTGGCAACAACATGCACTTTGAGAGTGCAGACAGCCCAATTTTCATCAATTAGTATATTCTGTAGACATACCCTCATCCGCGCTCTTTTCCTGAAAGCTGATCTGTCCAGTTTTGGAGTTGATGTCAGCAGGCCAGGGAAGCTAGGGTCGATAGGGGGTTTAGCTCGCTCGTCTGCAGGAACAAACTGCCGCCATTGCTTGCCGTGCTACCGAGGTCCTTTGTCCCTGAATTGCTCACACACTCCGGCAGATTCAATGAGGGTCTGGCGGCAGATTTCTTTGACTTTATCGTTGGAAATACATCTGCTTTGAGTGTCGCAGGATATCTACACATTCTTGAAATCTCTGTCGTAGCATAGCTTTCGTCGGTAAAGTGTGCGGAACAAACGTCCAATTTCTTGCCACTTTAGCATCTTTGGGCCACTGGTGCAACTTGAATCCGTCCCTGTTCGTTTTGTTACACCCTCCGACAACACATCGACGAGGCATGATGTCTCCAAAGTACGGAAAACAGTCGAAAAAACGGAAATTAACAGAGCTGATTTGACTCGGTGTTTGAGAAAATGGCGGATTGCTTCCCGATGTGACGCCACGTTGTGACGTCATCGCTCCGAGAGCGAATATTAGAAAGGCGTTTAATTCGCCAAAATTCACCCATTTAGAGTTCGGAAATCGGTTAAAAAAATATATGGTCTTTTTTCTCCAACATCAAGGTACATATTGACGCTTACATAGGTCTGGTGATAATGTTCCCCTTTAAATAACAGTGACATGATTAACACAGGTGCGTGTGTCCAAATGAGCAACAGGTGAAACTAATGGGTAACCATGGAAACAAAACAAGGGAGTGAAAAAGCAGGAACTAAGTGTCCAAAAACCAAACAGCACATGGCCAAACAAAAACATGATCAAAAGACATGACAGATTGTGGTGGTCAGTAACAGTATAATTTTTATGAATTACTGAATTCTGAGGAAAACCTTATGAAATCATAAAAAAAAAACCCACTACAACTCAACACTCGTACTTTGTTGCATCACCTCTCTCTTTTATAACTTTGCAGTCTCTGAGGCATGGATTTAACGCATGATCCAACTTTCTCTGATTGCTGTTGTCAGATCAGCTTTGCAGGTTAGAGTCTTGTCACGGACCATTTTTCAATTTCCACCACATATTTTCAATTAAATTGCAATCCGGACTATTTGTAGGCCATGACTTAGACCTTATGTACCTTTCTTCAAGGTGAGTTTTCACAGTTTTGTGCTTGTTGTTGAGATGTCATCATCCCCAAACACTCTTTTGATTGATGGAATAAGAACGTTTCCAAAATGTCAAAGTAAACTTGAAAACGTAATGACAGCTATCTCCCCAGTGCCATTACCTGACATCAATGACTGTGTAAATTAGCATGTATTCTTCAGGCAGTCGTCTTCATAAACCTCATTGGAATGGCACGAAACTAAAGTGAAAGCATCATGACCTTGCATGATGTAGATTTGCGATGCATCACTGAATATGACTTGCATCCAGTCATCCATAATGCAAGATGGTTTTTCTGTTCAGGGGTTAATGACGGCTTTTATGTACCCTTATGTATTTAAATCCCATTTCCTTCAGGCGGATACTTACGGTTCGGTCACAGAAGGTGACTCCAGTTTCCACCCATTAGTTTTTCATTTATTTACCTGTGCATTTTCTGTTTTCAAGACACATTGTCTTACGTTTCTGCCTTCAGAATTTAAATAAATAAATAAATGATAATTTGATGTTTTTCTTGGTCTATTAGTATTGTCACCTTTTACAACCTTCCCATGTAGTGTGTACTTGGTCCAGAGTTCAGACAGAGACTGGAAAATTAACATATTTTGTAACATTCAGTGATGATTTTGAAGAAGTTTGATAATCCTCTCCTTTGTGCCAATTGACATCTCTCGTTTTAGAGCTTTGGTTCATGTCAATCCACCTGGTGCAGCAGCTCTCCAAGGTGCGAACACTCCTTCTTAACTGCAGACTAATGAACAGATTTAATCTGATAGAGGTGTTAGCTTTGGAATTTAAAATTTACAGAGTGATTCTTAATTTTTTTCCTCAGAATTGACTGATTCCATAATTATTTACTCTTCTTGATCTAACTGTTACTATCACATTTTATATTCATGATCATTTTTAGTATTTCTTAAAGCCTATAAATCATTTAAAAATGATGATAGTTTTGTGTCATGTCTTTTATGTCATGTCTGTGTAATCATGTTTTGTTTTAGTCATGTCATGTTTTGTTTAGTTTAGTTATTGGACTCTTTAGTTTCTGGCTTTTCACTCCCTTGTCTTGTTTCCATGATTACCCATTAGTTTCACCTGTTCCACGTTTGGACTCATTGTGCACTCTTGTTTGTCACCATAGCAACCCATTAGTTTTCACCTGTCACGTCACGCACCTGTTTCACGTTTTGAGTCACGCACCTGTTTTCGTTAATCATGTCTGTAGTATTTAAGTTCATTGTTTTTCAGTTTGTCTTTCTGGTGACATCCCCACATTTATGCTCTGCACATTTCTGACTCTTTTTTCATGTCCATCGTTCACGCTGTTCCTTTTTGTCCATGCCAAGTAAGTTTTGTTTATTATTGCAACAGTTAGTGTTTTTTGTTGTTCATAGTTTTTGCCTTTGTGCAAGTGTTTGGTTTCATAGTTTGTTCTCCGCCATTGTGCGCGCCTTTTGTTTACTTCCTTGTTTTGTATTTATAGTGTTTAAATAAAAATGTACCTTCATTCCCGTCTCGCCCGATCCAACTTTCCGTTGCCTTCGAGGAAAACTAAACCCCAGGACCAAGTCATGACATTTTATCTGCTTTTTTTCCTAAAAAATTCAACAACTAAATTAACTTATTCCAAGTCTGGTGATTATGTCTTTTTCCAGGGTGTTGTACATGCTACTGATTAGCATTGTCATTTTGATTTCAACACCTCCAAACTAAGATGCACGATACAGAACAACAGCTGGTGTGTAAAAAGTACAAACCCTGTTTCCATATGATTTGGGAAATTGTGTTAAATTTAAATATAAACGGAAAACAATGATTTGCAAATCATTTTCAACCCATATTCAGTTGAATATGCTACAAAGACAACATATTTGATGTTCAAACTGATAAACATTTTTTTTTGTTGCAAATAATCATTAACTTTAGAATATGATGCCAGCAACACATGACAAAGAAGTTGGGAAAGGTGGCAATAAATACTGATAAAGTTGAGGAATGCTCATCAAACACTTATGTGGAACATCCCACAGGTGAACAGGCAAATTGGGAACAGGTGGGTGCCATGGTATAAAAGTAGATTCCATGAAATGCTCAGTCATTCACAAACAAGGATGGGGCGAGGGTCACCACTTTGTCAACAAATGCGTGAGCAAATTGTTGAACAGTTTAAGAAAAACCTTTCTCAACCAGCTATTGCAAGAAATTTAGGGATTTCACCATCTACGGTCCGTAATATCATCAAAGGGTTCAGAGAATCTGTAGAAATCACTGCACGTAAGCAGCTAAGCCTGTGACCTTCGATCCCTCAGGCTGTACTGCATCAACAAGCGACATCAGTGTGTAAAGGATATCACCACATGGGCTCAGGAACACTTCAGAAACCCACTGTCAGTAACTACAGTTGGTCGCTACATCTGTAAGTGCAAGTTAAAACTCTCCTATGCAAGGCGAAAACCGTTTATCAACAACACCCAGAAACGCTGTCGGCTTCGCTGGGCCTGAGCTCATCTAAGATGGACTGATACAAAGTGGAAAAGTGTTCTGTGGTCTGACAAGTCCACATTTCAAATTGTTTTTGGAAACTGTGGACGTCGTGTCCTCCGGACCAAAGAGGAAAAGAACCATCCGGATTGTTATAGGCGCAAAGTTGAAAAGCCAGCATCTGTGATGGTATGCGGGTGTATTAGTGCCAAGACATGGGTAACTTACACATCTGTGAAGGTGCCATTAATGCTGAAAGGTACCTACAGGTTTTGGAGCAACATATGTTGCCATCCAAGCAACGTTACCATGGACGCCCCTGCTTATTTCAGCAAGACAATGCCAAGCCACATGATACATCAACGTGGCTTCATAGTAAAAGAGTGTGGGTACTAGACTGGCCTGCCTGTAGTCCAGACCTGTCTCCCATTGAAAATGTGTGGCACATTATGAAGCCTAAAATACCACAACGGAGACCCCCGGACTGTTGAACAACTTAAGCTGTACATCAAGCAAGAATGGGAAAGAATTCCACCTGAGAAGCTTAAAAAATGTGTCTCCTCAGTTCCCAAACGTTTACTGAGTGTTGTTAAAAGGAAAGACCATGTAACACAGTGGTGAACATGCCTTTTCCAAACCACTTTGGCACATGTTGCAGCCACAAAATTCGAAGTTAATTATTATTTGCAAAAAAAAAAAAAGTTTATGAGTTTGAACATCAAATATCTTGTCTTTGTAGTGCATTCAATTGAATATGGGTTGAAAAGAATTTGCAAATCATTGTATTCTGTTTATATTTACATCTAACCAGTGTTGGGTTAGTTACTGAAAACCAGTAACTAGTTACAGTTACTAGTTACTTTATTTCAAAAGTAACTCAGTTACTAACTCAGTTACTTACACCAAAAAGTAATGCGTTACTGTGAAAAGTAACTATTTAGTTACTTCTTTTTTTCTTCTTCTTTTTTTAAAGCTCCCATTAATGCCCTTTTTGCCTTCATTTCAATACTGTTATTGCACTGGAGAATAATACAATCTGTTGATCAACTTGACATGCATTTTTATTTTCCTTTTAACATAATTAATGAAAAACAGTGCAACATAAAAAGGCATTCCTCCTTTCTTTAAACTTGGACCAATGACCATTAATAAAAAACAAGTTTAAGTGCAACATAAGAAGAAACATCATCTTCCTTGAAACATAGGTAGTGAAATAAAGCCTGACATCTGGAGTGATGCTGCTGTCTTCCACACTTGGAGCCATGGATTGTAGAATCCTTGTTTTCAGTGGCAGGGTCATTGACACAGATGGTGAAGTTTCAGTGCTCAGTAGAGATGTAACACTTTTGAGGGGTTTAAGCACCTAGAGGACCTCATCTGCCACTCTCACATCATCATCAGACAGGGTGACATTTGTCTTCAGGGTGTTGTGGGTCAATGCAGAGTATATAGCTGCCTGCTGCTCCAACATATCATAAGTGGAGTTCCACCTCGTTGGGACATCATGTATGAGCAGGCAGCTTAAGCATTTCTTGCTTTGTCTTAAGCACATGAGCAGCTGTGGTGCTTGGGTGGAAGTAAGAAACATTCCTGATCCTCCCAAAGAGGCGCTCCATCCTATTGACTGAGATTCCCTTCTGTGATGCCAAATTCACTACATGTGCAAAGCACCTGTCTGTGGTCCCAGTCCTGCCTCATTCTCAGTAATTATTTGATTTTTGGCATTATCACGTGTGACTGGGATATCTTTATCTTCCATTCCTCCACTGCTTGTGATCAAACCCCCCCCCCCCCCCCCCCCCCACACACACACATAGACCTCGCCTCTTTTCTTCTCTCTGGCTTGTGACAGAGGAAGATTCAGAAGAAAGACACCGCAGCGCTTCTGTTTCTAGCCGATACTACATCAAAAGTAACGTAAAATAACGCAGTAACGCATCATGTAGTAACGGTAACTAAATTACTGAATAAAAAAAAATAACGCGTTAGATTACTAGTTACCGCGTTACTTTGTAACGCGTTAGTCCCAACACTGCATCTAACCCAATTTCACAACTCATATGGAAACAGGGGTTGTACAATTTTACAGTAGAAACTGTTTCTAAGGCTCAACAAAAGATAAGACTGCAATATTCAACTTAATGTCAATAAACTACTTCCTGACTACGAATTGAAATTAGGGTATACTTGCAAATGAGGCTCAGAAGTGTAAGAAAACAAGATATAGCAACTGGACTATATAGTTATTATCAGTTCAGTGCTGAATGTTGAATAAATGAATCAGAAAAATGCAATTTTATTTGTTATCATCAATAATTTTACTTTTAAGCTAATTTATATTTTGACCACACCAACGCACAAAAGTACAGAAATCGGTACCGTTAAATACCCATAGTAGATCTCATGTACCTGGAATTGCTACTGTATGCGTTCAAATGTAAATAAGTGCCCGTCCCTCGCAGAACAGTTAGAAAAAACTGTTCGGTACAGTATGTGATGTCATATGTAATACATTTTGTGCAATACCATGTTTTTTTCAAGCTTAATTGGAGCAGTTTTTGACGACAACAACAACAAATGTTCCTTCTTGTGTTCAGCTTGGTTTGTTGTCCGGTCTGGGCCTTTGGGGAAACCATATTGATTCCATTTTATAGACCTCACCTACTTGTTGTTTTTCCCTTCTGGTTATTTTCTTCATTCGTCCTTTTAATGTTGTATTGGGGCTATTTTCATTAAACCCCTTTCCTGAACATGATCTTTTCTAAAGAAAATGGCCATGCATATTCTTTGAAAAAGCCCTATTGTAAGTGCAGTGATAAATGACAAATGGGTTGTATAACAATTCATCTGTGGTGCAGTTTGAGAAAATTGGATTTAAAATGGCAGTAAAATAACCTCATGAATGAGACTGATGTTCTTTCGTCACGGTCCCATCTGGACCGGGAATTTTGTGTTATTGTAATGTATAGTGGTTACTTTCTGCGTTTAGTTATAGTGTTAGTGTTCTGTCTTTGGAAGATGGCCTGACATACAAGCAATTCAGATATGCTCAAAGTTTTAAAATCATTAGACAAATGGAATGCATAATGCATAATTATTTTATGGCCGCCAATCTCGCTCAAAAGCTAGTCATATTGTAGTATCTGTTAACAGGTGATAGCACATGTTTTAAAGTATTGTGTGTCAAACATCCAGTTTTATGACAGATTGCCCAATGTCTCATTACAACACACTAAGACTTCAAGAGGTCAAGAACGCCACAGAAGAAGTCAGGATCTCTGATGTATAAAGGGAACCTAAAAATATCCAGTCCCTACCTTGACTGGCACTGTGACAAAAGTAGAACGCTTGTGTCGTGACCCAGTAACCATAACATAATCTCTGTCCGAACACAGACCGAACTCTTACCAGCCCTCTAGGCACTAAGTATAAGACAAAGGAATTGACACATCTAATGTTTTTTTCTGGATTTCTGGGTGTTGTTGATAATTGGTTTTCACTTTGCATAGTAGAGTTTTAACTTGCACTTACAGATGTAGCGACAAACTGTAGTTACTGACAGTGGTTTTTCTGAAGTGTTCCTGAGCCCTTGTGGTGATATCCTTTACACACTGATGTCGGTTTTTGATGCAGTACCACCTGAGGGATCGAAGGTCACGGGCATTTAATGTTGGTTTTGGGCCTTGACGCTTACGTGCAGTGATTTCCCCATATTCTCTGAACCTTTTGATGATATTACGGGCCATAGATGGTGAAATCCCAAAATTCCTTGCAATAGCTCACTGAGAAATGTTATTCTTAAACTGTTCAACAATTTGCTCACGCATTTGTTCACAAAGTGGTGACCCTCGCCCCATCCTTGTTTGTGAATGACTGAGCATTTCATGGAAGCTGCTTTTATACCCAATCATGGCACCCACCTGTTCCCAATTAGCCTGTTCACCAAATAAGTGTTTGATGAGCATTCCATAACTTTCTCAGTCGTTTTTTGCCACTTGTGCCAGCTTTTTTGAAACATGTTGAAGGCATCAAATTCCAAATGAGCTAATATTTTCAAAAAAAATAACAAAATTGACCAGTTTGAACGTTAAGTATCTTGTCTTTGCAGTCTATTCAATTGAATATAGGTTGAAAAAGATTTGCAAATCATTGAATTCTGTTTTTATTTGCGATTTACACAATGTGCCAACTTCACTGGTTTTGGGGTTTGTATTACATCATTTTCACCCAGGGATGTGTTTGAATCTGGACGTGACTCGTTGATCCAACACCTTGTGAACATTTTTGTTATTTAAATCCGGCAGGAAAAAACGAAACGTTCTTGTGTGGACAGGTCTGAATATTAATACTAAAATACTTGTCTCTCACACCCCACATACACTTTAAAAGTACTACCTTCAACTATGGATACATATCCACAACCAAGAAGACTTTGCCACAGCCAAGGCCAAGCGGAAGGAGAAATAAGCTTTCATTTTCAAACCAATTATTGTCATAGATTTTCTGTTGTGTTATTCGGGAAACATTTAAGTGCAGTTCCCTCCACATTGAGACCATGAATAGGTATTGAAAGGGTAGCAACAGAGAAATTGTATGCCGTCAACTCAGTGCTTAAACTAAACCCATGATGATTCAAAACATTTCTTCAAATGCCTTTTGAAAAAACAAGGTGTAGAATGTGCATATTTATGGAAACGTGATGTGGTTTCAGCTCTACACAACTAACCATGCTTATCAAAATACTAACACAAAGCTGGCGCTGAGAATGGGAGCACAAAAGCAGCAATGTATGTAGTACTCACAAGGGACCAATCTTAGGAGGTTTTAACTAAGAATGATTTTAATGTTTGGATCCAACGATTGTAAACTTTGGAAGTCAGGTCATACCTATAGTGACCTAATCATTAAAAAATATGTTTGAGTTTGAATTTATTTCGAACATGCAAGCATACAACAGAATAATCCAGCCAAATTCGAACCCCGCAGAAATGTCTATGGCGGAGAGGCTTAACAAAGCTTTTGAATTGATTACAAAATGAGGCAAAGTCTTTCCTCGATTTGGCCATCAATTCAAAAGCTTTGTTAAGCCTCTCCGCCATAGACATTTCTGCGGGGTTCGAATTTGGCTGGATTATTCTGTCACATTGTGTGGGTGACGAACCCCAAGATGCAGAGATGGCAGGCTTTGTCCAGGAAAACATGATTTAATGTTCATAAAATAAAGGTAAACACACAAACTAGGAACTAGGAATAGCCAAAACTGAAAACAGGAACCAGCAAACAGAAAAAACTGGAAACAGCTAATGGCTAACAAGAAAATATGAAACAAAAGAGCTAGGAGAAAGCAAACTACAAATAGCTAACAGGAACAGCTTACCGCTACGACGACAGGTACAAGGTCAAGTAATAGCACGACAGGTAGTAGCTGTAACAATATCAACATGACACGACACGACAGGTAGAAATGACAATAATCCAGCAGTGACTGGAGGGCAGGGCAGGTATAAATAGCAGCTGGCTGATTGACACCAGGTGTGGCCAGGGGCCAATCAGCCACAGCTAAAGGGGACAGCACTCAGAGAGACAAACAGGAAACTGAACCAAAATGCGACAGAGTGCTGACAGGAAATAAAACAAACAACTAAAACTTAACCAAACTGTCAGGGACAAGCCCGACACCAGTTGCTCTATTCAACATGTTCAAAAAGGAGAAGGAAGAAGCATAGCTTAAATATATATGCAAATATATATATATGTACTTATATATACTGTGTTTTGAGAGAACAGGTTGCAATATATTTTAAAGCACAGGATAAACAAGAACCCAATAATGAGCAAGACACAGTGTTGCATGTTGCACAGTACATTGTGTACATACAGTAAATGGCCATACAGTGTGTTGTAATCATAGTTTGGGTGCCATGTTGGGACTACTTCACTTGTGACACATAATATAAAAGCTGAAATCAACCAAATTGCAAACACAGTGCTAATTTGCATTCAGACAGTCCGGGTTGAGTAAAGACCAAACTTTTGATTGAAGTTTACTTATGAGACCTGAGTCAATACCTGAACTTATTTCCAAGTTGTCATCTCTTTGTGAAAACATTTTGAAAGACGCCTATGCAAATGTAACTTCGTTTTCATGATATTTTTCTGTGGGGGTTCGGAGAGTAACTCTCTTCAAATCAGATAGTCATGACTATTTTGATCCATCAGATCTGTTAAGATCAAATTGCAGCTATGTCTTAAGTTTGGAGCAAATTTCTATGTATGTATCACATATTTCTACATGAAATAGCAACTACATTATTTTCTTGTACGTGCCATGATATGTGTGTTTTTTGGCCCACCAAACAATGCATGCATACTGGCGTGGTCTTGACTGCTCACCTTACCAGTGAATTATTCTTTCTAAGAATGTACCACAGTTTGTTTCTTGTCTTTTTTTAAATAGTTATTTCATCTGTTTAATGGTGTCCGCTTTCACCAAAAAATTAACTCCATTGACATATTTGTATTTCCAGTTTGGAAATCAGAATAATATGTAAGTATTTAAGCATGTAAAACACAAGTTCATTTCTTTAAATCATTCATAAAAAATAAAACAAAGGAATAATAATAAAAAAAAACAATCAACATAACATTAAAGTACATTAAGAAAGAATATGATCAGAAATAATTAAAAAACGTATATATCTGTCCCCTATTTTCCCAAATACAACCATTGACTTTCAATGTTGGCGACTCTAAAGTCATATTTTCATTTCACAACAATTAAACCAACTATGAAAAAAACAAAATTTGACTTAAAGTTAAAGTACCACTGCTAGTCACACACACACTAGGTGTGGTGAAATTACCCTGTGCATTTGACCCATCCCCTTGTTCCAGGTGAGGGGAGCAGTGAGCAGCAGCGGTGTCCGCACCCGGGAATCATTTTGGTGATTAAACCCCCAATTCCAACCCTTGATGCTGAGTGCCAAGCTTATAGTCTTTGGTATGACTCGGCCGCGGTTTGAACTCACGACCTACCGATCTCAAGGCGGACACTCTAACTACAAGGCCACTGAGCAGATTTTTGCTTGCTAGACTGTGCTCTCTCTGTTCAATGCAAGAAACAAAACCACGTACGCAGTACCGTGGCGGGCATCCGCCGACCATCTTTTATATGAAAAACCAGAGGGAATCATTAAAGGACATACAATATATTAAAGGCCTACTGAAATGCGATTTTCTTATTTAAACAGGGATAGCAGGTCCATTCTATGTGTCATACTTGATCATTTCGTGATATTACCATGTTTTTGCTGAAAGGATTTAGTAGAGAACATCGACGATAAAGTTTGCAACTTTTGGTCGGTGATAAAAAAGCCTTGCCTGTACCGGAAGTAGCAGACGATATGCGCGTGACGTCCCAGGTTGTGGAGCTCCTCACATCTGCAGCGATTCGGACCGAGAAAGCGACAATTTCCCCATTAATTTGAGCGAGGATGAAAGATTTGTGGATGAGGAAAGTGAGAGTGAAGGACTAGAGGGCAGTGGGAGCGATTCAGATAAGGAAGATGTTGTGAGAGGCGGGTGGGACCTGATATTCAGCTGGGAATGACTAAAACAGTAAATAAACACAATTAGCCACAACACAACCAGGCTTTTATTTAATATGCCACAAATTAATCCCGCATAACAAACACCTCCTCCCTTCCGTCCATATAACCCGCCATTACAACTCAACCACCTGCACAACACACTCAATCCCACAGCCCAAAGTACCGTTCACCTCCCCAAAGTTCATACAGCACATATATTTCCCCAAAGTCCCCAAAGTTACGTACGTGACATGCACATAGCGGCACGCACGTACGGGCAAGCGATCAAATGTTTGGAAGACGCAGCTCCATGCGTACTCACGGTACCGGTTCTGCGTATCCAACTCAAAGTCCTCCTTGTAAGAGTCTCTGTTGTCCCAGTTCTCCACAGGCCAATGGTAAAGCTTGACTGTCATCTTCCGGGAATGTAAACAATGAAACACCGGCTGTGTTATACGGCACAACAGTCAGGGGGTGCATTCCCACCTACAGCTTTCTTCTTTGCTATCTCCATTGTTCATTGAACAAATTGCAAAAGATTCACCAACACAGATGTCCAGAATACTGTGGAATTTTGCGATGAAAACAGACGACTTAATAGCTGGCCACCATGCTGTCCCAAAATGTCCTCTACAATCCGTGACGTCATCATATCGAGACGTTTTCAGCAGGATATTTCGCGCAAAATTTAAAATTGCACTTTAGTAAGCTAACCCGGCCATATTGGCATGTGTTGCAATGTTAAGATTTCATCATTGATATATAAACTATCAGACTGCGTGGTCGGTAGTAGTGGGTTTCAGTAGGCCTTTAAAAGAGCACAGAGCTGATGCAACCAGCTGCCACTTAAGAAACACTATTTAAACATACAGCTACAAAAGTAAAACACAACGAAAAACAAAAAAAATAGCAATAAATAATGTATGTTGTGCACATGCGATTGCATCATGCATAAACAAACAACAAAGCAAAACAACATTTCAACACCCACTTGTTCAAGTCAATGACTCGTTTTTTCAGATATGTGCTGACTTTCCCATTGTCGCGTTTGTAACCGAGTCTAATGACTGCATCACATGAGCCCTATTTAAATGGGCTCAGAGAAGTCGACAGGTGTCGTCAATCATAATCACTCACCTGAAGTTAAGAGGCCACGCCATGAAGCTAGTTTGATTTGATTGTAACTTTTCTACATCACCAAAATTGATCATGTAAGTTGCTGTATGTATACTTTTGACCCAGCAGATTTGGTCACCTTTTCAGTAGACTCATAATAAATTCAGAAAATAACCAAACTTAATTTAATGTTTTTTGTGACCAACAAGTATGTGCTCCAATCACTCTATCACAAAAAAAGAAGAGTTGTAGAAATGATTGGAAACTCAAGACAGCCATGATATTATGTTCTTTACAAGTGTATGTAAACTTTTGACCACGACTGTATGTTTCCAGTAAATACGTAACTTCAGCAACCAATCATTTGATATTAGCACTGCAATGCAGCCTGGGAAACCAAAAGCACTCAAGGGTTCAAATTTCCATTTGGGCGTATGTAGTGTTGAGATTGCACGTTCTTCCTATATTTTATTATTATGGCCTGTTCTCACATTTCAACAAGGTTTAGCCACCACTGATCACTATAGATACATGAGAAGCTACTGTGCACGCAAAGTCAGACAACTGTCCAGAACATGTATAATGGCTGTAATTCCCACATGCATGGGCAGTTTTTTTTTTTGGTTAAACCCCCTTGAAATGAAGCTGAAAGTTACCACGTCTTTGGAGACTCTGATAATGATGTAAGTTAAGATATATTATGCATCATCCGCACGCTTATTAACTCTTCTGAGGTTTGTCTTGTAGATCAAAGTGCCCATTCATGATATCTGAAATAATGAGCAAGGGACGAAACAAGCTCACCAGACATGCCAGTCTTAACATGAGTGGATCGGTCGCCGCCATCGTTTTTAAGTGCTACCCGTTGTGGAAAATATGGATTAAACGCTAAAATGAAAATTAATATTAAATCTATTTAGGATTTGAACTGCAATTATTTCAGGAAAACTAACATGCGGTCAAATAGTTTGGCATCAGGATCTCACCTTTAGCTTCTTCATCGTGGCACCCCCTTTTACACTTGCAGTCTTTTGGTTTCCATGGAAACAAGGAGCCTACTCCTGCTTTCTTTCTAAGTGCTGCAGCATACAGCAGCTTGAATCAGCCCCTGCCACACTTTTTTTTTAATTTTTTTTTTTAGAATCTACCACTGTCACGCAAAGTTGATAATTTTGCATGCATTTTTAAGTGGATCTTTTGAGCATCCATCCAATCCAATTTCTACCGCCTGGATGCTGGAGCCAATCCCAGCTGCACTGGGGCGAAAGGCACAATACACTCTGGGCCAACGCAGACATATACGATAAATAGAATGATCACTGACAGCTTGAATGCTAAATGCATGCTCTTGTCCCAAATGAACCTGTTCACATCCCCTAAAAAGACCTACTCGCACTAAGACACTTGACTCTTGAGGCTTGAGGTCTAAAAAAACGAATACAGATTTTATAAACTGTGTGTGTTGAAATGACACGTTTCATGTACTATCATTTCCTCAAAGTTGATTGATTGTTTGTACAGACCCCCAGTATGCCTTAAAAGCATGCAATACAATAACATTGTTAGGTGGAAACATGCAGTGCTATTGTGGCAGCTCAATTTTTGTTTCACCTGACATCACATGTACAAAGAGAAGACCTTCTGGAGGAAAGCTCTGTGGTCAGATGAAACAAAAATTTAGCTGTTTGGACACATTACCCAGCAATATGTTTCGAGGAGAAAATATGAGGCCTTTAATGCCAGGAACACAATTCCTGGCATTAAGCATGGTGGTGGTCATGGTGCCGATGGAACTGGTGCTTTACAGAGAGTAAATGGGACAATGAAAGTGGAGGATTACCTCCAAATTCTTTAGGACAACCTAAAATCATCAGCCCGGAGTTTGGGTGTTCCAACAGGACAATGACCCCCAAACACACGTCAAAAGTGGTAAAGGAATGGCTAAATCAGGCTAGAATTAAGGTTTTAGAATGGCCTTCCCAACATCCTGACTTAAACATGTGGACAATGCTGAAGAAACAAGTCCATGTCAGAAAACCAACAAATTTAGCTGAACTGCACCAATTGTGTCAAGAGGAGTGGTCAAAAATTCCACCAGAAGATTGTGGATGGCTACCAAAAGCGCCTTATTGCAGTGAAACTTGCCAAGGGACATGTAAGCAAATATTAACATTGCTGTATGTATACTTTTGACCCAGCAGATTTGGTCTCATTTTTCAGTAGACCCATAATAAATTCAAAAAAGAACCAAACTTCATGAATGTTTTTTGTGACCAACAAGTATGTGCTCCAATCACTCTATCACAAAAAAATAAGAGTTGTATAAATTATTGGAAACTCAAGACAGCCATGACATTATGTTCTTCACAAGTGTATGTAAACTTTTGACCACGACTGTATATATATATATTATCGATGTAGATTGTAGGCTATATCGCCCATCTCTAGGCTAAACTGTCAATCATGGATGCCAAGACGTGGCAGAATTGTTTTTTTGACGGACTTCATCTTCAATTTTTGTCTCATCAAGACATATCTCCACATTGGCGAGCTTTTGACTCGAGCGATGTGGAACAGCTGGAAGTAGCATTGGACATTCGGCTATCAGCTATCAACAGCTGTCCGGCCAAAGTGGAGATTAACTCTGTTGATGCACCTAATTATCAACCATACAATAACACAGCTTTGGCTGGAGCAATGTGGAAGGACAACACAAACACGGAATGCTAACATAAAAGCTACCAAACCTCCACCACTAATTGGCAGTATACTGTCCTTGTAAGTGGAAACCGGGGTCTTGTAGAGGAAAACGTAGTATTGTGGTCTATAGAACCAAAACTGTAATGTCCACATATGTGGACGCCAGGTAATAGAAGAGGGGTTAGCAACCCAAAATGTTGAAAGAGCCATATTGCACCACAAATACAAAAAACAAATCTGTCTGGAGCCACAAAAAATGAAAAGCCTTATATAAGTCTTATAATGAAGACAAAACATGATGTAAGTGTCTATATTAGCTATATTAGCTATATTAGCCTACTATCATACTATAATGATGCAATATGTACATACATCCATCCATCAATGTTCTACCGTTTATGCCTTTTGGGGTCAGCTAGCCTAAATAGCATGCTAGCATCGATTAGCTTGCAGTCATGCAGTGACCAAATATGCCTGATAAGCACTCCATAAAAAGTCAATAACATCAACAAAGCACGGTACAGTACAAAACGTTTGGTGGACAAAATGAGACAAAGAAGGAGTGGCATAAAACACGTCTTGGTGGCAGCGTCGGAGAAAGTTATACAGGTAAACAAACTGTTGAGACACAGTCCACACAACGGTGAGTTCAAGGGCCGCTGAAATCAGTAGGACAAAACGGCGCTAGCCAAATACTCTCATCAGCGGAGCATAAACACAAACATATTAAACAGTGGGCTTTCTAACAATTAGGAAGGTTTGTGTCATGTATGTCCTCAAACAAAAAAAACAAATCCCCCCCATCTTTTTCCATGTTTAGTCCTTTTTTAAAAATGCTTCAGGGAGCCACTAGGCCGGCACTAGAGAGCCGCATGCGGCTCGAGAGCAGCATGCGGCTCGAGAGCCGCGGGTTGCTGACCCCTGTCCTAGGAGGTTAAAAAAAACTTATTCAGAAGGTCACTAACGTTTTTTTTAAAGCTCTTACTATGAAAATATTTGATTTATTATTAAGAATCATACTTTGCGAAAATCCATGTTTGTTCTCAATTAGCCATGATATACGAAGGACAACTGTACACCTTTAAAGGCCTACTGAAACCCACTACTACCGACCACGCAGTCTGATAGTTTATATATCAATGATGAAATTTTAACGTTGCAACACATGCCAATACGACAATTTTAAATTTTGCGCGAAATATCTTGCTGAAAACGTCTCGGTATGATGACGTCTGCGCGTGACGTCACGGATTGTGGAGGACATTTTGGGACAGCATGGTGGCCAGCTAATAAGTCGTCTGTTTTCATCGCAAAATTCCACAGTATTCTGGACATCTGTGTTGGTGAATCTTTTGCAATTTGTTCAATGAACAATGGAGACAGCAAAGAAGAAAGCTGTAGGTGGGAAGCGGTGTATTGCGGCAGGTGTTGTGCCAGATAACGCACCCCCGCCGTAGAATGCACCCCTTGACTGGTGTGCCGGAAAACACAGCCGGTGTTTCATTGTTTACATTCCCGGAAGATGACAGTCAAGCTTTACCATTGGCCTGTGGAGAACTGGGACAACAGAGACTCTTACCAGGAGGACTTTGAGTTGGATACGCAGACGCGGTACCGTGAGTATGCATGCAGCTGCTTCCAAACATTTGATCGCTTGCCCGCACTTGTGTGCCGTTATGTGCATGTCACGTACGTAACTTTGGGGAAATATATGTGCTGTATGAACTGTGGGGAGGTGAACAGTACTTTGGGCTGTGGGATTGAGTGTGTTGTGCAGATGTTTGAGTTGTATTGGCGGGTTATATGGACGGGAGGGGGGAGGTGTTTGTTATGCGGGATTCATTTGTGGCATATTAAATATAAGCCTTGTTGTGTTGTGGCTAATTGTGTTTATTTACTGTTTTAGTCATTCCCAGCTGAATATCAGGTCCCACCCGCCTCTCACAATATCTTCCCTATCTGAATCGCTCCCACTGCCCTCTAGTCCTTCACTCTCACTTTCCTCATTCACAAATCTTTCATCCTCGCTCAAATTAATGGGGAAATTGTCGCTTTCTCGGTCCGAATCGCTCTCGCTGCTGGTGGCCATGATTGTAAACAATGTGCGGATGTGAGGAGCTCCACAACCTGTGATGTCACGCTACTCGTCTGCTACTTCCGGTAGAGGCAAGGCTTTTTTATCAGCGACCAAAAGTTGCGAACTTTATCGTTGATGTTCTCTACTAAATCCTTTCAGCAAAAATATGGCAATATCGCGAAATTATCAAGTATGACACATAGAATGGACCTGCTATCCCCGTTTAAATAAGAAAATCGCATTTCAGTAGGCCTTTAAGTACAACATCCCAGTCCACAACTTTGTCATTGACTAACTATATCCTCCTGAGAATCACTTCCTCTGCAGTGGATATTTGCATTTTTTTTTTTCCCCGACAGAATAAATAGACCTACAACAAATGTCCACTGAAGCGGACACTGATTCTCGGGAGGATACAGTGTTAAAAACATGCAACGCACACTTTCGGTGGATTTGCCTAGTGCTTAATTAGTTATGCAAACCCAACAATACCAGCATTATAACAAAGTCTCAGTGAACACTCTGCCCCTATAGCATCGAAGAAGAAGAATTCCCATAGGCACTGTTATTGCTGGCAACAATTGGCTTTATTGGAAAAGAACAGAACAGTTCCTGTAACATGTATTGAACCACACTGCATTGAAGCCCACAGAGGTACCTCTATGCATGCAGGCTCGCTATGACCAGGACCGGGTCCTATAGTCAGCATGCTGAATTCCTTCAAATAGCTACGCACCCAACCAAATAAATATGAATGAGATGTATTCATGAATCTTCCATCTACAGTGGTCAGCTGCTTTTCTCACTGGTTCCTGCGACTATCACCCAGCTTTTACGTAACCTTTGTCCAGCCATATCTGACTTACCGAGTGCGCCGTGTGTGGGAGGTTGGGCATAGGCAACTTCGAGTATTCACGGGGGATTTTGCAGCTCTCAACACACGCTGCTGATCTATGGCTGCTCTTGCACAGTATATTAGCTTTCATCTACATTTCCCAAAAGAGAAGGAATTTCTGAGATAATGGCCTACTGTGTACTGTATATGTGGAAGGGATGGGAGCTAAATGAGGCCGAACATGCTTTGTCTTGGGAGCGGTTGTATAAATTTGCTGACTTTTGACAGATGCCTCTAATAATAAGTATGTGCTGCGACACAACATTTTATATCAGGTTTGTGTTCATCGCTAACATTTTTAAAATATATTTAAATACAAGGGAACAAATTAGTTCAAAGTTATGAATTAAAAAAACAACTAAATTGGATTTCACACTATTCATTTCTTCATTCATTCTATTAGTTGTAATGATAATTGTCTCGGCGCATGCGCAGTCCTGCATGTCTTCTGTTGCAAGACGCCCCTGCTCGCTCTGGCCGCATCACGGCCACGCACCCGCAAGGCTGCAGGCGATCAGCAATCAGCACACCTGGGACTGATAAAGGCGAGCAGTATAAAGACCAGCGGACCCGAAGATCCTGCGCCGGAACGTAGTTAACTTCTGGCTTCCCTCCCGCGTACTTGATCTTTCTCTGTGGCTTCCCAGTTTTCTTGTGTTTCCCACAGTGCTTCTCGTGTGTCCCGTGATCGAGCTGTGTGCCTTGACTCCCCTTTGAACTATGGACTGCCTCCCTCGATCATAGACCCCTGCATGGACACGGACATTTTTGACACCTCGCTATACCCCCCGACAACCTGCCTGTCTCACAGACACACGAGTCTGCCTTTCCCCTTTGGGACTTCTGCCTCTCTCGCTCAACAGTCCCGGTAACACACTCATTAATTCCTACACATAGTCTCACACCATACACCCCTTTTGGATTTGTCACACTTAATTCTCTAGTTAATATTATTAGTATTGTTTATTATATATATATAATGCATACCGTATTTTTCCGAGTATAAGTCGTGATTCATCACTCCAGAGAACGCGTCTCAACTGCTCTAGAGTCCAGTGGCGACGTGTTTTACACCACTGCAAGTCCAATACTTGGTGATGTATGGCTTAGATGCAGCTGCTCGGTTTTCAAGTTGTTTTAGAGAGCTTTGAAGGCTACAATGGTGACTCCCATTGAACGCATCCTGCAAGCGTTTTTTATCATCTATTAAAATCCGGACGTAGGGAGAAGTACAGAGCAGTTGCGTCTCTCAGTCATACTTGGCAACCCTCACGATTTTCCCGGGAGACTCCCGATTTCCGTGCCCCTCCCGAAAATCTCCCGGGGCAACCATTCTCCATAATTTCTCCCGCCCCCCCAACCCCGCCCACCTCAACCTCCTCGTACTCTCTCAGGGAGAACATGTACCAAATTCCAAGCTGCTGTTTTGAGGCATGTTAAAAAAAAAATGCACTTTGTGACTTCAATAATAAATATGGCAGTGCCATGTTGGCATTTTTTTCCATAACCTGAGTTGATTTATTTTGGAAAACCTTGTTACATTGTTTAATGCATCCAGTGGAGCATCACAATAAAATTAGGCATAATAATGTGTTAATTCCACGACTGTATATATCGGTATCGGTTGATATCGGAATCGGTAATTAAGAGTTAGACAATAGAGGAATATCGGATATCGACAAAAAATGCGTCCCTTCTCCCTTTTCTGTCTACACCGTGTCTGCTTGTAAGTACTCCATGATTGTGCGCTGCCGAACATGCTCCTCTGCTTGCAAAACCAGCAATGTCACGACGTGACGACGTGCCGTCATGCCCGGGAACCGGTACTTTTCAAACCGATTGCAATACCGTTTTTGATTCTTTAGTACTGCGATACTATACCAGTACCGTACAACCCTAATTTCAATATGTTAACATCTATATTACATAAAAAACTATGCAGATGCTGTCATAATATCAAAGTTTGTATCGAAGTAACATAGTTCCTTTTTCCTCAGGGGAACAAATAAGGTCTTTGCTACTGTTTGTCTGTAAATGAAAGAACTAGACAATAAAGAAACTGGAGGCAGCCTTTAGTGTCAACAATGACAACATATCTCTCAGTAGAATGCTTCTTCGGGGCAAGCAAGCCTAACTTCATCTTGACAGAGCAATTACTTTTATTAGAGAAAGATAACCACTACCTATTAAATGATTAGATGTTAGAGTTTGTAGCAGTGAACCTTGACAGGTTCTGCCTCTTAAATGGAAGTATCAAAGCACTATCCATTGTCTGGGTTGCAGTACAAATATAAACAATACATTTGAGAACAAATAGATTGGTTTCCGCCCCATGCGAGGAGTAGGGCTGTCGGCAGGGCCGGCCCGTGGCATAGGCCGTATAGGCAAATGCTAAGGGCGCCGTCCATCAGGGGGTACCACGCCAGTGCCACAAATGTTGGAGAAGAAGAAAAAAAAAAAAAAAAGTTGGTACTATTATTTCTAAATACAAAAAATAATCCCACGTTAATTAAAATCCAAAGTAAAGCCTATTTAATAGAAATATTATTTGTTACAACCCCCCCCCCCCCCCCCCGCACGGTGCGGCCCCTCCCTTCCCGTATCATGACTCTTTTTGGACGTCACCACATCAAAAAATCAACACAAGATGTCAAAACGGCCAAAACTCAGGTGCCCAGGGAAGAAAAAAGAGAAAAGAAGAGGAGGAGAAACGAGAAAAGACAGAGGTAGCAGATAGGTAACGTTAGCCTACATGAAATTATTTGTCTGTTACAGAATGTGATAGTAACCTGGCTTTTTAGCATTAAGCTAATGTTACATGATTCGGCAATTGCTAATCAATAAATAGCTAGTTCTGTTTTAACATCGGGTTAATATTGTGGAGGGGGCTAAATTGTTATGGAAAATAATAATGTAACGTTAGGTAATTACAGTACTCCCACCTTACATTCCTCAGGGACATTTGTATTAGATCTTTTAAGCAGGTGTTTTTTGTTTACATTGTTATTGCCTTCTGGTTAGCTAATGTTTGCCCTGCAGGTAATAGTCACTTTTCCACCCCTTTATATATTAGGTATAGTTGTAAGTAAAAAAAAAAAGGTCAAAGACAAAGCTATTCGGTTTCTTGTGAGTATATACACTTCACTGCCGATGTGGGGGGGCGCCACCTAAAATCTTGCCTAGGGCGCCAGATTGGTTAGGGCCGGGCCTGGCTGTCGGTCCGGCGGTCCTTCATCAGCCTGCTGACGTCACCCACAGAAGACCGGGGGCAATTTTATTTTGCATAGTATGTGTTTTTGGTTGCATCTTCATCCCGAAGCACGTTATTTTCATGTGATAAATGTATATATATGTATATAGATACTGAGAACCCATTATTCATTCACACATTAGTGGTTGTAAGCAAAATTGTCTAGCCACATGTGCCCTGGGGTAGACGTACAGAAACATGAAAACACATTGAATGAGAAGGCAAACTTTTGGCCTGTGCTGTGCATACAATATATATATATATATATATATATATATATATATATATATATATATATATATATATATATATATATATATATATATATATATATATATGTCTTAATAAGGTTATCCAAAAAATAGTGCTCGATACCGTAGTAGAGCGCTATATATGTATGTGTGGGAAAAAAAATCACAAGACTAATTCATCTCTACAGGCCTGTTTCATGAGGGGTTCCCTCAATCATCAGGAGATTTTAAATCTCCTGATGATTGAGGGAACACATACACATACATATATATATATATATATATATATATATATATATATTAGGGTTGCAACTAACAACTAATTTAATAAGTCGATTATTACTTTGATTAATCGATTAATAATCGGATAAAGGAGACAAACTACATTTCTATCCTTTCTAGTTTTTTATTGAAAATAAACAGCATACTGGCACCATACTTATTTTGATTATTGTTTCTCAGCTGTTTGTAAATGTTGCAGTTTTTAAATAAAGGTTTATAAAAAAAAAAAAAGTCAATAAATTAAAAAAAAATAGCCTCTGTGCATGCGTATAGCATAGATCCGACGAATCAATGACTAAATTAATCGGCAACTATTTTTATGATCAATTTTAATCGATTTACTTGTTGCAGCCCTAATATATGTATATATATATATATATATATATATATATATATATAAAATATAAATTAGATGTGAAATCTCCGTCTTCTGGACGCGATGGGTCCTTTTCATTGACTCTGTCTCCAAAGTCGCCCACCCATGGCTACTTTTCACTGACCAACGACCTGGACCTTCATTCCTGGGCGCCCGCACAAGATTGCACACTGCCCAATGGTCAAAGGTCGCTGTACATTGTATGTCACAGTATGTGTGTATGTGAGAGGTATGATTTATTCTTAAAACCAGCAGACATGCTCTAAAGAAATGGCAAGTCCATCTGTAACCCACGACAAGTCTAATGATGAAACTCAATTGAATTCCATTGACATCGTGACAGCCCGGCAGGCTTTGAGGTAGACCTAGAGGACATGCTGGCCGGAGACCCGTTAAGTCGGGATTTCAATACTGACACTGCTGCAGTCTCCACCACAAGTAAGTAAATAGATCGGTCACGACAGTTAATGAGTTGACTATTATTTCATGATACGTCAATTTCCAAAAGACATACTCTTTGGCCACTGCGATTTTTAAAGTTTGACTCTCGTTCTGTTTTTCCCCGCACTTACTGTCGACAAAAGACAAAAGGAGGTTTCTTGCAGAGCTCTGCCCTCAAATGTTACTAATTCCTGGTGTCAGACACTTTTATCTCAGGCTTCTGTTGTAATGCACTGTGGGCGGACTGAAAGGAACAAAGGAGGGAGATGAATGAATTTGGTGACAGAATTCTCAAAGTTCTCAACCTTTGCCAATGGTAGATAGCTTATCTATCTGGTTTTGATCATTATAAGAAGACAGTATCAAAGTTGGAGGGATACGTTATGGTTTCTCTTGTGTGTTGTCCTCTCTGATGTTCCCAGCACGCATTGTGTGCCGGTGGAACTTTCATTGACAGTGGTGGCGGAAGGAATGCAGATAGAACAGTGACCAAGCCCTGTTTTATTGCATGTGTGTTGACTTGCAATGTTTACTAATGCATGGTAAAGCTATTAGTTCAACCTGTCTCTGCTCTGAGAGGTCCATAACCCTACAGGATAATTTGCACACTAATAGAGGTTGCCGACATCAAGCAATCAATTCACCAGTCAACACCGCAAATATTTGAAAAAACTGCATCACTACCTTTGATAAAATGGACCAAGAAGCTTATCCGCAAATGCCACACCATCTATAATAATTCAATCTTATCACAATTACAATACGGCTCTCCTCACACTGGAAGAGCTGCACGGTTCCCGCTGTCCCAAGAAAGCCCAATGCATCCTAAAGGACACAGCACATCTCGGACCCTCCCTGTTTGAACTGTTGCCATCAGGAAAGTGTTACAGGTCAGTCAACTGTACTCAATAATTCAAAAGTAAACTTACACGCAAATGTGAAATAGATGAGGAAGGATGACTGCATTGGCGTTTTTAGTCTGTTTTTGAAATACATTTTAAGTCCGGATTTTAGCTATTTTTAATCTATTGTTGAATGTATCTTTTTACTGCACTACACTTAAGCACTTTGGCTGTTACACACTTTTTTATTTCCGTTGTACAAAACCCAAAACCAGTGAATTTGGCACGTTGTGTATTTCGTAAATAAAAACAGAATACAATGATTTGCAAATCCTTTTCAGCTTATATTCAATTGAATAAACTGCAAGATATTTAATGTTCGAACTGAGAAACGTAATTTTTTTTTGCAAATAATCATTAACTTAGAATTTAATGGCAGCAACGCATTGCAAGAAAGTTGGCACAGGGGCATTTGTATCACTGTGTTACATGGCCTTTCCTTTTAACAACACTCAGTAAATGTTTGGGAACTCAGGAGATCAATTTTAGAAGTTTTCAGGTGAAATTATTTCCCATTCTTGCTTGATGTTGTCATGTCTGTGTGATCATGTTTTGTTTTGGTTATGTTCGGTTTGGTTTTTGGACTCTTTGTGCATTCTTGTTTGTTTTGTCACCATAGCGACTCATTAGTTTCACCTGTCTCAGGTTTTGCACTTGAGCACCTGTCACTAATCATGTCGGTGTTATTTAAACTTTCAGTTGCCAGGCAGTCTGTCTGGCGACATAACCTCCTTGACACCCATGCTAACTCTGTTTACTTCTGATACTCATGCCTGTTCATAGTTATGCTTCATGCCATGCCACGTAAGTTCTGTTTTTTCATGTCACAGTGAGCGAGTTTTGCTTCATGTTCATAGTTTCTGCCTTTGTGCAAGTTTTTGTTTTCTTAGCCAAGTTTATGTCCGCCTGTGAGCGTGCCATTTGTTTGTACCCCTTTTTGTTGTTTGTTAGTGTTTAAATAAATATGTATCTACCTTCATGCCATGTCCGGTCCAGCTTTTCTTGCATCTCGGGAAAACAAACAACCCATAGTCCACATTATGACAGATGTACAGCTTAAGTTGTTCAACAGTCCGGGGTCTCCGTTGTGGTATTTTAGGCTTCATATTGTGCCACACATTTTCAATGGGAGACAGGTCCGGACTACAGGGAGTATTCTCCCACCTTAACCGAATTGTTCGTCTGGCCAGGAGAGAAGCAACCGACAAATTAAGCCAACTTGCGCGGGTCAAGCAGTTGTCAGCCTCACCCAAGGTACAGAAAAGCACTACTACTGTAGTAGTGTAAGTTTAGATCACAGCTATCCAACTAAATTGTTTTGGGAGTTGTATTTCCAGAAAGCTACGAACCGGGAGACCGGACTTCTCCCTTCAATATTTTTGTATTTTATTTTGGACATTCCTGGGAGCCAGCAGCCTTTACAGTGAACATTAAATGTTTGTCTATTTTGTCAGCGCTATATCTAACTGCGTTTTTTAGGACCCACTGCCAAAAAGCTTGTCAAGGCTTTGGCAGCCCTCTAGTGTTTTCAGGAATTTTATGAAAATACTTTATTCTTTAGTTTCTTTTTTACTGACGTTGCAGGCCGGTCTGTTGTCATTCTTTGGAATGAATAGCCCTGGTCTAGATTAACAATCAGAGAATCTGAAAGACCAATTCTCACTTACTTGGTTGCAAATGATTTGTAGTCCACTACAGCCTGAAGTCCGGAACACATGGACACCACCAGACACTGGGTTCCATCCTTGCTTCTGCTCTGCCAGGCATGAGTTTTCAGTTACTGCTTGTTCTTGGGACATTTTCCCTTCAGTTTTGTCTTCAGCAAGTGAAATGCACACTCAATCGGATTGGATTGGCTTAGCCATTGCATAACATTCTACTTCTTTAGCTTCCAAATCTAATTGCTTTCACGGTATGCTTTGGGCCATTGTCCACCTGCACTGTGATGCTCGGTCTAAAGAGTTCTGACACATTTTGCTGAATATGAACAGATAGTAGTGCCAGAAACACTTCATTCAGAGTTCATCCTGCTGATATTGTCAGTGGTCACACTATCAATAAGTACAAAGGAAGCAGTTCCATTGATATGTTTTGGATCATAAACATTTCCCTTCTTTTTTTATACTCTTCTATTCCAATCACTCTGCTACCAAATTTCTCATTGTCTTTTCTGTCCATAGAATGTGGGAACCATAAGGCTTTTTTAGATGTTTGGCTAACTAATCCGGCCTTCTTGTTTTTTTTTAACCACACCAATGGTTTACATCTTGCAGTGAACCTTCTCTATTAACTGGTGAAGTCTTCTCTTGATTGTTGACTTTGACAAACATATAGTACACCAACCTCCTGGAGTGTGTTCTTGATAAGTACAACTGTTGTGAAGGCTCTTTCTTCACCAAGGAATGAACTCGACTTGTTTTAGTTTGGGAGGGGGCAGTTGAGTGTTTCGGGGACAAATGAGCGATCCCCAGGTAAATGTTCCTTCTTCTCTTGATGACAGCATGTCATACACACAACTAGGGATGATGTTTGATAAGAAATTATCGAGTTTGAGCCTATTATCGAATCCTCTTATCGAACCGATTCCTTATCGATTCTCTTATCGAGTACAGATAGGTTGTTGTATATGGAAAAAAACACAATATTTGGTTTAACAAAAGCTCACTTTTATTATATAAGAAGTAAATAAAATCTAATAAGTAAATAAATATGTTACCCCCCTAAAAAAATAAAATAAAAAAAATAAATATTGACTGTTGTTACCCAAAGTATATTAAGTGGGATTTTTCAGAAAAACCAATATATACAGAAACACAAAAACAACCTGTCTCTGTGATCACTATAGGTGTATAAATAATAATATAGTGTTAAATAAAATCAGTCCCTTGGGCACAAAACTGAAAATAATACAGCTCTCCAAAAAGTGCACTTCTGCTGCTATTTGACATAACTGTTTGTTACAGTGACGTGCAGTCACTAGAGGCAGGTGAGGCAGGGCCTCACCTGCCATCATGGAAAGAAAAAAATTGTAAAAAGAAAAAAAAAAAATTAAATTGTTATATGTATCCAGTGATTATACTATAGAGTTATTTTCCATTTAACTTCACCAGTTTTAGGTTATTTTTATTCAAAATCGCTGAATTTTCACATTTGCCGTTCAAATACTGAGAAGAAACGGTGCGGTGAACAGCAGCCAGTTGAGGCACGTCACTCAGTGCCTCAACATGGATTCCGGACTTGGCTAACTGCTGGCCTGCTGTGCAGTGAGACTGTATTGCTATATGAACTATATTATACATTTCCATAGTTTAGTTAGCTGAGGTATATAATATACAGTGTATTTTGTCAACAACTGTATGTGTGTAACGTATTTCTTGTGCTGAGCGATCACAAAACGGCTGCAAAAGACGCACTGGCTGAGGCTCCAGTAACCCCGCCTCCTGCACCCCCGCCGTAGAATTGTTATATCAACTAAAGCCCACACTTAAACTTTCCACGTGCAAGATTGAATCTATTTAAAAAAGTTATTTCATAAGAAGCCAAAAAGTGCAAAAACAATAATGTTCGTGTTGGAGGAGTTGTGAATGACTGCAGGGCCACAACATTAGGTACACCTGCAGACTGCAGGTGTACCTAATTCCCAACTCCTCCAACACGAACATTATTGTTTTTGCACTTTTTGGCTTCTTATTAAATAACTTTTGTAACCTATTTTCATGGGCTTTCCTCTTTGTGATGTTAAGTTCCTGTTATGCGCTGGTATACAGTATATGCCTTGAGCTCTTATTTTGAAGGCGCTAAGAGCGTAAGTGATGTGACACGGAGTGGAGCGGAGGTTTTTGAAAGAACGTAAATAAAGTGGTCCTCGTGTAAACTGGAGCCTCCGTGTTTGTTATTTTGTAGTTTCATACAGTAAAGGCGACATTTATAAACCCTCGGTTACACTTTTTTAAATAGATTCAATCTTGCACGTGGAAAGTTTAAGTGAGGGCTTTAGTTGTGGACTTCATTTATAAGTAAAGGTAAGACCATAATAATGTTTTTTTATTAAATGTGCTTTTTTGTGTGCTACAGTTTGTATGTGTAAAGTTAAAGTTAAGTTAAAGTAGCAATGATTGTCACACACACACTAGATGTAATGAAATTTGTCGTCTGCATTTGACCCATCCCCTTGTTCACCCCCTGGGAGGTGAGGGGAGCAGTGGGCAGCAGCAGCGCCGCGCCTGGGAATAATTTTTGGTGATATAACCCCCAATTCCAACCCTTGATGCTGAGTGCCAAGCAGGGAAGAATGCTGGTATGAGCTTTTAAACATAACCCGTTAACTGCTGCCAATCAAATGGTGAATAAGATACTCTTTAGGGTTCATATGTTTGTAAATATGACTGTGATGAAGTCAGTGCCTCACCAGCCATCAACCTCACCGCACGTCACTGGTTTGTTATGATGCTTTGACATTTTTGCACTTCATTTCTTTATTGAAAGAAAATTCTATGAAGAGAAAAGTTGTTTGCAAATGTGGTTACAATGCTAAAAAATGAAAAGTTAAAAATAAAAAAAGAAATACACTTTATTGAGTTAACATTATTTCTTTATAGGGGGAAACGATGTGATGTTATGAGCTAGGGAATATAATAACTACACTACCCAGCATGCAACGGGAGTGACGAGCATGCGCGGTAGCCCCGAAAAGTGTTGTTGCATGTCGCCACCCGGCAGCTAAGAATGAGGTTACTGTGAAAGTAAACGTCAAAAACTCAGCCGACACGCCTCGTCTGCATTATTTATAATTAGACAGACAACACATATACAGTGTGATTTTGTTCTGTTTACAAGGAAAGAAAAACATATATGTATGTGCTGCCGTATAGGAAGTGCGTTGCTAGCCTGGTTGCTATGTTTCCGGTTGGTCGTAAAAGTGTTCGTCATGTTTTTGTACCCTGCTCAAATAGTTATTCATTGGATTATACCTTTTGTTTTGAACTTCATTACACCTTGGAGCACTTTTTCCGTTCCATTGTTTTTCCTGCTTTCCCTATCTGCGCCTAATGACTGAGCTACGTGACGTCATTTCTTGTGATGTCACACGGGGCATTTCTGGTCAGGACGGGATTCGTTCCCAGGGATTCGAATAAAAAAACAACTCTTTTTCTTTACTATAGTGGTCTCGATAACGGGTACCGGTTCTCAAAAAGGGATTCGAGTCTGAGGACTTGGTTCTTTTCTTATCGAACAACCGGGAAAACCGGTTTCGAGTATCATCCCTACACACAACCTATTTTTCACATCATAGGGCGCACCTGATTACAATGTGCTCGAGATTATAAGGCGCATTAAAGGGGAACTGCACTTTTTGGGGGAATTTTGCCTGTAGTTCACAATCATTATGAGAGACATAACGATGGATGTTATTTTTTTGTTTGTTTCGCATTCTAAATAATAAATAAATGCGATCGAAAGTCAGCTTACAATGGAGCCTATGGAAGCCGCGCCATTCCGCCTATAAAGCCGTTACAAAAAACATCCAAACATCTTTATTGAGGTTTTATATACATGATGTAAGTATATATGTAATGTAGTAACGGGCACATTTATAATAACATTTAATATTTACATATTTTGATCATTTTAAGCATACAGGGTGTATTCATTTAAAAAAACGCATCACAACGTTAGCTTTTTTTGGGCGTATTTGGCGTAGTGGGTAGAACGGCTGTGCCAGAAACCTGAGGGTTGCAGGTTCGCTCCCCGCCTCTTACCATCCAAATCGCTGCCATTGTGTCTTTGGGCAGGACACTTCACCCTTGCCCCCGGTGCCGCTCACACTGGTGAATGAATGATGAATGATGGGTGGTGGTCGGCGGGGCCGTAGGCGCAAACTGGCAACCATGCTTCCGTCGGTCTACCCCAGGGAAGCTGTGGCTATAAAAGTAGCTTACCACCACCAGGTGGGAATGAATGATGGGTTTTCACTAGAGATGTCCGATAATGGCTTTTTTGCCGATATTCCGATATTGTCCAACTCTTAATTACCGATTCCGATATCAACCAATACCGATATATACAGTCGTGGAATTAACACATTATTATGCCTAATTTTGTTGTGATGCCCCGCTGGATGCATTAAACAATGTAACAACGTTTTCCAAAATAAACCAACTCAAGTTATGGAAAAAAAAGCCTACATGGCACTGCCATATTTATTATTGAAGTCACAAAGTGCATTATTTTTTTTTAACATGCCTCAAAACAGCAGCTTGGAATTTGGGACATTCTCTCCCTGAGAGAGCATGAGGAGGTTGAGGTGGGCGTGGTTGGGGGGGGAGGGCGGGGTTGAGGTGGGGGCGTAGGGGGTACCGAGGGGTGTATACTGTAGCGTCCCCGAAGAGTTGGTGCTGCAAAGGGTTCTGGGTATTTGTTCTGTTCTGTTTATGTTGTGTTATGGTGCGGATGTTCTCCCAAAATGTGTTTGTCATTCTTGTTTGGTGTGAGTTCACAGTGTGGCGCATATTTGTAACAGTGTTAAAGTTGTTTATTCGGCCACCCTCAGTGTGACCTGTATGGCTGTTGATCAAGTATGCCTTGCATTCACTTGTGTGTGTGAAAAGCCGTAGCTATTATGTGATTGGGCCGGCACGCAAAGGCAGTGCCTTTAAGGTTTATTGGCAGTCTGTACATCTCCCTAAGTCCGTGTACCACTCCGTAGAGCGGCGTCTTAAAAAGTCATACATTTTACTTTTTGAAACCGATACCGATAATTTCCGATATTATATTTTAAAGCATTTATCGGCCGATTATATCGGCAGTCTGATATTATCGGACATCTCTAGTTCACACTTCTCTGTGAAGCGCTTTGAGTGTCGAGAAAAGTGCTATATAAATATAATCCATTATTATTATTAATCACTGCAGACATCATGAGAGCCAACAAAAAACAAAAGCCAACAAAATAAAACATCACTTACTGGGCAAGGTCTGCTGTCTTTAGGATTCCGACTGCTGGTATGTTCATATATTCCCATTTAGGTGAAGACTGTCTCATAATTCTCACGAAGAAATGGGGTGGGGAGGCGCGGGGACCAAGCCTTTACATTATTATTAGTTATTAGAGTTCCAGTCAGACGGTTTTTCCGGTGTTGTTGTTTCCGGATGAGGAGATGCTGCTCCGTTATTGATTTAAGTAAAGTCTGAATGCAATTAAAACAGTTAGCTCCATCTTTTGACACTTCTCCCACTCTTGTCCTTGCACACTACACCGCTACAACAAAGATGACGGGGAGAAGACGCTGCCAAAGGTGAGCCACGTAAATAAGACCGCCCACAAAACCCTTTTTGCCAGTCGGAAGCGACTGGCAAAAAGCGACTTGGAGATGATCTGTAAAACATAATCCATGCAACATTTTGACCAAAGAACCACCATTACATGTTATGTAGACCACGAGGAAGTGTTTTAAATTTAGAAAAAAATAATAATATGACCCCTTTAATGCGCCCTGTAATCCAGTGCGCCTTATATATGAAAAAAGGTTAAAAATTGGCCCTTCATCGGCAGTGCTCTTATAATCCGGTGCGCCCTATGGTCCGGAAAATACGATACATTTTGGTAGGTCGGTGCAACTCCAGGTGGGACATATGTGCAAACATAAGTGTAGTCGCTTACGTGCCCGAACGTAAACTATGTAGTGACGTACAAAGTGGTGTTCCAATTCTTTAGGGAAGATTAAAGGCCTACTGAAATGCGATTTTCTTATTTAAACGGGGATAGCAGGTCCATTCTATGTGTCATACTTGATCATTTCGCGATATTGCCATATTTTTGCTGAAAGGATTTAGTAGAGAACATCGACGATAAAGTTTGCAACTTTTGGTCGCTGATAAAAAAGCCTTGCCTGTACCGGAAGTGCCCTGCGATGAGATAGCGACTTGTCCAGGGTGTACTCCGCCTTCCGCCCGATTGTAGCTGAGATAGGCTCCAGCGCCCCCCGCGACCCCAAAGGGAATAAGCGATAGAAAATGGATGGATGGATGGATGTACCGGAAGTAGCAGACGATATGCGCGTGACGTCACAGGTTGTGGAGCTCCTCACATCTGCACATTGTTTACAATCATGGCCACCAGCAACGAGAGCGATTCGGACTGAGAAAGCGACGATTTCCCCATTAATTTGAGCGAGGATGAAAGATTTGTGGATGAGGAAAGTGAGAATGAAGGACTAGAGGGCAGTGGGAGCGATTCAGATAGGGAAGATGCTGTGAGAGGCGGGTGGGACCTGATATTCAGCTGGGAATGACTAAAACAGTAAATAAACACAAGACATATATATACTCTATTAGCCACAACACAACCAGGCTTATATTTAATATGCCACAAATTAATCCCGCATAACAAACACCTCCCCCCTCCCGTCCATATAACCCGCCAATACAACTCAAACACCTGCACAACACACTCAATCCCACAGCCCAAAGTACCGTTCACCTCCCCAAAGTTCATACAGCACATATATTTCCCCAAAGTCCCCAAAGTTACGTACGTGACATGCACATAGCGGCACGCACGTACGGGCAAGCGATCAAATGTTTGGAAGCCGCAGCTGCATGTGTACTCACGGTACCGGTTCTGCGCATCCAACTCAAAGTCCTCCTGGTAAGAGTCTCTGTTGTCCCAGTTCTCCACAGGCCAATGGTAAAGCTTGACTGTCATCTTCCGGGAATGTAAACAATGAAACACCGGCTGTGTGTGTGTTGCTGCAGTCGGCCGCAATACACCGCTTCCCACCTACAGCTTTCTTCTTTGCTGTCTCCATTGTTCATTGAACAAATTGCAAAAGATTCACCAACACAGATGTCCAGAATACTGTGGAATTTTGCGATGAAAACAGACGACTCAATAGCTGGCCCCCATGCTGTCCCAAAATGTCCTCTACAATCCGTGACGTCACGCGCTGACGTCATCATACCGAGACGTTTTCAGCAAGATATTCCGCGCGAAATTTAAAATTGCACTTTAGTAAGTATTGGCATGTGTTGCAATGTTAAGATTTCATCATTGATGTATAAACTATCAGACTGCGTGGTTGGTAGTTTCAGTAGGCCTTTAAAAAAGCTCTACCCCTTTTTGCTTCATTTGGCGGGCGAGTGGTAGTGAGTGAGGGGGTGTATTGGGATCGGGCCTTAGTTGTGAAGGGCAACTTGACAACAATAGTCCTTCTGAGCCAAAATCACATTTGACAATGTACTGTATCGGTTCGAAATAAAGCAAATAAATGAAATAAAAATACCCGTTTGACATTGCATCTTCCTTTTTTTTCCTGTTCTACCATCAAATTAAGCTCATTCAGTATTCTTGTAATGTATCCTTCTTTTTTCATTCCGTTATTGTGCTGAGATGATGTCACCTTGACATGAAGGCAGTAACATCTTTGAATTTCTGCTGCCGTTCCATTTATGGCCCGACCGACAGGTCACGAGAAATTCTCAACGGGGATGGACTCGTCTACCTTCATCTAATTATGTGACAACTTCAAGGGAGGGGGTGCTGCGGCTCCACGATCCCACCATGGTGCCTGTTATCCCATTCCTTTTCATATTGGATGTTTTTGTTCAAAGCGCTTCTTTTTTAATGCTCGTCAGCCTGGCAGTGGCAAAAAAGGACAGAGCAGAAAGGTGTTGGTAATAGAAGAGGAGGGTACGTACGGATGATTTAAACGATTGGTCAGAACACGGCAGTGTATTATGGACCTATTTGGAGGCTAGGATCATCAAACTCAAATTAGGATCATGGGAGCAATTTCAAGTTAAATGACATCATTTTCTTTATGTGTGTCATAGTGTTGTCCCTCATACCGATGTTACATGTACCAAAATTATTTTGATACTTTTTGGTACTTTTCTAAATAAAGGGGACCACAAAAAATTGCATTATTGGCTTTATTTTAACAAAAACATCTTAGGGTACATTAAACATATGTTTCTTATTGCAAGTTTGTCCTTAAATAAAATAGTAAACATACTAGACAACTTGTCTTTTAGTAGTAAGTAAGCAAACAAAGGCTCCTAATTTAGTCTGCGGACATATGCAGTAAGATATTGTGTCAATTTCCATTCTATTATTTTGTCAAAATTATTAAGGACAAGTGGTAGAAAATGAATTATTAATCTACTTGTTCATATACTGTTAATATCTGCTTACTTTCTCTTTTAACATGTTCTTCTGTTAAAATGTAATAATCACTTATTCTTCTGTTGTTTGATACTTTACATTAGTTTTGGATGATACCACACATTTGGGTATCAATCCGATACCAAGTCGTTACAGGATCATACATTGCCCATATTGGTCATATATATTTTAAATTAGTTATGGATGATACCACACATTTGGGTATCAATCCGAAACTAAGTAGTTACAGGATCATACATTGCTCATATTGGTCATATTGGTCATATATATTTTACATTAGTTACGGATGATACCACACATTTGGGTATCAATCTGATACCAAGTAGTTACAGGATCGTACTTGCTCATATTGGTCATAGACTATAAAAATGGGACCCATTACCTCCCTGCTTGGCACTCAGCATCAAGGGTTGGAATTGGGGGTTAAATCACCAAAAATGATTCCCGGGCACGGCCACCGCTGGGGTGATGGGTCAAATGCAGAGAATAATTTCGCCACACCTAGTGTGTGTGTGACAATCATTGGCACTTTAACTTTAACTTTATATATGTTACATTAGTTTTGGATGATACCACACATTTGAGTATCAATGTGATACCAAGTTGTTACGGGATCATACATTGGTCACATTCAAAGTCCTCATGTGTCCAGGGACATATTTCCTGAGTTAAACATAATATTTTTTTTTTAAAAGAAAGATGTTGTGATGCCAAAAAATATTGACGTAATCATAGGCTAGATACGCTCCTGTACTTGGTATTATTACAGTGGATGTGAGGTGTAGATCCACCAGTGGCGTTTGTTTACATTTCGACGCTGGTGAGCTACGGTGTGTAGTGAAGCATTTTTATCTATTCCTCGTCCTGCAGGGATGATACTTGTAAGAAACGTACTTTTTTTGTCGCCATGGAGGTGAGGATTAGTGATTTAGAAGTAGCTAAAACACTGCCGACTGGAGCTGGACTTTAGCCGCTAGCTAGCTAGCCATGTCTCAAAGCACCTCTTCCTGAGGGCGTTTCAGTGTTATAACTTCACCTTTATCGTTAGTTTTTAAGCCAAAATACGTCCATTCTCCCTTTTATGTCTACACACTGTGTCTGCTTGTAAGTACTCTGTGATTGTGCGCTGCCGAACATGCTCATCTGCTCGTAAACCAGCAATGACATGACGTGACGACAACGGGGGCACAAGGGGTGGCGGACCGGTACTTTTCAGAGGCGGTATAGTACTGAATGTGATTCATTAGTATCGCGGTACTATCCAATACCGGTATAATGTACAACCCTGGTATGTCATAACCAACATGACTAATAAAACTAATTATGCAGGTGAGTTGACAGGGGACCCTCATTAAAAATGTTGCGGTTCTGTTTTACATGCTTTATTATTTGGATGAATCCCAGTTTTTAGCTGTGTGACGTTCAACGAGGCGCCGGCACGGTCCGTTAATTTTTTGCATAAAGATTTTGTACCATTACAAGTCTGCAATCTGGGCATTTCTTTGAAATGTCTGGTTTCACTAGCTCAAACCCGGATGTGCAATGCGGCGAAATTGAGAGCCTTTTGGCTTTTCTTCTGTCAATTTCAATATGATATAAGCGTTGCTTCCACAGCAGCGACTGCCAAAAAACGGCTCCGATGGGGGAAATACTGCAAAAAGCTCAGGTGTCTGCTATTATTGGCTATCACGAGGGAAGGAAGAGAGAGTCTGCATATTGTTATCATGCTCCTGTGGCCAATCACACCGACCACCTGAGCAAGAATGACTTAATACAGATGCTTATATCGTTGGGCCTTAGATTTTTTTTTTTTCAGGTAGAAAGGAGCCCAAAAGGTCCAGTTTGAAATGCAAAATGTCTTCAAACACACCACCTGAGTTTGCACTAACACAGGGATTCTCAAATTGTGGTACGTGTACAAGTAGAGGTACGCCAAAGTACCGCTTGATTAAAGTACAGTGTTTTATTTTCCTATTTTCAAATTGTGGGTAATTTTACTGTTAGGCGAATCAAACAATATCAGTATGTATCGCGATAGACACATCATCGGTATCAGTATAAAATGCGTTCGATAAGACATTCCATGTACAAAACCCAAAACCAGTGAAGTTGGCACGTTGTGTAAATCGTAAATAAAAACAGAATACAATGATTTGCAAATCCATTATTGCGCATTATGAAGCGTAAAATACAACAACTTAAGCTGTACATCAAGCAAGAATGGGAAAGAATTCCACCTGAAAAGCTTCAAAAATTGGTCTCCTCAGTTCCCAAACGTTTACTGAGTGTTGTTAAAAGGAAAGGCCATGTAACACAGTGGTAAAAATGCCCCTGTGCCAATTTTTTTGCAATTTATTGCTGCCATTAAATTCTAAGTTAATGATTGTTAGCCAAAAAAATTGAGTTTCTCAGTTCGGACATTAAATATTTTGTCTTTGCATCTATTCAATTGAATATAAGTTGAAAAGCATTTGCAAATCATTGTATTCTAAGATTTACACAACGTGCCAACTTCACTGGTTTTGGGTTTTGCATATTTATATTTTTGGGTCGCAAGAAACAAGAAATTATGAAGCAAGATTTGTTGCATGAAGTTTAGTCACACTCTCGGAAACCAGCTAAACAGGAAACAGGAAGTGTCCCTTGGAATGACATGCTAACAGCCAATGAGGTAACAGTATCAAATGGGTTATACTTGTATAGCGCTTTTCTACCTTTTTTTAAGGAACTCAAAGCGCTTTGACACTATTTCCACATTCACCCATTCACACACACATTCACACACTGGCGGCGGGAGCTGCCATGCACGGCGCTAACCAGGACCCATCAGGAGCAAGGGTGAAGTGTCTTGCTCAAGGACACAATGGACGTGACTAGGATGGTAGAAGGTGGGGATTGAACCAGGAACCCTCAGATTGCTGGCACGGCCACTGTCCTAACCTTGCCACGCCGTAACAGTATCAACCACCAAGTTTGGTTGTAACGTGTTTCTGTCTCGCTGTGGATTCTCTGCATGGAGTGAGAAGAGAAAAACTGTGATATTTTGTTATATCAACTCAATAACATTCACACTCACATTTACACACTAGGGCCAAGTGTGAATGTTGTCTGTCTATCTGTTTTGGCCCTGTGATTTTTTTGAATTAGTGATTGTACTGCAAAAATAAAAATAAAAAAATAAATGGGATTACTCCATATATATATGTATCTGTTTATATTTTATTTTATTTATTATTATTATTAATGTATTATTATTTCCTTTTTTTTTTTTGGGTTTTTTTTTTGTTTATTTAATTGGTGTATTTGTAGATACTACTTTGTTTTTTTGGTTTCTTTCTTTTTGGGGGGTGGGTGGTATGGATGGGATATAAACAAAAATATTTTGACATTTAGGGCAGACAATAGATATATGATTTATGTGAATATGATGTAATGGATAGAAATGTCTGATGCTGGATGTCAATAAAAAGAAAATGACAAAAAAAAGAAAATACGAAAAAAATGAATAAATAAATAAAAGAAACTATCGATATCAGTCAATATTTAAAAAAAAAAGGATACTGTGATACAGCCCTAGTTACAGTGGCCAACAATTTTAAATATACTGTTAAAAAAAACATCCGGCTCACTATGCTACTGTATTTAATGTGGGTCATTATGGTGGTACTTGGAGAGCCAAGTTCTTTCTGAGGTGGTACACACTAAAAATGCTGGGTTATTTTGATAACCCAATTCATCAGTTGCGAGTGATGGGTTAAATGTATTATTGAGTTATTTTTATGAAGAGCAATCCATTTTTTTGGAGTTATAAGGGTATTATTTTAACTCAATTTCTGGGTTTTCAAAACTATGAACCATTTTTGGGTTGTTTTTCAATGAGTAACGCTTTTGGGTATTTTAGTTTTTATTAAAAAGGTACTTTTTTCTTGAGGGGAATTTTATTAAGGATTAATCTCATTAACATTATTTACAATCACACATCTTATGTACATGAAAATATTTGAGCACACTGTATAGAACTTCTATAGTCATGACAAGTTGAAAAACTTATTCGGGTGTTACCATTTAGAGGTCAATTGTACGGGACATGTACTTCACTGTGCAACCTACTAATAAAAGTCTCAATCAATTCTGCCCGGATCATGTTTGTTTAGTTTTGGACTCCCTCAGTTCCTGTTTTGAGCACCCCTGGGTTTGTGTTTTAGTTGCCATGACTGCAGATTGTTTTCACCTGCCTCTGATTAGTGTTCGGGACGCTCACCTGCTCCTAGGCATTAATCAGAGAGCTACTAATTCCCTGCTTTTCGCCACACTCAGTCTGGCTTTCTTATTTGTTTCCACGCAACAGTTACGACGACTACTAATTTGATTCCTGAGCTAAGCTTCGTCTTTTTGTTTGCCTGATTTTTTGGTGGCTATTCCGTTAGCTTCCTGTGCTATCGGCACGCTGGTGCTGTCACGCCAAATGTCTTCCCCCTACAAACCCCCCCCCCCCATTTACTTCCGGGGTAATTTCCTCTTATGTCATTTCCTCTTACTTACGTCATTTCCTCTTACGTCATTGACAGCGATCGATAGAATCCAAATCTCCTGAAAATGGTGGTGTCACTGAATGGCATTTGTCTTTATCTTTCCCAGGGGACTTATGTCAAACACCAGCAGGCTTCGAAAAATTCCAAACGGAGTGTTAGGGAAAATTTCAGACGGAGTGTTAGGGCCGCTGCTGGGAACTTCTGTCTTCGTGGTAACGTGCAAAAAATATTAATTAATATATAATACTGTTCAATGTCTGTACTTTAAATCAACATTATTGTTGAAACCATTTCACTAATATTAATTAATATATAATACTGTTAAATGTCTGTACTTTAAATCAACATTATTGTTGAAACCATTTCACTACAATATTGTGTCTGCTGCTGTCCTGTGTCAAAGCCGAAGTGTTATCGATCGCTGTCAATGACGTAAGAGGAAATGACGTAAGAGGAAATGACCCCAGAGGTAAGGGGGGGGAGGGTTTTTGTAGGGGGAAGAAATTTGGCGTGACAGTGCTCTTTTATTTGTATCCCGCATGATTTATGGACAATAAATAATTTCCTTACCTGCACCTTGCTTCCGGAGTCCCGTCTGCATCCTGGGAGAAGGATCCACGCAGTAACATGTGACCCCGCCTATGACCATATACCGTATTTTCCGCACTATTAGCCGCACCTAAAAACCACAAATTTACTCAAAAGCTGACAGTGCGGCTTATAACCCGGTGCGCTTTATATATGGATTAATATTAAGATTCATTTTCATAAAGTTTCGGTCTCGCAACTACGGTAAACAGCCGCCATCTTTTTTCCCCGTAGAAGAGGAAGTGCTTCTTCTTCTACGCAAGCAACCGCCAAGGTAAGCACCCGCCCCCATAGAAGAGGAAGCGCTTCTTCTTCTACTGTAAGCAACCACCCGCCCCCGTAGAAGAAGAAACGCGCGGATATTACGTTTCATTTCCTTTGTGTGTTTACATCTGTAAAGACCACAAAATGGCTCCTACTAAGCGACAGGTTTCCGGTTCATGAAAAGACGCAATCTCTCCATCCGCACACGGATTACTATTTCACAGCAACTGCCTAAAGACTTTCAAGAAAAGCTGGCTACTTTCCGTGCATATTGTAAAAACAAGATAGCTGAAAAAAAGATCCGGCCAGAGAACATTATCAACATGGACGAGGTTTCACTGACTTTTGATATTCCTGTGAACCGCACTGTGGATACAACGGGAGCACGTACGGTGAATATTCGCACCACAGGGAATGAGAAGTCATCCTTCACTGTGGTTCTAGCTTGCCATGCTAATGGCCAGAAACTTCCACCCATGGTGATATTCAAAAGGAAGACCTTGCCAAAAGAAACCTTTCCAGCCGGCGTCATCATAAAAGCTAACTCGAAGGGATGGATGGATGAAGAAAAGATGAGCGAGTGGTTAAGGGAAGTTTACGCGAAGAGGCCGGGTGGCTTTTTTCACGCAGCTCCGTCCATGTTGATATACGACTCCATGCGCGCCCACATCACGCTGGTTTTTAATATATTATTAAAGTTTGACTGACCTATCTGACTGTTTTTTTGACATTCCTTTAGCGCAGTTAGATGCGGCTTATAACACGGGGCGGCTTATAGGTGGACAAAGTTTTGAAATATGCCGTTCATTGAAGGCGCGGCTTATAACCCAGGGCGGCTTATGGTGCGGAAAATACGGTATGTCAATTCCTGTAAAAAAAAAAAGTCACTCATATCTTGCTTTTGAGTATATTTTAGTAGAATAAAAATTAATTTGGTCAGTAGTTGGGAAGGAGTAACCTCATTTTTAACTAACTAAATTGGGTCAAGGAGCGCTAAATTGCGCAACCCAATAGTTGGGTTTGGAATAACCCAACATAGTAGTGAGCATAACTCAGTTTTTGTGTTAAACAAATTCAACCCAATAGTTGGGTTATGAATCAACCAACATGGAGTTAGCATAACTCAACTTTTGGGTGAAATAATTCAACCTCACAGTTTGGTGGGGAATAACCCAACATTAAGTTATCATAACTCAACTTTTTGGTTAAATATTTCAATGCAAAAGTTGGGTTGAAAAAATGAACCCAAAAATGTTGAGTTAAAATAACTCAAATAAGGCATTTGTCCTTTTCTGAACCAGCATTTAGGTTAAAATTGAGTTATTTTTTAACCCAACATTTGTTAGTGTGTACTTTAGTGTGAGCCACTATTGATTTCAAAATACTATATGTGATTATTAAGTGTTTGTCAGTTTTGTATACTAAAGGGTGGTGGCTCAATTAGCAAACAGTTCAATACCTGTGGCTACTAACGAACATGTCACGTGCACGCATCGCTGCGGTAGTTATGACCCCAAGTAATGTGTAGGGCAGAGTTTTTTTTTTTACTATAGCAATATTAGGAATTTAGGCATCAGGAACAAATCACACATGAGAGTTGATGATTTAAAACATATTTGTCAACATTCATGTTCAGGGTGGGTGAAGCAGTTTTTAGAGCTATCTAATTATCCATCCATCCATCCATCCATTTTCTACCGCTTATTCCCTTTGGGGTCGCGGGGGGCGCTGGAGCCTATCTCAGCTACAATCGGGCGGAAGGCAGGGTACACCCTGGACAAGTCGCCACCTCATCGCAGGGCCAACACAGATAGACAGACAACATTCACACTCACATCCACACACTAGGGCCAATTTAGTGTTGCCAATCAACTTATCCCCAGGTGCATGTCTTTGGAGGTGGGAGGAAGCCGGAGTACCCGGAGGGAACCCACGCAGTCACGGGGAGAACATGCAAACTCCACACAGAAAGATCCCGAGCCCGGGATTGAACCCAAGACTACTCAGGACCTTCGTATTGTGAGGCAGATGCACTAACCCCTCTGCCACCGTGAAGCCCTATCTAATAATAACCACAATAATAATACAATAACAATAATAATAACCACTGAGCGGATGGCCTCGTGTAAGGTTGTGAGTTCAAACCCCGGCCGAGTCATACCAAAGACTATAAAAATGGGACCCATTGGCTCCCTGCTTGGCACTCAGCATCAAGGGTTGGAATTGGGGGTTAAATCACTAAAATGATTCCTGAGCGTGGCCACCGCTGCTGCTCACTGCTCCCCTCACCTCAAAGGGGGTGAACATGGGGATGGGTCAAATGCAGAGGATTAATTTCATCACACCTAGTGTGTGTGTGACTATCATTGGGACTTTAACTTGTATTAGTGCGACAGGGAAGTGCACAAAAGTAAAGGCAAGCTCTATAACAGTTGCAATTACAATTACATACAACCATCCAGCCCCGACTGGACAGCGAGGCTGGCATATACAGCTCTCTGATTAGTGATTAAAAGCAGATGAGTCTCCTGATCGCTAATCACAGACAGCGCTCAGGCCAAACTAGAAGTCTAACTAAAATAAGAGCGCTTAAAAGGAAGTAAAGACGTAACTAAGGAAACGCAAGAATCAGTCAGACCTGACGATTAGGGTCCACTCAATAAAAAGTGCAAATTAGACTTGATGCATCCATTAAATTGCCTAAACTGTTCTATTTTTTACCTGAGACATTTAGAAATGTCATAATGAGAGACTATGTTAGGTATCTGTCATTCAAACATTTAATCTTGAAAGTAAAGATTTTTCTCTTTGCCTCTTCAGACAGTCGAGCTCTTTGGCCCTGATTTCCATATCAACCCTATCTAATGTATCTTCATTCTTCCGTATGTCTTCCATTTTGTATGGGAAATTTGACAATAAAAGAATATTTGAAGTCTTTAAAAGCCTTGCCTGCCACTCTGAGTGCCAGGCAGACCTTTCAGACCCAAAATAGCTCCAAAAACCGCTGTTTAAATCATCAACTCGCATGTGTGATTTCTTCCTGATGCTTAAACCTTCTAAATACAGCTTAAATCACATAGTTAATTGTTTATAATTTGTTTAACTTTCATATCAAATGATGAAACATTAAAAAGCAATTAACGTGGATTGATTAACGTGGACCCCGACTTAAACAAGTTGAAAAACTTATTCGGGTGTTACCATTTAGTGGTAAATTGTACAAAATATGTATTGTACTGTGCAATCTACTAATAAAAGTTTCAATCAATCAATGAATCAAATTGAACTGAATTGTTTAATTGCATAAATTGTTAAGCCTTGTATTTAGGAATGCACAATAATTGTAGCAAATAATTGTCGACCGATAATGGCAGTTATGAAGATAATTTTGATACTGAAAATGCCATCAATAAAGTGAGCTGATAATAAAAAAGGATTATTATCTCCGTGTTTGTTGTTGGTCTTTTAGTTGTGGCTTGTTTTCAGGGGTGTCAAACGTACGGCCCTGTCATGTCTGTGTAATCATGTTTTGTTTTAGTCATGTTTTGTTTTGTTTAGTTATTGGACTCTTTAGTTTCTGGCTTTTCACTCCCTTGTCTTGTTTCCATGGTTACCCATTAGTTTCACCTGTTCCACGTTTGGACTCATTGTGCACTTTTGTTTTGTCACCATAGCAACCATTAGTTTTCACCTGTCACGTCACGCACCTTTTTCACATTTTGAGTCACGCACCTGTTTTCGCTAATCATGTCTGTAGTATTTAAGTTCATTGTTTTCAGTTTGTCTTTCTGGCGACATCATACCCCTGACACACTCTCCACACACCCTTATGACCTTTGCTGCGCTTTTTCATGCCGTTTTCTCGTCCAAGTAAGTTTTCTTTATTCATGCCATAGTTTGCAAGTTTTGTTTAAATGTTCATAGTTTCTTTCGTTGTGCAAGTTTTGTGTTTATAGTCAAGTTTTGTACTTCCGCCCTTGTGCGCGCCTTTTGTTTGCTTTTTTTTTTTTTGTAGTTATAGTGTTAAAATAAATCATGTACTCCCCTTCACGCCACGTATGGTCCAAATCTTTTGCACCTCGGGAGAACAAACCACGCCATAGTCCAAGTCATGACAGGCCCCAGGTCCGGATCAGGCCCGCGAACAGGTTTTATCCGGCCCGGGGGATGAGTTTTCTAATTATAACAATTAACCTGACATTTTTGAATGAAATAAACTGCTGTTTTAAATGTTTCCACTAGATGTCACAATAGCAATTATTTGTATCTCTGTAGATGATGCTACATATGTACAAAATAAACCACATGATGTAAGTACATCAGTCGAGGAAAATGAGCAAACTACATAAATAACATCATGTAATTTGATTTTGATAGAATTTGTTATCTTGATAGATTGAAAATTAACACCAATGAGTTGACTGATGAACATTATCACATAATTTATTCAGAAAGTATACATAACGACAAATAAAGACATAATACTATTAACCGCAGCATGTAAGTGTAAAAAAACAACAACATTATGATTTGTACAATTTCAGAATGCGCTTGTTCTATATTTAAACAAAGAAAACAATCTGAAGTTGTCTTTATTTTTAAGTTATCATTTTACCAGTCCGGCCCACTTGGGAGTACTTTTTTCTCTAATTTGACACACCTGCCCTAGATATTTCTCTCGCCGTCTGCAGAACCTGTTCTGCAGAAATTCTATGGGGAAGGAAAAAAAACGTTGAACTTCAATACAACGAATCTTGATCAGTCCCTTTAGAATTCCCCATCATGAAAATGTATGGAAGCAGTACAAAGCAGCCTTTGCTGCTAAGCCGAGACCCGGCGACGACAACAGACATAAAGCCACAGGACTGAAAACTATTGAGTAAGCGTTTGGCAAGAGTTTGACAGTTAATACCCTAGAGCGAAAGCACTGAAGAAATAAGGAATTAGTTAGGCTGAGTTTACCCACTTCAATGTGTACGTTGCGTTGGACAGGGTGTAGATGGTCTTAAGTTGGAGATGTCAAGAAAAGCTGTCACTCAGTATGAACATAGCCAATTTTAATAATCATATTATTTACTGAACACCTGGCACAAAAGTAAATAAAGGGCATTCTTAGTCAACAGCCATACATGTCACACTAAGGGTGGCCGTATAAACAACGCCAACACTGTCATAAACATGTGCCATATTGTGAAACCACACTTTAGTTTCACACTGTAGCACTTTGAGGTTGTTTGCTCAATGTAAAGTGCTTTTACAAATACAATCTATTATTATTATTATTATTATATACAAAAATGACAAAGACATTTTGGGAGAATATTTGAACCGCAACAGAATATAAACACAAAAGAACAAATACCCAGAATCCCCTGCAGTACCAACTCTTCCGGGACGCTACACTATTTTATTTGGTACATGGTGTAATGATAAGTGTGACCAGTAGATGGCAGTCAAACATAAGAGATAAGTCTCAAGTAAACAACATTTTTAATGTTCCATTGAAAATATCAAATGTTTTAGTAATAAATGTTTTAGGGCCACTTCTAATATAAAGTAGTGTAAAGTTTCTTACTTATATCTGTCAGTAAACTCACCATGAAAGCACTAAAACATACCGGTGTAGTGAGTTTACATTATTCACCCAAGGAACTTTAGCTATTAGAGTTCAGACGTTTTTTTACGGGACACATTTCGGTGTGGTTCTTTCCGGATGAGAAGATGCTGTACCATTATTGATTTAAGTAAAGTCTGAATGTCATTAAAACAGTTAGCTCCATCTTTTGACACTTCTTCCACTACCGTCCTTGCACGCTACACCGCTACAACAAAAATGACGGGGAGAAGACGCTGCCGAAGGTGAGCCACGTAAATAAGACCACCCACAAAACGGCGCATCCTGCTTGAAGATGGTCTGTAAAACATAATCTATGCAACATTTTGACCAAAGAACCACCATTACATGTTATGTAGACCACAAGGAAGTGTTTTCCATTTAGAAAAAAATTATAATAATATGACTCCTTTAATGCGCCCTATAATCCGGTGCGCCTAATATATGAAAAATGATCAAAAATAGACCATTCATCGGCAGTGCGCCTTATAATCCGGTGCGCCCTATGGTCCGGAAAATGCGGTATATCAGTTGTACAACGGACGTATGCCCATCAGACATGAGTCAAGCCAGTATGTCAAGCATGACAGCACAGTGGATAGGTGAAGATTTGAACTTCCATGAGGCTTGTCTTCACTCACAAGAGCTGCCGGGGGCCACACACATCACAAGCAATCTGAGAAGCCTTTGAGAAGATGTTCCAGCAGTGGAGCGTAGCAAAAGACAAGGCACATGTTGTCCCGCGAGATAATGCTCAGAATATAACTAAAGCAACGACTCTGTGTGGAGTTTCAATTCCAGGCTGCATGGCACCTACCCTACAACTCGCCTCAAACCAGAGGAGTGTATCTGACTGTTTCCATTGGACAAAAGATTCGCATCATTCACAAGTGGCCACCACAGCTCTCACTGGCTTACAGACACAACTAGGTTTGAATCCCACCCGACTGAAACAAGATGTTCAAACAAGGTGAAACGGCACCTTTAATTGCTGCAAAAAGGACTACCGTATTTTCCGGACCATAAGGCGCACCGGATTATAAGGCGCATTGCCAATGAATGGTTTATTTTTGATCTTTTTTCATAGATAAGGCGCACCGGATTATAGGGCGCATTAAAGGAGTCATATTATTATTATTTTTTTCTAAATGGAAAACACTTCCTTGTGGTCTTCATCAGTGGTCCCCAACCTTTTTGTACCTGCGAACCGGTCAATGCTTGAAAATTTGGGGGGGGTTATGGTATTTTTATTTTATTTATGTATCTATTTTTGTCATAATAATACAATCATGTGTGCTTACGGACTGTATCCCTGCAGACTGTATTGATCTATATTGATATATAATGTATATATTGTGTTTTTTATGTTGATATAATAAAAAAAAAAAAAAAAAAAAAAAAATTTTATTTATTTATTTATTTTTTTTAAATTTCTTGTGCGGTTGGGGACCACTGGTCTACATAACATGTAATTTTGGTTATTTTGTGAAAATGTTGCATAGATTATGTTTTACAGATCAGCTTTAAGCCGCTTTCTGACAGTTGCTTCAGGATGCAAAGTTTTGCGGGCGTTCTTATTTACGTGGCTCACCTTTGACAGCGTCTTCTCCCTGTCATCTTTGTTATAGCGGTGTAGCGTGCAAGGACGGGAGTGGAAGAAGTGTCAAAAGATGGAGCTAACTGTTTTAATGACATTCAGACTTTACGTCAATCAATAACGGAGCAGCATCTCCTCATCCGTGGCTCACTAGTGCAACAACAACGCCGGAAATGTGTCTCGTGAAAAACCGTCCGATCGGAACTCTCTAATAACTAAAGTTCCTTGGGTGGATAATGTAAACTCACTACACCGGTATGTTTTAGTGCTTTCATTGCGAGTTTACTGACAGATATAAGTAAGAACTATACTACTTTATATTAGAAATGGCAACAGCTGAGGATGAATGTCCCGTAACAAGAAGATAGAGAAAAAAGAAGAAGCTTATCAAGTATGTACAAAGGCGGACTCGTGCAATTTGTCAGGACTTATGCAGATCCCAAATACAGATCAGCAGGTATCAGAAGGTAAGAAAAGTTTATTTTACACAATATTGAGAGAAAAAAACGCCAGATAATATGTCTTACCTTATACACACCCCATAATAATACGTGTATGTTGAAGCACAGTACAATCCATCAAGTGTGGCTTCATAGATTACCAAAGTGGTACTAAAATATTTTGGGAGATTTTTGAGTGCCGTGTGAAATGTTCTATATTGTCAATGGAACATATACAATTTTGGCGTCGTTTACTTGAGTCATATTGCAGTCTACACGTATGTCTTATGTGTGACTGCCATCTACTGGTCACACTTATCATTTCACCATGTACTAAATAAAATAGCTTCTAGGTTGGTAAGCCCAACCAAAATTATTCCGTACATTAGGCACACCGGGTTATAAGACGCACTGTCGAGTTTTGAGAAAATGAAAGGATTTTAAGTACGCCTTATAGTCCGAAAAATACGGTACTACTGATTATTAGCGGCACTGGTCCCACACCAGTGGACATTGATTGAATGGTGACACTTTGTCTATGTACCCATGTGAACAACTGGCAAGGCTACAGCAGCAAATCCAATGTTAAAGATATTCCTAAACAAGACGCGGTTTAAAAACTTCAAAGAGCACCCTATCGAACGGATGAATGACTTGTATTTTATGTAGCGCTTAACAGGCGACCAAGTCACGTTGGTGCAGAGTCCTATCCAGAATATCTATTTGCTACTATCTTGAATCCCAGGTATAAGGACCGCTACTTCACCACAGCAACTAAACTAAAAGCAATGACTGGAAAAACTGCGTGATTCACAGTGTAAGATATTTTTAGTTTTTGTCTTCATAATGTAATACTGGTTGCATATTGATTGATTGTTTATATGTTACTTTTTTGTGACAGGTGTCCGCATGGTTAAGCCAATAGCAGAAAGGAAAGTAACCAATGGAAACAATTCCCTTCTGGACATGTATGCAGATATCATTGAAAACAAAACACAGACAGAGCTGGACAGCCAGACAAAATGCAATTCAAAAAATATTATTTGTAGTTTGCCTTACTACCTTGTTCAGAAACACTATTGTGTCATTGTTATTTACAGGCATACATCTCATAATCCACATGACAAATTAGAAGCCCACCATGACTGGAAGAAGAAAAAGGAGTGTTGTTTTCCAGACTCAGCTTGCACAACAATACCTGGCACATAATTTTAGCTGTTTTCACATTTACCAAATCAATGAATTTCAATATTTTGGATTTAATAAAAAAACTTTTTGTATGTTCTCTATACCCAACATTGTGTATTATTCTAATTGTTCTTTTTTCGCAGCACGGTTACTGAATGAAGCGCACATTTGTAGTTGTTTCCCCATATTTCTGTACAATAACTCAGATATGGTCACACTAGTGAGCAGAAGAGAATATGAATAGATTGTTGGTCTCGAACACATTTTGCTTTTTTCAGTATTGAAATATTTCTTGCCACTTTATCTTATATTTTTGTATATGAGATGTCAAGTTCATTTTATTATCTATTGTTACACCCAAAAATTAGATGTATTTTACTCTTTCAATGTTTACTCCGTCTATTTGAATTTTTTGTTTGACTTTTTTCTTGTTTTGTTGTGTTGCATTATTTCAGTTGTACTAAGATTCCATGATAGTCTGTTTTTGTCAAACCATATTCTGTAATTTCTTCATTTCTTCTGGTATTATTGACATCGTAATTAAACTGTGAAACAAGGTAACTATTCACATGTGCCAGAGAAATCCTGTGATTATACTGATTTTAAGCCTTTTCTTATGGGTGGCTGTGTTTCAGAACCAGCTTCTGGTTATGAAGAGCCTGTAAACAATATTACGAGACACTGCAGCATCTCAAGCGTTTATCCTTGATGGTGTTTTGCCCTGAAGTAACCAGACGGCTGTTGGCGCTAATGTTCCCGTGCAAGACATTGGTGTTCCTTCACACAATATTGCGGCACAGTCAGAGTTATGTAGCCGGAAACATTTTGGTTGGTGTGCGTCCGGGATTCCCAATAAGGAATATCTAGCTGCAGAGTGTTAGTTACACCACAGGTGACACCTATTTCTATTTTGAGTGAACACCCTGTCAAACTTGGGTGCCCAAACAATTTGCGTCCAGGGGCCAAACAGTGATTTTTACCATGCAACGGCACCACCAGTGAGGAAATTAGCCTCGTAGCGCCATAAATGGTGTGCCTAACTCGGTTAACATGCAACTCTGCATCTTTTATGTACGTTTGGCAGATTTTCGCCATTTCCAGGTGCTCTTCTGTAACCAGTTCCACCAAAATATTTAATCTGATCGCTTTCAAACTTTACCCAGACAGATTGGAGCAGCGGTGTCAAACTCATTTCAGCTCAGGGGCCACATGGAGGAAAATCTATTTCCTACTGGGACGGACTGGTAAAATCATGCCATGATTACTTACAAATAAAGACAAATTCAGATTGTTTTCTTTGTTTGAATATAAAAATAATGTTTTTGGGGGTTTTTTAGTCGGTGTGATTTGGTTTTTGCGTACTTAAAGATAAGCGGTTACCGTATTTTTCGGACTATAAGGCGCACTTAAAATCCTTTAAAGGGGAACATTATCACAATTTCAGAATGTTTAAAACCATTAAAAATCAGTTCCCAGTGGCTTATTATATTTTTCGAAGTTTTTTTCAAAATTTTACCCATCACGCAATATCCCTAAAAAAAGCTTCAAAGTGCCTGATTTTAACCATCGTTATAAACACCCGTCCATTTTCCTGTGACGTCACATAGTGAAGCCAACACAAACAAACATGGCGGAAAGAACAGCAAGCTATAGCGACATTAGCTCGGATTCAGACTCGGATTTCATCGGCTTAAGCGATTCAACAGATTACGCATGTATTGAAACGGATGGTTGTAGTGTGGAGGCAGGTAGCGAAAACGAAATTGAAGAAGAAACTGAAGCTATTGAGCCATATCGGTTTGAACCGTATGCAAGCGAAACCGACGAAAACGACACGACAGCCAGCGACACGGGAGAAAGCGAGGACGAATTTGGCGATCGCCTTCTAACCAACTATTAGTATGTGTTTGTTTGGCATTAAAGGAAACTAACAACTATGAACTAGGTTTACAGCATATGAAATACATTTGGCAACAACATGCACTTTGAGAGTGCAGACAGCCCAATTGTCATCAATTAATATATTCTGTAGACATACCCTCATCCGCTCTTTTCCTGAAAGCTGATCTGTCCAGTTTTGGAGTTGATGTCAGCAGGCCAGGGAAGCTAGGGTCGATAGCTCACTCGTCTGCGGTAACAAACTGCCGCCATTTCTTGCCGTGCTACCGAGGTCCTTTGTCCCTGAATTGCTCACACACCCCGGCAGATTCAATGGGGGTCTGGCGGCAGATTTCTTTGACTTTATCGTTGGAAATGCATCTGCTTTGAGTGTCGAAGGATATCCACACATTGTTGCCATCTCTGTCGTAGCATAGCTTTTGTCGGTAAAGTGTGCGGAACAAACTTTCAATTTCTTGCTACTTTCGCATCTTTGGGCCACTGGTGCAACTTGAATCCGTCCCTGTTCGTATTGTTACACCCTCCGACAACACACCGATGAGGCATGACGTCTCCAAGGTACGGAAAACAGTCGAAAAAACGGAAAATAACAGAGCTGATTTGACTCGGTGTTTGAGAAAATGGCGGATTGCTTCCCGATGTGACGTCACAACATGACGTCATCGCTCCGAGAGCGAATATTAGAAAGGCGTTTAATTCGCCAAAATTCACCCATTTAGAGTTCGGAAATCGGTTAAAAAAATATATGGTCTTTTTTCTGCAACATCAAGGTATATATTGACGCTTACATAGGTCTGGTGATAATGTTCCCCTTTAATTTTCTCAAAAATCGACAGTGCGCCTTATAACCCGGTGCGCCTAATGTACGGAATAATTAGGGTTGTGCTTACAGACCTGGAAGGAATTTTATTTGGTACATGGTGAAATGATAAGTGTGACCAATAGATGGCAGTCACACATAAGAGATACGTATAGACTGCAATATGACGCCAGTAAACAACACCAACACTTTAAATGTTCCATATATATATAACATTATAATATATAGAATATAGAATATTACACACGGCGCTCAAAAAACTGTCAAACTCTTTTAAGTACGACTTTGCTTGATGGATTGTCGGCGCATTAAACCTACAAGTATTATTATGGTGTGTGTATAAGGACAGCATAAACCGTAGTCATAAGCTTCTTCTTTTTCTTTACGTTGTTATGTGGCGTTCATCTTCCGCTGTTGCCATTTCTAATATAAAGTAACGTAAAGTTCTTACTCATATTTGTCAGTAGACTAGCTATCAAAGTGCTAAAAACTGTAGTGACTTTACATTATTCACCCACGTAACTATAGTTAATAGAAGGTTCCGGTCGGATGGTTTTTCACAGGACACATTTCCGGCGTTGATGTTGCATTATTGAGCCACGGATGAGGAGATGCTGCTCCGTTATTGATTTAAGTAAAGTCTTTGAAATTCATTGATTTGGTAAATGTGAAAACAGCTAAAATTATGTGCCAGGTATTGTTGTGCAAGCTGAGTCTGGAAAACGACACTCATGTTTCTTCTTCCAGTCATGGTGGGCTTCTAATTTGTCATGGAAAGTGTGGTTTATGAGATGTATGCCTGTAAATAACAGTGAAACAATAGTGTATCAGAACAAAGTAATAAGGCAAACTAAAAATAATATTTTTTGAATTGCATTTTCTCTGGCTGTCCAGCTCCATCTGTGTTTTGTTTTCTATGATATCTGCATGCATGTCCAGAAGGAGATTGTTTCCATTGGCTACTTTTCTTTCTGCTATTGGCTTAACCATGCGGACACCTGTCACAAAAAAGTAACATATAAACAATCAATCAATATGCAACCAGTATTACATTATGAAGACAAAAACTAATCTTACACTGTGAATCACGCAGTTTTTCCAGTCATTGCTTTTAGTTTAGTTGCTGTGGTTAAGTAGCGGTCCTTATACCTGGGATTCAAGATAGTGGCAAATAGATATTCTGGATAGGACTCTGCACCAGCGTGACTTGGTCGCCTGTTAACCGCTACATAAAATACAAGTCATTCATCCATTCAATAGCGTGCTCGTTGAAGTTTTTAAACCGCGTCTTGTTTAGGAATATCTTTAACATTGGATTTGCTGCTGTAGCCTTGTCAGTTGTTCACATGGGTAAATAGACAAAGTGTCACCATTCAATCAATGTCCACTGGTGTGGGACCAGTGCCGCTAATAATCAGTAGTACCGTATTTTTCGGACTATAAGGCGCACTTAAAATCCTTTCATTTTCTCAAAACTCGACAGTGCACCTTATAACCCGGTGTGCCTAATGTACGGAATGATTTTGGTTGGGCTTACCAACCTCGAAGCTATTTTATTTGGTACATGGTGAAATGATAAGTGTGACCAGTAGATGGCAGTCACACATAAGACATACGTGTAGACTGCAATATGACTCAAGTAAACAACGCCAAAATTGTATATGATCCATTTACAATATAGAACATTTCACACGGCACTCAAAAATCTCCCAAAATATTTTAGTACCACTTTGGTAATCTATGAAGCCACACTGCTTGATGGATTGTACTGTGCTTCAACATACAAGTATTATTATGGGGTGTGTATAAGGTAAGACATATTATCTGGCGTTTTTTTTCTCAATATTATGCAAAAGCAACTTTTCTTACCTTCTGATACCTGCTGATCTGTATTTAGGATCTGCATAAGTCCTGACAAATTGCACGAGTCCGCCTTTGTACATACTTGATAAGCTTCTTCTTTTTCTCTATCTTCTTGTTACGGGACATTCATCCTCAGCTGTTGCCATTTCTAATATAAAGTAGTGTAGTTCTTACTTATATCTGTCAGTAAACTCGCCATGAAAGCACTAAAACATACTGGTGTAGTGAGTTTACATTATCCACCCAAGGAACTTTAGTTATTAGAGAGTTCCGATCGGACGGTTTTTCACGAGACACATTTCCGGCGTTGTTGTTGCACTAGTAAGCCACGGATGAGGAGATGCTGCTCCGTTATTGATTGAAGTAAAGTCTGAATATCATCAAAACAGTTAGCTCCATCTTTTGATACTTTTTCCACTCCCGTCCTTGCACGCTACACCGCTACAACAATTATGATGGGGTGAAGGTGAACCACGTAAATAAGACCGCCCACAAAACGGCGTATCCTGAAGTGACGCACTTGAAAATGGTCTGTAAAACATAATCTATGCAACATTTTGACCAAAGAACCACCATTACATGTTATGTAGACCACAAGATAGTGTTTTCAATTTAGATAAAAAAAAAACACAATTTTCATGCGCCTTTTGTATGAAAATAAATCTGAATAGACCCGCTCATCAGCAGTGTGTCTTTTAATCCGGTGTGCCCTATGGTCCGAAAAATACGGTAAATGACGGAAAAAAAAAAATCCAACTTTTGGATCATGTTGTCAAGACGTGGACTATGGGGGGTTTGTTTTCCCGAGATGCAAGAAAAGTTGGAGCGGACATGGCGTGAAGGTAAGGACATTATTTATTTTAACACTAACAAAAAGAACAAACTAAAGGTGCGCACAAGGCGGAGGTACAAACTTGGCTTTGGAAACAATAAACTAGCGCTTGGGCAAAAGCTATGGACATGAAAACGAAAACACTTACTGTGACATGAAAATAGACAAAACTCACTTGGCATGGAACTATGGTAGCATGGGTAACGTGGGTAGCAGAAGTCATCAGAGTTAATGTCACCAGCTGACTTCCTGGCAACTATCGGCTTAGATAGTCATGAACATGATTAGCAACAGGTGCGTGAGTGCAAACTGGGTTGCTACGGTGACCAAACAGGAACTAAAAAGAGTCCAAAAACCAAACAGGACATAACTTAAACAAAACATGATCACAGACATGACACATGTCAAGGCATTTTGTTCCAGACTGTGTCGTATGTGCGAGCTGGCAAAATAAAATCTTCAGTGTGCCCAGCAGGCTTTATTACTGTTGAAAAAAAGATTTAGTTCCGTTACCAATTCCTGGTTCAAGCTGGAATTACAGTGGGTCTGGTTTAGTTGTTGCTTAGTTGTGAAGAATGGGTGATATTTGAGCACCGAGTCCCGGATAAATAAACCAGCCACCACTACTTAATGCTTCAGTCACACGCATGATTCTCACAGGAATCAGGCAAAAACTAAACAAGATCCCATGTGCGTGATTAAAAACAAACTGGGTGACAGAGACTATTTAAAACCCACTCCTGATCATCGTCGTGGCGCCTCTGTCATATAAACATGGTGAGAGAGCATATTGATCGAAATGATTTGCCGACCGTAGCTGACTTGAAACATGCTGACTGACACATGTCCTGTTGCTGTTGTTGGGAGCGTACAGTGGTTCAAATTAGGAACTGTCCCATCCTCTGGTGCTGAAGAACCCCGATCAAGTGTCAGCCTTGACACGGGCCGAGTGGAGCTGTCTACTTCAGCACCACTGGAATGTGACAGTTTGTTCATTCACAGTACCCCCTCGTATTGTCTCACTTTGTTCAGTCGCACCTTGGTCGTACCAAAGCTGATACCACAAATGTTCAAGATCATTGAATGAAGACATTTTTAATCATAATTATAATCAGACAAAATCATAGGATGGCATTGTAACAATATCAATCATATTTTTGAATTATGAGCTACTATTGGCTCTGATTTAAAGCCTCTAGAGCAGGGGTGTCAAACTAATTTTAGCTCAGGGGCCGCATGGAGAAAAACATATTCCCACGTGGGCTGGACGGGTAAAATCATGGCATAATAACTTCAAAATACAACTACGACAACTTCAGATTGTTTTCTTTGTTTTACTTCGGCCCAAAATAGAACAAGGACATTCTGAATATGCACATATCACAAATAATCCTATTGACAAAACACTTCAAGTTAGTAAAAAAAAATTCAAAAACACCATTAAGAACACAATTAAATTCGACTTATTCTCAGTGTTTCTACAAACCAATTAAACTTTAAGTCACAGCCCCATTTACGATTGAACAAAAACAAAATGAAGCATAAATAAAAACTACTTTTGTCATTTCCATTGTTGACTTTCTTTAAATTTGCACAGAAAAAAATAATTTTCACAGAACTAGATCAATGTGCAGTGTCTCATCCAGCATTTTAAGTGAGGTTACCAATTGTTTATTTTACTCGGGTTTGTTTTACATTGGGTCCAGGGGGAGGAGTCCAGCCCTGTATACCTATTGCTTGGTATATGTCACGACTAGAACTGTGGCGTGGTTTGTTCTCCCGAGGTGCAAAATATTTGGACCATACGTGGCGTGAAGGGGAGTACATGATTTATTTAAACACTATAACTACAAAAAAAAGGAAGCAAACAAAAGGCGTGCACGAGGGCGGAAGTACGCAACTTGACTATAAACAAAAAACTTGCACAAAGGCAGAAAACTATGAACAATTAAACAAAACTTGCAAACTATGGCATGAATAAAGGAAACTTACTTGGACGAGAAACCGGCATGAAAAAAGAGCAGCAAGAGTCATCAGGGTGTGTGGAGAGTGTGCAGAAGCATAAATGCAGGATGTCGCCAGCAAGACAAAATGAAAACAATGAACTTAAATACTACAGACATGATTAACGAAAACAGGTGCGTAACTCAAAACGTGAAACAGGTGCGTGACGTGACAGGTGAAAACTAATGGGTTGCTGTGGTGACAAACAAGAGTGCACAATGAGTCCAAACGTGGAACAGGTGAAACTAATGGGTAACCATGGAAACAAGACAAGGGAGTGAAAAGCCAGAAACTAAAGAGTCCAATAACTAAACAAAACAAAACATGACTAATACAAAACATGGTCACACAGACATGACAGTATACTTGATCGCCCCAATATAAACTATCTGCTTGCCTAACAGAATTGCTATTGTGACATCGAGTGGACACTTTTAGAACAGCAGTTTCTTTAATTTAAAAATGCAGCTCATTTTTACACATGGCAAACTCATCTCGCAGGTCGGATTGAACCTGTTCGGGCCGCATGTTTGACATCCCTGCTCTAGGGACTTATTTCCTGAGTTCATGAACAACAAAATAACTATTTTTGGATGGTAAAAAATATTGATCTTACCTCTATTACAGGGGTGTCTAAACTACGACCCTGTGGGCCAAGGTTAATTCGGCCCGCTAGATGTCAAGAAATTAATCAATAAGGACTATAAAAATGGGACCCATTACCTCCCTGCTTGACACTCAGCATCAAGGGTTGGAATTGGGGGTTAAATCACCAAAAATGATTCCCGCGCGTGGCACCGCTGCAGCCCACTGCTTCCCTCACCTCCCAGGGGGTGAACAAGGGGATGGGTTAAATGCAGAGGACAAATTTCACCACACCTAGTGTGTGTGACAATCATTGGTACTTTAACTTAACTTAACTTAGCCACAGGGAGATTGCATTTGTTTTAATAGACTGACAACTTTGATGTAGGTACTATGTCAGTTCAGTGGGCAACGTGAGTGATTCATGTAAATGATCTTTAAATATGCTCTGAATTACAGTGTGTGCAGCATTTACTTATATGACCCAATGCAAGCCACCTACCCTAGTCATGGTGAAAAAACTAAAAAAATTAAACCAACACAACCTGCTCACTGAACTTTGTGGACATTGTAAAAAACGTGTAAACCATTAAAAAAAAAAAAAAATCTAAATTACACCTACATAAATCCATTACAAAGCATCATGGGAAAAATGCAAAACATTCCCCACACTTATCCATGTTTAGCTGCTTGATATTTCTGATTGATTACAAAACTTTAATGAGGTTGTCACGGAAGTAAACAAGGTAGAAGTCAAATACTCTTAACATCCAATTATACTAAATATTAATTATATATCCATTGTATTAATATAATAATGTATAGGCTATACATAAACATATATATTTGTTACTTTACATGCAGTCGACTTGCGGCCCTCGACCAACATTTTATAGCTTAATGCAGGGGTGTCAAACGTACGGCCCCAGGGCCGGATCAGGCCCGCGAACAGGTTTTATCCGGCCCGCGGGAGGAGTTTGCTAAGTATAAAAAATTACCTGAAATGTTTTAATGAAACAAACAGCTGTTCTAAATGTGTCCACTAGATGTCACAATAAAAATTATTTGTATCATTGTAGATGATGATACATATTTACAAAATAAACCACATGATGTTGGAAAATGAGCAAACTACATAAATAACATCCTGTAATTTGATTTTGATATAATTATTTTTCTTTATAGATTTAAAATGAACACCAATGAGTTGATTAATGAAGATTGTCACTAAATGTATTCAGAAAGTATAAATAACGACAGATAAAGACAGAAGACTTTTAACCGCAACATGTAAGTGTAAAAAAACAACAACAACATTATGATTTGTACAATTTCTGAATGTGCTTGTTCTATTTTTAAACAAAAAAAACAATCTGTAGTTGTCTTTATTTTTAAGTTATCGCGTCGTGATTTTACCAGTCCGGCCCACTTGGGAGTAGATTTTTCTCCATGTGGCCCCCGATCTAAAATACGTTTGACACCACTGGCTTAATGCGTCCCCCAAGTCAAAAGGTTTGGACACCCCTGCTCTATTGTATGGACTTGATACTATACTTAGTACTGTTACTGTCGATATGTGTATCAATTTGCCCACCTTGTTTACATTCAAGAGCACTAGCTTGAGGTCAACGATTAGCCTCCTACGGTGTGTAGTGTAGCATACTAGCTATTCTGTGTCCTCCTGGCATGATATTTGTAATTAAAAAAAAAAAAAGTATATTTGTCGCCATGGAGGCGAGGATTACTGACTTAGAAGTGGCCTTGAGGTGTCACTGTGGAGGGACATTAGCTGGCAGCGAGGATGCGACGTTGCTTCCCTTGTGGCTGTCAAATTAAAAAAGCTAGAATGTGTCACCAATATGCATTATCACAATATGACGATAGTATTAAAAGCTCTATCGTCGAGCAAATGTATACAATTTATATTGTATATTGTCTGTATTTAGCAACCACATATGTGTACCTTTCAAAATGTGAGTGACCTATTTGGGAAAACAGGTGAGGAGAGGTCAAGTGTGCCCGGTTCCAGCTAAAGTAGAAGCTATTCTAACCGCCAATCAAACTGACCTTGACTGAACTTGATATTTAGCTGTGGTACTTTAATATAGAGGCTTTTGGAGCTCTCGGGGGTGGCTGCAGCCTTTAACCGGCAAAAAAGTCCCTTTCAACAAACAGAAGCCCTATTTTTGAAGGCCCCAGTTCTAGTGATGCCTCTTTTTGAGTGTTCGTTTAATATGGCTGTCAATGCATGTGATGTTGGTGTTGGTGCAGCCCTTTTATAGGATTGTCCAGACAGGGTGGAGCGCACTGTGTGTTAAAAAAAAAAAAAAAAAAAAAAAAAGTAAAAAGAGACATTGGTACTGTTCATGGCTTTAGAGTACTTGCAACACTGTGTGAGTAGTACATGTGTGATTTAATTCAATTCTTTATTTAAAATAATCACAGCACATATTAATAAAAATGTGTATAATTTGTAAACATGTCAGGTTTTAGCCAGAGGCTAATTTCCGTCTGTAGTCCCAAGACAAGTTGATGTACATATACAATCAAATAAAAATAACATTAACAATAAAACATAGTAGGTTATTACCTATATGTATTGCATTGTACAAAGCCCCAATAAAGTGCCATGATGTAAAAATATATATGTGTAAATTATGTATGTCTAAGTGCTCATATAATGATCTTGATTAAATTACCTTTCATCATTGTGTTTATTCATTTGTGTGAGCACAAATCTGTTTACTTTGGATTGGCTTGAATGTAGCAAAGCAGGAGGCTTCACTTACTGCATCCTCCCTTCTGAGAAAACACATTTTGACCAAAATAGGTTTTTCTCGAGGGCACTTCACAGTCACCCCTGGTTATGGCCCATGTGATACAAGCTGCTTCATTTATTGAGAAAGCTTTGTTTGGACACTGAATTCATGTAAAATATTTTTTTTGCCTTTGATTTTATTTTTTAGACAATTTCATTGTATAAAAATATCTGAGCAACATGTGTGTGTGTTTTTTTTTAAATTTTTTTTATTCAGTTTGTTGGCATATAGAGTTAAAAAATTCAGCGGGTAAAAATTAATTGCAAAAAAAAAATCAGTGGGAAAAAAATGCAATGTAGAAAAATTCAGCGTATACAAATTCAGTGTAAAATAAATGCAGTGCAGAAAAATTCAGTGTAAAAAAAAATCAGTGTAGAAAAAAAATCAGTGTAGAAAAAATTCAGTGTAAAAAAAATTCAGCAAAGAAAAAAATTCAGTGTACAAAAAATTCAGTGCAAAAAAATGCTGCGTACTAAAACATTCAGTGTAAAAAAACATTTCAGTGTAAAACAATTCAGTGTATAAAAATGCAGTGTATAAAAATTCAGTGTAAAAGAAATGCAGTACAGAAAAATTAAGTGTAAAAAAATGTCAGTGTAAAAAAAATATGTGCAAAATACAGCTTGTTGATAGATAAAATTATTTTAAAATTCAGCGGTTAAAAATGAATAGCAAACAAAAATCAGTGTGAAAAATTTCAGTAGAAAAAAAATGCAGTGCAGAAAATTCAGCGTATAAAAATCCAGTGTAAAAAGAAATGCAGTGCAGAAAAAAATCACTGTAAAAAAATTCAGTGTAGAAAAATTAAGTGTATAAAAATTTCAGTGTATAAAAAATTCAGTGTAAAAAAATGCAGCTTCTAAAAAAAAATCTGTGATAATAATGCAGTGTATTAAAAAAATGCAGTGTAAAAAAAAATCTGTGTAAAAAAATTCAATGAATAAAATTGCAGCGTATAAAAAATTAATTAGAAAAAAAATTAGGTTTGAAGCATTGAAGCAAAAGTATTTCTTTACTGAATTTCCATGCACTAAATTTTCATACACTGAATTTTTACACATTTTTTCCATACATTTTTATACACTCATTTTTTTTTTGCAGTGAATTTGTACACACTGGATTTTAAAACACCTTCCTAACGGAATTTTTAAACTAATTTTGCACACAAATTTTTACTCAATGAAATTGCCAAAATAATTAGATGTAAAACATTTGGTTAACAAAATCCACATGAATTACATCGCATAAATTCACTGTTTAAAAAAAAGCTATCGCAGTAAAGACACAAATGAACCTCCATTGACCTGTAAATGTTCCAGTTGTTCTGTATTTAATGATGTCATTTAGTGGGGGCCAGGCTAATCCGCCTGTGCCTGTCGTTGTTTATACGGACCATAATCCTTTAGTTTTTATTACACGCATGCGGGAACGAAACCGCCGATTGATGAATAGGTCACTTCGGTTAAAGGAGTTCAACGTGCTAATCAAACACATCGGAGGAAAGGACAATGTGGCAGCAGACGCCCTTCCGCGCCTTTAAAATAAATGTGGCCCTGAATTGGGATAGATGTTTGCTTTTACCTTGGCATCGACCCCATTCACTGTCTTTGAGTGGGGGTGTCACATCTGAAGCAAATAAATACGTGCCCGCTCTCTGCTTGTGCTTTCCAGCTTCCGCCATCCTCGTCACTGCCGTTGTGTCCTTTGGCAAAACACTTAACCCACCTTGCTACTAGTGCCGCTTACCACCATCAATATATGATTGTGGAGACAACGTTAAAACAATAATAATAAATATATATACATATGTACATACCATGAATTCCCGACTATAATCTGATACTTTTTTCCTACGCTTCTAGCCCTGCGGCTTACAGAACGGTGCAGCTAATTTATGGATTTTTCTTCGCTGACGGCCATAGTGCAAATGGTTCTGAAAAAAACAAAACAAGCAAAGACACTAAAATTGTGTATTTGTTTGTGCAATGGTGCCATCTTTTGGATGAGTTTGCTCACTGAAGGTGCTGCCGTGCCTTTTATGTCTAGAGCTTTCACCCTTAGTGCCGTTCCGTCTTTAGCGGGACTGCTCGTTTGGATTTTTTCTTCATCACTGCAAGTAACATTTGTTAAGTTTTAAAATATAACTAAAAGTTGTCATACTTACTAAACCGTCCCATGTATGGTGTTTGTGGGAGTGTTTTCATGCATATTTATACGTAATGAAGGTAGTCTCATTAGCATTAGCTAATATGCTAACACATTTACGAGTGTATTACTATTATTAACTTACAACGGCATTCCTTTTGTATTGTTTCAGTTTCACAAATTCCTCAGTAAACTCACCGTGGAGTTATTGACTCTGTTTATCTGATTGGAGAGCTAGCTTCCACAGCTAGAGGACCCATAACAATGACTTTTTTTTTTGTTTGATCACCCGTTGTACTGCCGTGTTACAGGAAAAATGTACAAACAATTAAAGTATGTAAATAAACATTTGCAAAAATATCTCTGTGTAAATAACTAGTTTCAACGTATATATCTGCGGTTTATCAATGGCTAATATATGGAAAAATATTAATTTCTTCTAAAATGGGTGCAGCCTATATACCAGTGCTGTCTATAGTCTGGAAAATATGTTTGTTTATATATATATATATGAAGCTGTCAAACGATTAAAATATTTAATCGGGATAATCACCTTTTGTTTATGGTTCACTCAAAATTAATTGCAAATATATAGATTTTTTCATCATTAAAAAGTGTACCTTAGACGGATCATTTTCAAGTTTTAACACCATGAACTGACAATTAATTTGCCTTAATGAAATATGTTTTAAACATTATGCATTTTTAAACAGTTCATCACAAAAAGGTCAAGCACCATTTAATGACAATAACAAAAAATCCTGCTGTGTGTTGGTGTCTTGCACCTTAATCGTAAACTGAACACGGAAGTGAAGCACCACCCACCTCTAGAACGAGCGCTCAGCAGTCTCTTCTCACTTGTCGGGAGAACAACTTGCCATGGCTTTAAACCTGATATTTCCATAAGGTCGACTTTCCTTGGTCCATTTCTGCACATAATTGTTGGTCACAAAAAACATTCATGAAGTTTGGTTCTTTTATGAATTTATTATGGGTCTACTGAAAATGTGACCAAATCTGCTGGGTCAAAAGTATACATACAGCAATGTTAATATTTGGTTGCATGTCCCTTGGCAAGTTTCACTGCAATAAGGCGCTTTTGGTAGCCATCCACAAGCTTCTGGCAAGCTTCTGCTTGAATTTTTGACCACTCCTCTTGACAAAATTGGTGCAGTTCGGCTAAATGTGTTGGTTTTCTGACATGTACTTGTTTCTTCAGCATTGTCCACACGTTTAAGTCAGGTCTTTGGGAAGGCCATTCTAAAACCTTAATTCTAGCCTGATTTAGCCATTCCTTTACCACTTTTGAGGTCATTGTCCTGTTGGAACACCCAACTGTGCCCAAGACCCAACCTCCGGGCTGATGATTTTAGGTTGTCCTGAAGAATTTGGAGGTCTGTCCCATTTAAACACCAGTTCCATTGACAGCAAAACAGGCCTAGAGCATAATACTACCACCACCATGCTTGACGGCGGAAATGGTGTTCCTGGGATTAAAGGTCTCACCTTTTATCCTCCAAACAAATTGCTGGGTATTGTGGCTAAACAGCTAAATGTTTGTTTCATCTGACATCACATAGACAAAGATTAGACCTTCTGGTAGGAAAGTTCTGTGGTCAGATGAAACAAAAAGTTAGCTTTTTGGCCACAATACCCAGCAATATGTTTGGAGGAGAAATCCGAACCTCGAGATCTGGCAAGCTAAGATGTTCAGGGAGCTCTGCAAGAACAGTTGGGTCCACTGGGGTGGGCTGGTTGAGCAGGGTGTTAAAATGCTCAGCCCACCGCTTCACTATTATAGCCTGATCCTTGATTAGAGGTGTTCCATCAGCAGATCTAACACGTGCCAGAGAGAAGTTTCTGGGGCCGTAGATGGTTTTCACTGCATCATAGAAGCTGTGCATATCATTTCTATCAGCGTGAGACTGGATTTCATTGACCTTTGAGATCCACCACTCATCTTGTAGTCTTCTGAGAGTTGTTTGGGTCTCAGAACGAAAGGCTTCCCATTGGTTTTTATGGAATTGGGATTGTGGGTTGTTCAGGGTGGCTCTGTGTGCCTTGTGCATTCTGTTCATCATATATATATATATATATATATATATATAAATGATAAATAAATTATAAATGGGTTGTACTTGTATAGCGCTTTTCTACCTTCAAGGTACTCAAAGCACTTTGACACTACTTCCACATTTACCCATTCACACACACATTCACACACTGATGGAGGGAGCTGCCATGCAAGGCGCTACCAGCACCCATCAGGAGCAAGGGTGAAGTGTCTTGCTCAGGACACAACGGACATGACGAGGTTGGTACTAGGTGGGGATTGAATATAATATATATATATATATATATATATATATATATATATATATATATATATATATATATATATATATATATATATATATATATATAAATATATATATATATATATATATATATATATATATATATATATATATATATATATATATATATATATATATATATATATATATATATCTATATATATATATATATTCATCATATATATATATATATATATATATATATAAAACAAATATATATATATATATGTATGTATATATATATATATATATATATATATATATATATATATAAAATATATATATATATATATATAAAACAAATATATATATATATATGTATATATATATATATATATATATATATATATATATATATATATATATATATATATATATATATATACAGTATATATATATAAAATATATATATATATGTATATATATATATATATATATATATATATATATATATATATATATATATATATATATATATATATATATATATATATATATATATATATATATATATATATATATATATATATATATCAAATCAAATCAAATCAAATCAACTTTATTTATAAAGCACATTTAATATTTACCACAGGGGTAGCCAAAGTGCTGTACAATGGGCAGGTTAAAAGATAATACGAGTACCGAGCAAACACAACACAACATAAACAGAACACGATAAAAAAATAAAAAAATAAAATAGAATAAATAAAACATAAAAACAGGTTCACAGCAGTTGTATGATGGGGCGTCATTGCAGGATGGATATCACTCAGTGTTAAAAGCCATGGAATAAAAGTATGTTTTTAAGAGAGATTTAAAAACAGGAAGAGTTATATATATATATATATATATATATATATATATATATATATATATATATATATATATATATGTATATATATTTATATGTATATATATATATATATATATATATATATATATATATATATATGTCTTAATAAGGTTATCCAAAAAATAGTGCTCGATACCGTAGTAGAGCGTAATATATGTATATGTGGGAAAAAAAAAAAAAAAAAAAAAAAAAAAAAGAGAGATGAAATAGTCTTGTGATTTTTTTCCCCACACATACATATATATATATATATATATATATATATATATATATATATATATATATATATATATATATATATATATATTTATTTATACTTGGGTGCAGTAGTATGTGTATTTTTCTCTAATTGCTAACAGTTTAAACTACTTTATAAAATATACTGTTGGCCAAAATGTAAATAATATCTAAGTGTTTAATGGTTATAAACAACATTTTGTGAGGTTTATTTGCCAAACTTGTCACATATATTTAAGTTTTAGGATAAACTTTAGGTAAGCTTTTTTCTTTTTTTAAGTTGGCCTGCCGTACAAATGAGGTGATCATCTGGAACGTACTCAACTGGGACAGATTGTGGCAATCAAAAGAACATTTGAGCTCTGCTCATATATGCTGTATTATCTGGATAAAAAGCCACCTGACACTGACTGCAGGTCCTGACAGTGAAGTTCCTTGAATCCTTGAAGTCTTCCCTCTGGCTTTGAGTCAATGATGCCACAGTCTGTCTTCAGAAAGGGAGAAAAGCAGAATAAGAATACCGAATGTACAGTTGTGATCAAAGGTTTACATACACTTGTAAAGAACATAATGTCATGGCTGTCTTGAGTTTCCAAAAAATTCTACAACTCTCATTTTTTAAATGTCTTTAAATCAGGCTAGAATTAAGGTTTTAGAATGGCCTTCCCATTGTGTGGACAATGCTGAAGAAACAAGTCCATGTCAGAAAAGCAACAAATTTAGCTGAACTGCACCAATTTTGTCAAGACGAGTGGTCAAAATTTCAACCAGAAGCTTGTGGATGGCTACCAAAAGCGCGGAACTTGCCAAGGGACACCCTAACCAAATTTTAAAGGGGAACATTATCACAATTTCAGAATAGTTAAAACCATTAAATATCAGTTTCCAGTGGCTTATTATATTTTTCGAAGTTTTTTTCAAAATTTTACCCATCACGCAATATCCCTAAAAAAAGCTTCAAAGTGCCTGATTTTAACCATCGTTATAAACACCCGTCCATTTTCCTGTGACGTCACATAGTGAAGCCAACACAAACAAACATGGCGGAAAGAACAGCAAGCTACAGCGACATTAGCTCGGATTCAAACTCGGATTTCAGCGGCTTTAGCGTTTCAACAGATTACGAATGTATTGAAACGGATGGTTGTAGTGTGGAGGCAGGTAGCGAAAACGAAATTGAAGAAGAAACTGAAGCTATTGAGCCATATCGGTTTGAACCGTATGCAAGCAAAACCGACGAAAACGACACGACAGCCAGCGACACGGGAGAAAGCGAGGACAAATTCGGCGATCGCCTTCTAACCAACGATTGGTATGTGTTTGTTTGGTATTAAAGGAAACTAACAACTATGAACTAGGTTTACAGCATATGAAATACATTTGGCAACAACATGCACTTTGAGAGTGCAGACAGCCCAATTTTCATCAATTAATATATTCTGTAGACATACCCTCATCCGCGCTCTTTTCCTGAAAGCTGATCCGTCCAGTTTTGGAGTTGATGTCAGCAGGCCAGGGAAGCTAGGGTCGATATTCTTCTCTTGATCATCTTCGGTGAAATAAGGGAGGGTGTGAGCCAAGACATCCAGGGGGTTTAGCTCGCTCGTCTGCGGGAAAAAACTGCCGCCATTGCTTGCCGTGCTACCGAGGTCCTTTGTCCCTGAATTGCTCACACACTCCGGCAGATTCAATGGGGGTCTGGCGGCAGATTTCTTTGACTTTATCGTTGGAAATGCATCTGCTTTGAGTGTCGCAGGATATCCACACATTCTTGCCATCTCTGTCGTAGCATAGCTTTCGTCGGTAAAGTGTGCGGAACAAACGTCCAATTTCTTGCCACTTTCGCATCTTTGGGCCACTGGTGCAACTTGAATCCGTCCCTGTTCGTGTTGTTACACCCTCCGACAACACACCGACGAGGCATGATGTCTCCAAGGTACGGAAAACAGTCGAAAAAACGGAAAATAACAGAGCTGATTTGACTCGGTGTTTGAGAAAATGGCGGATTGCTTCCCGATGTGACGTCACGTTGTGACGTCATCGCTCCGAGAGCGAATAATAGAAAGGTGTTTAATTCGCCAAAATTCACCCATTTAGAGTTCGGAAATCGGTTAAAAAAATATATGGTCTTTTTTCTGCAACACCAAGGTATATATTGACGCTTACATAGGTCTGGTGATAATGTTCCCCTTTAACTTTGCTGTATGTATACTTTTGACCCAGCAGATTTGGTCACATTTTCAGTAGACCCATAATAAATTCATAAAAGAACCAAACTTCATCAATGTTTTTTTTGTGACCAACAAGTATGTGCTCCAATCACTCTATCACAAAAAAACAAGAGTTGTAGAAATTATTGGAAACTCAAGACAGCCATGACATTATGTTCTTTACAAGTGTATGTAAACTTTTGATCGCGACTGTATATCTCCAATTGACTTCCTAAGAAAACGTAGATAACAACAAGTCCTGAACCTGCCAGTTATTTTATCGCTGCGTTTAGCTGGCATGAGCGTTTATTTGAGAGAGATACAGACTGCAGGAAGTTGATTAAACCCGTCAGAAACCACCATGGTCATCACTTCAGTTAAAAACAAATCAGTAGCCATCAAAAACTCTGATGCTGCATAATATTTTGATTATGAGAGGCGAGCTACGGCCCAAACATGGAACTCAGTTATCAGCCACTTGAGCTCGGGGGACTGTTGTTTCTCTATCTCGGACAGGGGTGTCAAACGTACGACCCGTAGGCTGCATCAGGCCCGCAAACAGGTTTAATCCGGCCCGCAACCCGCATATTGAGATTGCTAAATATAAAAATGGGCTGCATTTTTGGGCTACATAATGAAAGAAACTGCTGTTCTAAATGTGTCCACTGGATGTCGCAATGGCAATTCAAGTGTAATCTACATCACACATAACAACGATTAAAGATGATTTGTCAACTGACATTAAGCGTCCTCTGGATTGGCTGCCACTACTCCAATTAGCGCAGGTGTAAGCAATCAGTTGTGGCTGGCAGCAGGTGGCGGCAGTATCGACGCACAATACCTTCTTTCATTGTAAATGATCCACTCAAAGGGTAAATTAACGAAACGGTAAGATGCAAAGACTTAAGTCGACATGACCATCATCTTTTTAGTTAGAGTTAAATGGGTTTACTTGTATAGCGTTTTTGTACCTTCAAGGTACTCAAATCGCTTTGATGCTATTTCCACATTCACCCATTCACACACACACCTTCACACACTGATGGCGGTAGTTGCCATGCAAGGCCCTTACCATGACCCATCAGGAGCAAGGGTGAAGTGTCTTGCTCAAAGACACACGGATCGTGATGAGGTTGGTAGAAGGTGGGGATTGAACCAGTAACCCCCAAGTTGCTGGCATGGCCACTCTCCCAACTGCGCCACGCCGACCCCCAGTTCCATGCAACGCTTGCAACTGATTAAATGCATGATGCGCACCCTGAACTCCCTTGTAAAAATGTGTGTTTCTACATTTGTTGTGTTTATTTTATACTTAAATCTATTACGTTCACATTGGTTAAGCTTGTAGTTATGTTACCTCGATTTCGGCTATGGTGTCATTTTGAGGATTGTTTTGTTTATATTACAAACCCCGTTTCCATATGAGTTGGGAAATTGTGTTTGATGTAAATAATAAACCAAATATATATTGATTTGCAAATCATTTTCAACCCATATTCAGTTGAATATGCTACAAAGACAACATATTTGATGTTCAAACTTTTTTTTTGCAAATAATCATTAACTTTAGAATTTGATGCCAGCAACACGTGGCAAAGAAGTTGGGAAAGGTGGCAATAAATACTGATAAAGTTGGGGAATGCTCATTAAACACTTATTTGGAACATCCCACAGGTGTGCAGGCTAATTGGGAACAGGTGGGTGCCATGATTGGGTATAAAAACAGCTTCCCAGAAAATGCTCAATCTTTCACAAGAAAGGATGGGGCGAGGTACACCCCTTTGTCCAAAACTGCGTGAGCAAATAGTCAAACAGTTTAAGAACAACGTTTCTCAAAGTGCAATTGCAAGAAATTTAGGGATTTCAACATCTACAGTCCATAATATCATCAACAGGTTCAGAGAATCGGGAGAAATCACTCCACGTAAGCGGCATGGCCGGAAACCAACATTGAATGACCGTGACCTTCGATCCCTCAGACGGCACTATATCAAAAACCGACATCAATATCTAAAGGATATCACCACATGGGTTCAGGAACACTTCAGAAGACCACTGTCACTAAATACAGTTAGTCGCTACATCTGTAAGTGCAAGTTAAAGCTCTACTATGCAAAGCAAAAGCCATTTATCAACAACATCCAAAAACGCCGCCGGCTTCTCTGGGCCCGAGATCATCTAAGATGGACTCATGCAAAGTGGAAAAGTGTTCTGTGGTCTGACGAGCCCACATTTCAAATTGTTTTTGGAAATATTCGACATCGTGTCATCCGGACCAAAGGGGAAGCGAACCATCCAGACTGTTATCGACGTAAAGTTCAAAAACCAGCATCTATGATGGTATAGGGGTGCATTAGGGCCCAAGGCATGGGTAACTTACACATCTGTGAAGGCACCATTAATGCTGAAAGGTACATACAGGTTTTGGAACAACATATGCTGCCATCTAAGCGCCATTTTTTTCATGGACGCCCCTGCTTATTTCAGCAAGACAATGCCAAGCCACATTCAGCACGTGTTACAACAGCGTGGCTTCGTAAAAAAAGAGCGCGGGTACTTTCCTGGTCCGTCTGCAGTCCAGACCTGTCCCCCATCGAAAATGTGTGGCGCATTATGAAGCGTAAAATACGACAGCGGAGACCCCGAACTGTTGAACGACTGAAGCTCTACATAAAACAAGAATGGGAAATAATTCCACTTTCAAAGCTTCACCAATTAGTTTCCCCAGTTCCCAATCGTTTATTGAGTGTTATCAAAAGAAAAGGTGATGTAACACAGTGGTGAACATGCCCTTTCCCAACTACTTTGGTTGCAGCCATGAAATTCTAAGTTAATTGTTATTTGCAAAAAAAAAAATAAAGTTTATGAGTTTGAACATCAAATATCTTGTCTTTGTAGTGCATTCAATTGAATATGGGTTGAAAAGGATTTGCAAATCATTGTATTCCATTTATATTTACATCTAACACAATTTCCCAACTCATATGGAAACGGGGTTTGTATAATTGTAATATTTGAATGATGATAAATGAATGTGTTGTGGCAGTTGCGTATGTCACCAATGCAGCGGTTTGAGGAAACACTCAGTTGTGTTTCCAAATTATTTTTAATAGTGAACTGCCAACATGAGAATCCTAAACAGGAAGTGCTTAAAGTTGAATGGCTTTGTAAAAACACTGAGTTCTACATGCTGTTTTTTTTAAAACCGCACCAATTTTTTTCCTCAGAATCTAAAACTAACTTGAGGTATTTTTAATATGCACATTTTCAGAATGTGCTTGTTCTATTTTTGGCCAAAGTAAGACAAATAAATAAATTGTGAAGTTGTCTTTATTTTTTAGTTATTATGCCATGATCTTACCAGTCCGGCCCGCGTGGGAATGCTTTTTCCTCTATGCGGCCCCGGAGCTAAAATGAGTTTGACACCCCTGATCTAGGACATGAAAGTGCTGCACATTAAAAACAACTTAAAGGGGAAGGCATACTTCTCAAAGTGGAGTTTTAGAGCACAGTGTCTAACAGAATAACGTGTTCCAATGTACTTCAGGTCAGGGCTGCCTCAAGAGAGCACGGTTCTCAGAGTCCCTTTTCACTGTCACTATTTATAGCCCTCCGGACGGGCATTGTGTGGCCGCGGCTCCGACTGGAATGGGGCCATGTGAATGCGGGCAACGGACCTGGGCCAACCGCGAGGAGACTCGCCCCCCTTCTGCACATTCATCGTCCAAAATGTTACATCTGGGCCATTTGCGTGTCAACCTGATTTGCACTCTCACTTTAATGTTCCGCCGCCATCAAATGATTTGCTCATGGTCTGCCTCTCTGAACTACTATCAGAAAGGTCAAGTGACACATTAAGGAAATGCCAGCATAATTAATCTGATCTTAACAATGCGTAAAAGTCAAAGATTAAAAATGAAGTAATTAACTGTTTGGTATGGTTTCGATAGCTCGCTGTGAGTGCTGTCTGGCGTTCTACTTTGTCACATCCGAGCAACTTTTTACAGCGGCGGAAATGACTGGCACTAATTCTGCGTAATTGGTTTATAGCTATAAACCCATAATAGCGCTCTTACAGAAAACGGTTAAACTGCATGTAAAATACCTCACAATGTGGGGACCAATTGGAAAACTGTCGACAAACTCGTAATATGACTTCTCGTTGTTTTATTATCTCCGCCGGGAAGTTGTGTGTTCGCTTTGTCCGTCTGTTGGTTAGCGAAACAACTCGAAAAGTCAAGGGCAGATGTTGGTAAAACTCTTGGGACATGTCACGAATGGGTTAAGAACGAAGTGATTTGATCCATTTTGGGGGTGATCTTGATCAATTCCACTCAGCTAAGACTATAAAAATGGGACCCATTACCGCCCTGCTTGGCACTCAGCATCAAGGTTTGGAATTGGGGGTTAAATCACCAAAAATGATTCCCGGGCGCGGCATCGCTGCTGCCCAGTGCTCCCCTCACCTCCCAGGGGGTGAACAAGGGGATGGGTCAAATGCAGAGGACAAATTTCACCACACCTAGTGTTTGTGTGACAATCATTGGTACTTTAATCTTTAATCTTTAATCTTTAATCTTTAATCTTTAATCTTTAATCTACCTTACCTTAAGTTACCAAGCTGAATTTATCTGTGTGTGTATGCTAGCATCCTCGCCTCCACCCACAGAGACAGAAAGACTAGATGACTGTCAAGAGGGTTCACTCTAGGGTTGTACGGTACTATTAGTATAATACCGCGATACTTATGAATCATATTCGGTCTCTGAAAAGTACCGGTCCGCCACCGCCTATGCTGGTTTACGAGCAGACGAGCATGTTCGGCAGCGCACAATCACAGAGTACTTACAAACGTACAAACAGACACAGTGTGTAGACAGAAAAGGGAGAACTGATGCATTTTGGCCTAAAAACTAACGATAAAGGTGAAGTTATGACACTGAAACGCCCTCAGGAAGAGGTGTTTTAAGGCATGGCTAGCTAGCTAGCGGCTAAAGTCCACTAATCCTTGTCTCCATGGCGACAAAAAAAGTACGTTTCTTACAAGTATCATCCCTGCAGGACGAGGAATAGCTAAACATGCTTCACTATACACCGTAGCTCACCGGCGTCAAAATGTAAACAAATGCCATTGGTGGATCTACACCTAACATCCACTGTAATGATACCAAGTACAAGAGCGTCTCGAGTAAATACTACTATGATTACGATATTTTTTGGCATCACATCTTCTTTCGTTTTTTTAAAATGTATATTACGTTTATAAACTCAGGAAATACGTCCCTGGACACTTGAGGACTTTGAATATGACCAATGTATGATCCTGTAACGACTTGGTATCGAATTACCGTATTTTTCGGAGTATAAGTCGCACCGGAGTATAAGTCGCACCTGCCGAAAATGCATAATAAAGAAGGAAAAAAATATATATAAGTTGCACTGGAGCCCGGCCAAACTATGAAAAAAACTGCGACTTATAGTCCGAAAAATTTGGTAATACCCACATTTGTTGTATTATCCAAAACTAATGTAAAGTATCCAAACAACAGAAGAATAAATTGTTATTACATTTTAACAGAAGTGCAGATAGAACATGTTAAAAGAGAATGTAAGCCGATATTAACAGTAAATTAACAAGTGGATTTTCTACAGATTGTCCTTAATAGTTTTGACAAAATAATAGAATGGGAAATGAGACTGCATATGTCAGCAGATTAAATTAGTAGCCTTTGTTTGTTTACTTGCTACTAAAAGACAAGCTGTCTTGTATGTTAACTATTTCATTTAAGGACAAACGTGCCATAAGATACATATGTACCGTACCGTTTAATGTACCGTAAGATTTTTTGTTAAAATAAAGCCAATAATGCAATTTTTTGTGGTCCCCTTATTTCGAAAAGTATCGAAAAGTACCAAAAATAATTTTGGTACCGGTACCAAAATTGTGGTATCGGGACAACACTAGTTCACTCCATTTATTTGTTTCTGTTGTAGAACAGCAACATAGCTCAAAACGCTAAGGGCGGATTTTGATGACATTTTAAGGAAATATCAGGAATGGGATAATGAATGAGTGACTGAGTTGAGGGGATGATCCGGGGATTTTTAAAATCAATACTCTACTATTGGGAGATAAGGTCCGGTGGCGGTTTATACTCTCCGAGTGTGTGTCTGGTTACTACCATTCAGAAAGGTTTTGGCCTACAGTACTGTAATTCCTGGACCATGAACGCTACTTTGACCCTTATGCTTTGCTGCATACAGAGCTGCGGCTAATGTATGAATTTTTCAGGGTCGCATGAAGCTAATAAATGTAGCCTCGTCATATCAGACCAATTAAATTGCTGAATGGGTTACAGTGAACTAGGGCTGGACAATTAATTGAATTTCGATTTTGAGTATGGCTTTTTGCGATCATAAAAATATTCTAATCGGGGAAAAAACAATTAATAGGCCGTGTAAAGTGCATGCAAAAACCTGGGATTGTGACGGTGAAACGGATGAGTGAGCGTATGACTTCAAAAAAGACTACGTCTACAGGAAGTTTGGAATCTCAACATGGTTGCTACTTTTTACTTTTTTATACACTGGTATGGCTAATCAATAATCACTAAACTCAACAACAAAAAAAATAAGGCAACCACCTCACAGCTACTTGAAACAGCGACTAAACTACCAAATAATCCATACACCCACAACACATCTCATCTGTTGTTGTTAACGACATCATCGATGTAAGATCAATGTGCAAACAGGACACCAGGCACACCTTAAGAGGTTCTCTTTTGTTTCAAGTCATCTTAAAACTTGCCAAGCTCGGAACAGAAGCACACTTCTCCCATTCACAATAACAGCGCTGTGCACAACATCCAGTCTGACTGAGCTAACAAAATAAAGGTTTCAAAAAAGCATTATGTACTTAAAACACGTATTGTTACATTTACAAAATGATCATGCTTTGACTCAAAATACTGGTCAAAATTGTCCAAAAAACGTATTGCATTTTACTAAACATTTTATTAAAGTATGACACAAAAAACACACTCAATGTTGGTAAAAGGTAAACAACGAAATTAAAACAAAATGGGTTGACTGAATTGTATTATTTTTATATTGGTATTATTATTTTAAATTTATTGCTGTTACTATTATAATAATTGTATTTGTTGTTTATTAGTTACAAGTCTATATCTGTTGTTCTTTTAAATAATATTGTCAGGAGCAGGGAAGTAGATTTTACTACTATAAAACACACTCACAAAAGAAGTGGAGACAAGAACAAAAGAAGGCAAGTGCGGCTAATAAGGGCACAAAACAGGAAACTTATTTTGGAAAACAATTAACACTCAAATCATGAGGCGGTAAGCGTAGCAATGATGCAACACTGTCAAGCTGAAATACGAGAATGATTTGCAACCGGGTACAGGCGTGTCCCGCTAGCCAAACAAAGACAGGTGCGGGAGCCAGTAATTAGTGGACAGACAGGATAAGTGAAACTACAAAATAAGAGTGCTGAACAAGAAGTAAAACACCACACAAACAGGAGCAAAACAATACAAGTCCAAAACAGTCACACTGTTGTAAAAAATATTCAAAGTTGAGTTTTGGTGGTACCATAAATACTCATGTTTTCAAACTACTGGATAACCTTATTGATCGTGATTTCAATATCACTCAAAAATAATTGTGATTATTATTTTTGCCATAATCGTCTAGCCTTACAGTGAACCAATGAAATGTTTCATATTAAATCAAACGCACTCGCACAATCATTCAGTCACCCATTTAGCGCTTTATGCACTCACCCTCATCATGGAGAAAACACAACGAAATGCATACAAAGCAGCCCCAAAGCCAAAGACTATTGACTCAGCCTTTAAAAAAAAGGAAACAGACACCACACAGAACAGAACACAACCACCATTAACAGGTCCCAAAAGAGCGTTGATGAAAACAACTTCAGCTCTTTTTGGAGGAGGGGGAGGAGCCAAAGGACAAAAGCCATGCTTAACGTCCAATCCAGTAGGCTACTGTATTCTGTGATAAAGGCAGTGTCCTATGTTCAATTTGTACTGCGGTTAATTTGTGTCTTTATTAGAAAAGCTCTTTTTTTTGACACTGAATTTATATAACTGAATTTTTTGCATTTAAATGTGATAATTTCATTGAAAAATAAAATTGTTAGCAAAATGCGTGTGTTTAAAAATTCTGGGTTTTTAAATTCAGTGTACAAAAAAATCAGTCGTTAAAAATGTTGTGTTTTAAATTCAGTGTAAAAGAATTGAGTGCTGAAAAATTCTGTATTTAAAAATTCAGTGTATAAAAAAAATCAATAAAAAAAAGAAATCAGTGCTGAAAAAATTTGAAGTTTGTCGAAAAATGTGCTGCTTAAAAAAGCAAGATCCGGTTCTGGTAAATTAAGACTGAAGCAATTGATCCTGTCTCCGATGAGGTGTCAAGTTAGATGTCACGTGACACGGGTCTTGCAGAACAGCATAAAAAAGGCAGTTACCTTGGCTACCTGGACATAAATATTTCAATATTTTCAAACTATAGAAAATATTCCAATGGTTAGAATCTCTACTTTTGAGTGATGTTGGGGTTACTACGGTAACCATAGCCATCTGCTCCATGCAGACAAGGCACGGGCAGAGTGGCAGAGCCTCTTTACACTGCAACAAGCCTGAGACGTGAGTCTCAGACGGAGGCAGATTTCTACAGCAAAGCTCTGCAAAACAGTGATTTTATATTGAATACCTGCTGGGGTTTTTTACCCTTTGCGTTTATATTTCACGATGTTTGTGGCATCTTTGTTGTTATAAAAGGTGTCGATCAACGAGGTGTTCTGCAATAGCGGAGCAATGTTTATATATTCGCAATATTCAGTCTTTTACTGTATACAGTTAATATTGTAACTCCCACATTATGTCCTTTCATGTACATTCTGAGTGTCTTATTTGGTAGAATAAATAATTAGCTTGAATAAAATGTTTTTAAACATTGTGCTTTTTGAAACAGCTCAACACAAAAAGGACATAAAAACGCTTTTAAAGAGAATTAAAAAAAATACCTGCAGTGCATTGGTGTCTTTCCAGAGTTTGTATTTTGTCAGAATACAGAATTTGTATTCCTGCTTTAGGAGCACTTGCATTTAGAGGAGAAGAGCTACACTTCCATGTTTAGATAGCAGTTTCACGCAGTAATAACACAAAATGTGAATTGTTACGATTATGCTTTGATAGTCAAAGGTGTCTGGTGATCAACGTTCCCTCTAAGGTGCGCACCTGTGCAATTGCGCACTGCTCAAGCGTCCTCTGCGCACGGCAAATCTATGCCACGCACAAAATCAAATTAAAAAATAAGCGCATCAGAATTTTCGACACACGGACACGACAGAGAAAACCGTTTTCGTCATCATTGTTCAAATATTGTAACGTCTGTCGAGACGCTTTGAGGACATGAATTCCATCCATCACTTTACTGAGCAAAACTCTTTGTCGGCCATAAACACATCACCAAAACATTAGTAAAAAAAAACGATATCTAGCAAAACTGGTCATTTTCTGCAGTACAAACCAGACCAAAAGCAACTTTGTTATATCAACAGCAGCCGCTCGCTCTTTCTCACTTGCGCCAATACATACACATAAGGCACTTAGGCAGTGATGCGTTTACAGCCACACAAAAAGTCGGACAACTCCAACACCACACATAAAGTGTCATTCCAGGTCGTTACACTATGATTTACCAATCAAATGTGTGCTTATTCTAGTGTCATTTATTAAGAATCTTAATTTATA